>NC_056067.1:1610937-1933125 GCF_016772045.2 Ovis aries
CAGCCACTGTTTCCCCATCTATTTGCCATGAAGTGATGGGACCAGATGCCATGATCTTCATTTTCTGAATGTTGAGTTTTAAGCCAACTTTTTCACTCTCCTCTTTCCCTTTCAGTAAGAGGCTCTTTAGTTCTTCTTCACTTTCTGCCATAAGGGTGGTGTCATCTGCGTATCTGAGGTTATTGATATTTCTCCCAGCAATCTTGATTCCAGTTTGTGCTTCATCCAGTCTGGCATTTCACATGATGTATTCTGCATATAAGTTAAATAAGCAGGGTGACAATACACAGCCTTGGTGTACTCCTTTCTCGATTTGGAACCAGTCTGTTGTTCCATGTCCAGTTCTAACTTCTTGACTGCATACAGATTTCTCAGGAGGTATGTAAGGTGGTCTGGTATTCCCATCTTTTTAAGAATTTTCCACAGTTTGTTGTGATCCACACAGTCAAAAGCTTTAGCGTAATCAATAAAGCAGAAGTAGATGTTTTTCTGGAACTCTCTTGCTTTTTCCATGATCCAACAGATGTTGACAATTTGATTTCTGCTTCCTCGCCTTTTCTAAAACCAGCTTGAACATCTGGAAGTTCACGGTTCATGTACTGTTGAAGCCTGGCCTGGAGAATTTTAAGCATTACTTTGCTAGTGTGTGAGATGAGTGCAAGTGTGCAGTAGTTTGAGCATTCTTTGGCATTGCCTTTCTTTGGGATTGGAATGAAAACTGACCTTTTCCAGTCCTGTGGCCACTGCTGAGTTTTCCAAATTTGTTGGCATATTGAGTGCAGCACTTTCACAGCATCATCTTCCAGGATTTGAAATAGCTCAACTGGAATTCCATCACCTCCACTAGCTTTGTTCATAGTGATGCTTCCTAAGACCCACTTGACTCCACATTCCAGGATGTCTGGCTCTAGGTGAGTGATCACACCATCATGGTTATCAGGGTCATGAAGATCTTTTTTGTACAGTTCTGTGAATTCTTACCATGTCTTCTTAATATATTCTGCTTCTGTTAGGTCCATACCATTTCTGTCCTTTATTGTGCCCATCTTTGCATGAAATGTTCCCTTGGTATCTCTAATTTTCTTGAAGAGATCTCTAGTCTTTCCCATTATATTGTTTTCCTCTATTTCTTTGTATTGATCACTGAGGAAGGCTTTCTTATCTCCCCTTGCTATTCTTTGGAACTCTGCATTCAGATGCTTATATCTCTCCTTTTCTCCTTTGCCTTTTGTTTCTCTTCTTTTCTAAGCTATTTGTAAGGCCTCCTCAGACAACCATTTTGCCTTTTTGCATTTCTTTTTTCTTGGGGATGGTCTTAATCACTGCCTCCTGTACAATGCCACGAACCTCCATCCATAGTTCTTTAGGCACTCTGTCTATCAGATCTAATCCCTTGAATCTATTTGTCATTTCCACTGTATAACTGTAAGGTATTTGATTTACATCATACCTGTATGGTCTAGTGGTTTTCCCTACTTTCCTCAATTTAAGTCTGAATTTGGCAACAAGAAGTTCATGATCTGAGTCACAGTCAGCTCCCAGTCTTGTTTTTGCTGACTGTATAGAGCGTCTCCATCTTTGGCTGCAAAGAATATAATCAATCTAATTTTGGTATTGACCATTTGGTGATGTCCATGTGTAGAGTCTTCTCTTGTGTAGTTGGAAGAGGATATTTGCTATGACCAGTGCATTCTCTTGGCAAAACTCTATTAGACTTTGCCCTGCTTCATTCTGTACTCCAAGGCCAAATTTGCCTGTTACTTCAGGTGTTTCTTAACTTCCTACTTTTGCATTCCAGTCCCCTATGATAAAAAGGACATCTTTTTGGGGTGTTAGTTCTAGAAGGTCTTGTAGGTCTTCATAGAACCATTCACCTTCAGCTTCTTCAGCATTATGGGTTGGGGCACAGTCTTGGCATTCTGTGGTATTGAATGGTTTGCCTTGGAAACAAACAGAGATCATTCTAACTCAATGAAACTATGAGCCATGCCATGTAGGGCCACCCAAGACAGACGGGTCATGGTGGAGAGTTCGGACAAAATGTGGTCTACTGGAGAAGGGAATAGCAAACCACTTCAGTATTCTTGCCTTGAGAACCCCATGAACTCTATAAAAAGGCAAAAAGATAGGACACTGAAAGATGAACTCCCCAGGTCGGTAGGTGCCCAATATGCTGCTGGAGATCAGTGGAAAAATAACTCCAGAAAGAAGGAAGAGATGGAGCCAAAGCAAAAATAACACTCAGTTGTGGATGTGACTGGTGATGGAAGTAAAAGTCCTATGCTGTGAAGAACAATATGGCATCGGTGTTGTCGCCAGCACTGCAGGTAGGGCTCGAGAGTGGCTGACACACCGTGTGGGAAAAAGAAACTAGAGACAGAATATAAGTTTTAAAGATGGGGCTGGGGGACTCAAGACCTCTTGGGTCAAGAGCCCTGTTCCTTGGAGCCACACCACTTTTATTGAGTGTCTTGGCAAGCAGAAAGTACCTGTTGTACTACGATGAAGTCAGCCTCCTGTGTCCCTGGTCATGTCTCCCACTTTATTGATTACTTTAAACTATCTTTGTTATTTTCTTGTACAAGGGCTCTCACCTAGCTGGAGGTCACAGACCGACATATGCCTTGGGAAAACATCTTAGTGTGTGCACAAACAGCGTTCTGAACTTGCGCTGACTCGGCAGTCCAAGGTCCACACTATGTTTTTCCTTAGCTTAGCAGGGTACGATCACCCCAACTGATCAACCCAATGTACTTTCATTTGTGTTATGCTGCATTGCTATATTTTGCTTTTATTCTTTTCCCATGGTGATTTTCTCATGGCTTCGCCAGAGCAACAGGTGGCTGACTATTAACCCCTGCACATAGGAACCTGGAATGTTAGGTCCATGAATCAGGGTAAACTGGAAGTGGTCAAACAGGAGATGGCAAGAGTGAACATTGACATTTTAGGAATCAGTGAACTAAAATGGCACTGATATGACCCTGGAAGATGAACCCCCCAGGTCGGTAGATGCCCAATACAGTACTCCTCTGAGCCACAGAAAGAGTATAGGCTGGAATAATCTGCCTTCCCAACCCACTTCAGACTCAACAATGCCCTTCGGGCAGGGTTTCTAAACCTGTGCTACTGATAATCTGGGCCGGATAATCTTTGTTGTAGGGGTTGTCCTGTGCATCCTAGGATGTTGAATAGCTTCTGTCCACCAGATACCAGTGGACATGTCCACGCCACCCCACCTCCCCTGAGCTGTAACAGCCAAAAATGTCTTTAGACATTGTCAGTGTTCCCCGAAGGGCAAAACCACCCCTGATTGTGATACACAAAGAAAATCTTTCACAAATGTTAAGCAACACGTGTGGTCCATGCTCTTTAGACCAGAAAGAGCCCTACCTTTAACAGAGGGCCTCCTGGAGGGTTCATAGGCACGGCAATCATCAACGATCTCCCGCAACTGTGGAGGGCAATCTTCGCCCACTGGCTCCCGGTACCGAGACTCAGCCACCAGCTGGTAGATCTTCTTGGAATCACAACCTGGAGTGGAAATGGTATGACGGGAGGCTTAAAGATTGCTCTGGCACCCACACATCCCTCTGGCTGCTGCTGGCTGGCATCAGACCTAGGGACCCTGAGAACTGGAGACCTAGGAGCTTCCAGTGACCCCACTGACCAGCGCAGGCAGTGCCCACACTGAAGAAGAAAGCGGCCAGGACAGCACTGATGTTTAATTCTAGTCTACCGTCTGAGTCAGCTTTCACACTGGTTACCTTCAAATGGGCTCTTCCCAGTGGCGATCTCCCAGAGGACAATTCCAAAGCTAAAAGAGAAGAAAACGAACAGTGATAACAAGTTTCCTTCCTTCCATGCCCCGTAGCCATTTCCAGAAAACACAGAGAATTTTCTTTTTTCTTTTTTTTGCACTGTGTAGCTTGTAGGATCTCAGTTTCCCCAGCCAGGGATTAAACCCAGGCCATGAAGTGGGAGTGCTAAATCCTGACCACTAGCCCACCAGGAACTCCCCACGGTGAACTTTCTCATCACCATCAATTACATTCCAGGGATGCTCCTCCCTACCGGCATTTGACTTGGACTTTCTTGTCAGGTTCATCTGAGAATTGGCACGAGGACATAAACATACCTGTATATTTCGGCTTTTATGTCGTATTTATTATACACATTTTCCAACCTCTGGGGTGAGATGTATGCGGCAGAACTGACTCTCTCTGCTGCTTTTCCTCTAGTTCGTCGGCTGATGGAAGTCAGTGTTTTGCTCAACTCAAATCCTGTAAGCTAGAGAGAGAGGTGACTCAGAGGCGGAAAGAAACGGCACGCTCTCAGGTGGGAAGTAGAGGGCAGGGACTGGTGCTACACGTGACTGTCAGGGGATGGTCTTTTTCCTTCGGGATGTTTCCAGTGAGGTCTCCTGGCCATGTGGCTACTCTCCTAGCTGCATTCTGGGTTCAATCTATTATGGTGCATTGACCGAGAGAAACACAAAGAGGTTTCCTCTCTGTAAAAATGAGACAGTGAGGATTACTTGAAATGATGGTTGTCAAGCACCTATAAAACTTGGTATGTTTTTTTTAAATTAATTAGTTGATTGATTTTTGGCTGTGCTGGGTCTTTGTCTGCGCATTGCAAAGAGTGGGGGCTACTCTCTAATAGCGGGGCAGGGGCTACTCTCCAGCTTCAGGCTTCTCACTGTGGTGGCTTCTCTTGTTGGGAGCACAGGCTCCAGGCGCCTGGGCTTCGGCAGTTGTGGCTCACAGCTTAGCTGCTCTGTTGCATAAGACTTGGCATGTTGTAGTTATTCTAATATTACCACATTAGATATGTACAGGGCTTCCTCAGTAGATAACTCCCCTGTGTTAGGATGGACAGGGGTGCCGGGAGCTACCGATGGCTTGTTTTCTCTTGGAGGCAGACAAAACAAAAACAAAGAAACAAAAAACCCTCCAACAACACGGGGGACCCTCTCTGTCGTATCTGACCCCACCTGGCCAATGCCATGCTCTTAAAGAAGGCACAGCACAAGTCATGGGAGAGTGTGTTCTTCTTGCTCCGTGTACATCTGTCATTAGCACCATTTGTGTGCAGAGGGCTGTCTGTGCCAAACGCAGCCAGGGAGCCAAGCCTGGGGCAAGAATTAGATGCTTACGTGGCTCCTCCCTCTTATTCACAAGTTCAGGGAGTGCTGACATCCTCTGACGTCTGGCTCCACACTAACCACCAGGGGTGAGAAGCTGAATAGCACAGGTTACAGTCACATGTGATGAGCACCAGGAGAGTGGTATAGACACCGTGCTTTGGGAACACTTTCTTATATTACACCAATGGCAGGGAGATCCAACCAGTCCATCCTAAAGGAAATCAGTCCTGAATGCTCTTTGGAAGGACTGATGCTGAAGCTGAAGCTCCAATACTTTGGCCACCTGATGCAGAGAACTGATTCAGTGGAAAAGACCCTGATGCTGGGAAAGATTGAAGGCAGGAGGAGACGACAGAGGATGAGATGGTTGGATGGCATCACCGACTCGATGGACATGAGTTTGAGCAAGCTCCAGGAGTTGGTGATGGACAGGGAAGCCTGTTGTGCTGCAGTCCATGGGGTCGCAAAGAGTTGGATATGACTGAGCGACGGAACTAAATTGAACTGAGTGGTGGGGAAAGACATTTGAGGGGCGGAAAAGACCTGTCCCTTGTTATTCAGAGAAAGCTATCTTCAGATGACAAAGAATATATTCTTTTAGCATTTGGGAACTGTGGACATGAGGTTAACAAAACCCTTTCCTCATCCACAGGACAATCCGAATGTCAGTGAACTTTTTAGTTCTATTCCCCTGGGAACCTGACAAAAGCAGACTGTTACTTATGCTCCTAAGTAATATATATTGCTGCTGATTAATAAATGACCAGTGACCAGGAAGTCATTTATGGACGAGAGGTCGGGGTGGTGGGGACTGTGAAGAGCTATAGGGGTGCTGGGCTATGTGGTGACTCATACCTGGCACGCCCCTTGCGGGGATACTGGAAGGCATGCCTGTGGAGTTTATAAAAGAATATCGAGGACTTCCCTGGCGGCCCAGTGGATCAGGAACCACAGTGGATAAGAGTGCAGGGGACACAAGTTTGATGCCTGGTCCAGGAGGATCCCACATGCTACACAGCAACTAAGCCCGTGAGCCACAACTACTGAAGCCAGAACTACCTAGAGCCCGCAGGCTGCACTACTGCAGCTCGAGTGCCCAGGGCCTGTGCTCCACAACAAGGAAGCCTCTGCAACGAGAAGCCCTCACTCGCTGCAGCTAGAGAAAGCTCTTGGAAAACAACAAAGACCCAGCGCAGCCATAAATAAATAGAAAACGCAGTGATACCACACACACACACACAAACTCCTCCAGTTTTTAAAAAAAGAATATTGACTCCTGTGAGTCGTGAGGCTTCTAAGCTTCTCCTGTACCCACAGAGAGGAGCCTCTTTCTCTCGCACTTGGGGTGAGGCTGAGGAGGATATCTCCTGGAGGATTGTGGTGGCTCCCACTGGATGGAAGGATTTGAGGCTGCCTAGGTGCCATGCTGTGTTTCCTGCATGATACCCTTCTGATTGCCTCCAGGTGCCAAGTGTGGGCCACGGCCAGTCTGTGAGTCTGGATGCCTCCTTGGACCTAAGAAGACACCCTCATGGGTGTTGCAGGGACATAGAAGTGGTGTCCAGGCATCTAAGAGGAGACGGCTCTTAGCCCGCCCCTGCTGGGTGGACAGTGGGGGAGATGAGCATCAGAAGGGCAGGGAGGATTGAGTCTGTCCAGTGCGGGCCATGTGGGGCACTGTCCAGACATAGGAAGCGCTGAGCTTGGAAGCGCTTCAGCCAGTTCCACGGTGAAGGCAGAGAAACAAGCCCGCACAGGCTTTTAGGGAAACACGCATGCCTCTCCCAGCACCAAACAGTCACATGGGTCAAACTCAGAGGGTGCCCGGAAGGCCACGCTTACCTTCACACTGTAGTCTTTAGTCACCAGGAAGCTCGTGCTACTGATGCTCCTGTGGAGTTCTGAGGGTGTTTCCGAATGGTGCAGCCTGATGTGACCAAAGGCAGGGTACGTTAGTGACCTTTGCACAGACTTTCTTTCTTTTTTTAAAAAATAATCTTATTTATTTATTTTATTTTTGGCTGCGCAGGGTCTCTGTCGCTGTATGGGCTTTTCCCTAGTGACGGAGGGCGGAGGCCACTCTCTGGTTGCAGTGCCCCTCTCTAGTTTGGGGCTTCTCATTGTAGTGGCTTCTTTCGTTGCGGAGCGCGGGCTCCAGACACGTGTAGGCTTCAGGAGCTGTGGCCCATGAGCTCAGTAGTGGCGGCTCTCGGGGTCTAGAACAGAGGCTCAGGAGCTGTGGCCCATGAGCTCAGTAGCGGTGGCTCCCGGGGTCTAGAACAGAGGCTCAGTAGTTGTGGCCCATGAGCTCAGTAGTGGCGGCTCCCGGGGTCTAGAACAGAGGCTCAGTAGTTGTGGCCCAAGGACTCAGCAGCTCTGCAGCATGTGGAATCTTCCTGGACCAGGGATCAAACCCGGGTCTCCTGCAATGGCAGGTGGATTCTCTACCACTGAGCCACCAGGGAAGCCCCCGCACAGACATTCTTGAAAGGCATGGCAGTCACTACCGGGATGATGAGGCTGGTCAGTACCAAGCCTTCCTCTTGGGTAGGTATCCGTGGGTTAGTGGGAAAACCAGGATGCAGAGGTGAGATCTGACAGCTGTGTGCTGCACGCTTCTGTGGGGCTCTGCCTGGGAAGCGGTGAGCAAAGCAAAGGCCTGAGGCGTGGCTGGATGGTTGGGCCATATCTAGGACCCTTCTGCTTGAAACTGAATGGAAAGCTGGGGTTTCCACCAACTCAGTAAGTGGTGGGGACTTCCCAAGTGGCACTAGTGGTAAAGAACCTGCCTAAGTTCTTTGGATGAATGGAGCTCCTGCCTCCCATTTGGGGCTTCTATCACAGAGTCAGTCTCAGGCTGGGTTCTCCCAGAAGCAGATCATGAGCATGGACTGTACAAGTGACAGATTAGGAAGGTATTTCCAGAAATTAAGCCCTCATGCCACAAGTACTGAAGCCTGAGCTCTGCAACGAGAGAAACCACCGCAGTGAGAAGCCTGGGCTCCACAATTGGAGAACGGCCCCGCTCCGCACAACTGGAGAACGGCCCCCTCTCTGCACAGCTGGAGAGCGGCCCCCGCGCCGCACACCTAGAGAATGCCCGTGCAGCAACGAAGACCCAGGGCAGGCAAAGATAAGTCAGGGAGTGAAATTTTAAGAGAGAAGATAGTCCCAGGAAACCAGTGAGGGAGCTGTGGAAGCAGGGCCGAGAAGGAGGAGAAATCAAGCGCAGGCGTGACTTCAGGTGAAGCTCCAGGCTCAGCCTAATCCCACGGGGACCTCTGAGAATAACTGCCCCTCAGGGTTCGCTCTGCATGAAGCAAAGGAGCTGGACTTCTGTACCCACAGCGGTTGTTCAGTGACTATGGGTTGGGGTGAGGGAGGGGAGGAGAGAAACAGGGTCAGGGACAGGGGGCTGTGAAGTTCCTGGGCATTTTCAGCTCTCAGGGCCTAGAGGCTCTAGCACCCTTGGATGTTCCCCTACAGATGGCGGCAATGAGCTGTTAGCAGCAAAGTATGCTGAGTGGTGGATGAGAGTGCAGATCAGGTAAGAAGGGTCAGCGGTCGTCTGGATAGGCACAGTGTCCCCTACAGTCCAGATCCTTCTCACACAACCCACTAGTGTACAAAGTTGAGGAGGATAAGTTGTACGATTTCCAAGAAAGAGCTAAGGAAGTATTCCCCAAAGTATGGGATAAGTGGCATGCAAGGTGATATAGTAAGAAAGGTATTCTTTTAATTCCAATCTTTCTGATTATGTCAAGAAGAAAGTCTCAGTTTGGTGCTGGAGGTCTTTGACACTTCTCTAAATCTGCTAACATCTCCTCTGTGAAAAGATAATGCTGGTCTGAACTGCACATCTTTTGCTAGGCAGCAACATTTAACCAGAATTTAATAACATTGTTTTGGTTTTATTTGTGGTCACCTTTTTGTGCTAAGTGATTCTGGTCTCCAATTTATGGTAGTAATAGAAACTGTCCCCTGTTTTTTCCTTTTTTTTTTTTTCAAAGTGAGCTAATCAAAAGGAAAATATTAAATAAATAATATTGGGATTACTGTGAATATGGTAATAACTACATATGTTGTCTGTTAGTGACTGATTTTGGGGGGCCCTTAGGCTAAAGGAACCATAGATTATACGTGAGAGTAGGTAGAGCTGGTAGATAAAATATAGGACATCCAGATGATTTTGAATTTTGAAAAATCAAGACTTTAAAAAAAAGAAAGTACTAAAAAAAGTATAGGGGTTATATAGAATTCTGTATATCTGAAATTTCAGTAAAAGTATATCTGGTGTCATATTTGGAACATACTTACATTGTACTAAAATTGTTTATTGCTTATCTGAAATTCAAGTTTAACTGGACCTCTTGTGTTTTTATTTGCTAAATGTGGTGATTTGCTCAAGGAGGCTTCCAGCCTCTTCTCTGCTTGTCTCTGGGTCAAGCAGAAAGGGAGGCAGACTCCTCCTCTTCCTCTGGGAGCCCTGTCCCCACGCTGGTACCTGTACAAGCCTCTGGCTGCCCCCAGGGCCAGGATGATGCGCTTGGCCAGGGTGAGGTCCTTTTCCCAATCCAGCAGCTCCCTCAGGGTCCCGAGCTCACAGTACTCCATGACGATGGATAACTGAGGGGGTGTCACTGATGGAAAAGAGCTGATTGCTGTGAAGATCCATCCCTGCTCAGAGGTCCTGTTTTTTGTAGCCCATCCCACCCTCTCTCCAAGAGACAGACGCAGCTCTGCTGTGTTTCTCCGTCCCCATCTCACATGGTTTGACTCCTTGAATGAGTTCAACACCCACAGAGTCCCCATGCCTCTTCTCTGTGGCCTTTGGCATGTGAGAACTCTACACTTCCCCTAGTTATCTATGTAACTGACTCCCCGACTCAGCACTGCAACCCAAGAGGGCAGGGCCTGCTTTGTCCAGACAGTGCTCACGGGAAGTTGAATAAATATGTTGAGTAGGGGAACTCAGACAGGAAGCTGAGGCCTCAGGGCAGGGCCAGGAGACCTGTAATTACTGACGTACACAGAGTGAGTCAGTCACCCAGGAGGATAAATATTACTAGAAGTTTTCCTTTAGCCTGGGATTCTGTGGTCCAAAGTCAGGTCACCTGAGCCTGTGCAGAAACTTCCAGGGGGGATAAGAAGGGAGCTGCTCTGTCTTCTCTGTAGGCAAAAGCAGCAAAACATAACCAGCAGGAGAAGCCACACTGTGAGAGGAAATGCAGCCACATTAAAAAAAAAAGAAAAAAGAAAATGAACCCGACAAACGAAGTTCTTGGTAAAAGGGCAGGTTAGTTTAGCTGTTAGAGTCACGCTACACTCATGATCAAGGTTAGATTCCTTGTTTGGGTCAGTCAGCTTTGCAATGTTTTACTGCAACAAAATACACTCATCACCCAGGTCAGCATCTGAACAAGCATTTCCTTGGTTCCCAGTGAATCAGCAGGAAGAGATGTGGTTGCATTAGTGCAAACCAGCCCTCAGGCTGAAGCCAACTTCAAGCCTCTTCTCCTGAAAGAAGATGGGAACCTGCATCGTGGGATGCGAAAAAACGGATGTCAATGATAAAAGCACCGTGCAGATGCCACCCTTTGAGCTGCTGTTGTAAAACAACGCAGTAACGCACAAAGATGTATGACAGGCCACAGACAGCATAGCCAGTCCTGGAGGCACCTCTTACCTGTTTCATCGATGCAAATCCCAAACATGCGCAGGATGTTGGGGGAATCAAATTTCTTCATGGTTCTGATTTCATTATTGAAAGTATGCCTCACTATTCTATGAGAACAAAAAGGGAAAATAGGGTTTCAGGTTGGGGAGGTCCTTCAGAAAACATTCGGTGTAGTGACCATCTGTATGTGCGTGGGGCTTGAGGGATCATCGGCCATTCCCTGGTGGCTCAGAAGGTCAAGTGACTGCCCGCAGTGTGGGAGACCCACGTTCGATCCCTGGGTCAGGAAGATCCCCTGGAGAAGGAAATGGCAACCTACTCCAGTATTCTCGCCTGGAGAATCCCATGGACAGAGGAGCCTGGTAGGCTACAGTCCGTGGGGTCACAAAGAGTCGGACATGACTGAGCGGCTTCACTTTCACTTGAGGGATCATCAGCATCTCCCAGGGGTGAGGATAGGCATATACAACCTGTTCTAAAGAGTCACCTGCTAATTCTTAGTCACCTTAATATATGCATACCCTATGATCCATCAGTTCCTCTCCTGGCAATACAGCCCCAAGCAATTCCCATACAGGGCCATAAAGGGATACCTATGGCAGCGTTATTTTTGATGGGCAAAAGTTAGAAGCAGGTTGTGTTCCATCACTGGAAAAAGAGGCAAACTGTGGGTTTCCACCACGGATAGCAGCCAGAAGGAAAGGACTACAAGCAGAGTATAAGCTTCATGACGCTGAGTGATAATGGTAAGAAACGCAGGCAGCAGACGTGACACACTACGTCTGTGAGCATTTAAAACGCAAGTGTATAATAACAGCAAACATTTGCAAGAACACATACAAACTATTTTATCGCCCGTGAAAGGGATGGGAACCCAAGAAACAGCGATGAAAGGGAAGCTGCCTTTAAAAATATCTAAACACATGAATAAACAAGAGACATTTCTAGAATCGATTTTGGAAGACGTACCTTTAAGTCTAGACTGTGTTCCTTAATAACAGAGAGCCAATATTTAACCCTCTGGGGTCTGAGTTCTGCCATATCAGAATCTGGAGACAGTCTGCCCCTCTCCTTGAGTTACAGACAGGAAGTAACTAGGGGAGAGAACCATATAAAACAACTTACCCAATGTCTTTGGCCTGGGAGTTGTTGAATACTTTTATGGCCACTGGAGATTCGTGGTATTTTCCTTCATAAAGTGTGCTGGATTCATTTTCCTTTAGTAGGATCCAATCGGCTTCTGGAAGCTCCTCCTTCTTAATCTCCTTGATTTGATCCTGTGGGAACCCCTTCTTGGGTTTCTGTGAATCTGACCTCATCCCTAGGAGAGAAGGTAATAAAGAGTCAATAGCTGAGGAGGGTGTCTTATGAGGGAAGAGGCATCTTAGCAACGCTTGAGAGGGAAGCTCCTCCTAGTGAACCAAGCTGGGTCTGCCTGGAGCTTCTGATTGCCTCCTCCCGGGAGAGAGGTCCCAGTGCCTCTGAGTGACTGGTAGAGACACAGCTGATGGTAACAGAAACGGCTCATGTACTTCTTTCCCCTCTTCTTCGGATCCAGCCTGTCTCCGGCCTACACCCCATCTCAATCCATCTCTCTCATCTCCTCCTACTGCACAACAGCTTGGCGCCTGAGCATTTGGCATCTTGTCTAGTGAGTTCAGTTCTGATAGGCAGACACACAGTTTAAGCTCAGTAACCCCACTGCTGCTGTGTCTCTTTCGTCTCCCTTACTCTACGCCGTGGCTGGGAACTCTCAGGAGGCAGAGTCTTTCTCTGTACCTTAGTTTCCTCTACACACAGGCTCTAGCATAAAGCAGAGACTCACAGATGTGTAGAACGGCTAAGCATTTTTAATTTGATTTGAATTTCTTTTTTTTTAATTTTTAAAAACTTTTAATTTCGTATTCAGGTACAGCTGATTAACAAACAATGTTGTGATAGTTTCACGGGTACAGCAAAGGGACTCAGTCATACATATACATGTATTGGATTTTGAATTTCTTCTTGGAATTTCAGCAAATGAATTGAAGCTTTGATGCTATCTAGAGGAAGTCATCAGGGGACTTCCCTGGAAGTCCAGTGGTTATGATTCTGAGTTCTACTGCAGGAAGCACGGGTTCAGTTCCTGGTCAGGGAACTAAGATCCCACAAGCCACAAGGGGGAAAAAAAGAGAGAGACAGGAAGTTGTCAGCACTTTAACAGGTGCTGGAAGATATCTTGCTGGTCAAGAAATCCTCTTCAAACACGACCCCATGCACAAAAGTCTAGGCCAGCCATGAACACCTCCCCAAAACCTGTGGGCTACTTGCAGCCACCCAGCCCAGAAAATGGACCAGGCTGGGGCAGGGGAGCCCGAAGTTCCTAACAAATTCATGACTTCTAATTTGGGGCAGCCAGAAGCAGCAGGGTACGTGGCAACTCACAGCTCTGCACGGCTTCGACGGTTTCCTTTATGCTCTCCAATTGCCTCAATAAAGTTTTTACAGTTTCTTTCTCTGCAAGAAAAACAGGAGCAAATTCTCAAAAACAGAAATGCTCAGTGAAAGCACACTGAGATATCCTTTTCTCGTCTCTCATGTTCATTACAGTAGGAATGATTACTGTTCGCGAATATCTGGCTCTCCACTTCTAAGCAGACAGGAAGTGCCCTGACACATGGCTGCGTGCCTTGCTTTGGCCAAGAAATGAAGTGAAAGAAATTTTCAGGGAATTCTGTGTCAACATGAAAATGCCACAATACTGAAACATCCTGGAAGGACGACAGCTACCTTAGAGAGTCTCCTGGACTTTCTCTGAATGAGAAAAAGGCATTTCCTTCTCTAAGACACTGAGGTTTTTTTTTTTGAACCACGCTATAGTCATATATATCCTGACTTACATATTCAGAAATATGTTAAAAATTGATCATATACTAGATAGGGTGACCAACCATCCCAGTTTTCTCAGGACTGAGGAGCTCTGAGGATATGAGACCTTCAGTGCTCAAACCAGGAAAATCTCAGCAGACAAACACATACCTGGTTCGTAGCATTAATATTTCTAAAACCTATGTGGAAGTTAATCTGCCAACCTGTATCAAAGTTTTAAAATGTCCATACTCTTTGATCTAGCAATTAGACCCAGTAACTCAACTTTTAGGAATTTTCCCTAAGGAGATCCTGAAATACATACAAAAAGACTCGCTGTAGAACTATTAACAATAGTGGAAAACTGGACACAATTTAAATATCCATCAATAGAGAGCTCCTTGAATATATCTGGTCCCTATAAACCAAGGATACTAGACAACTCTATGGGCATGTATATGGAAGAATATTTAATGAGCTTATTTAATGAGAAAAACAAGAAGGAGAACAGTGTGCTTAGTATGATATTGATTGAACAACAACAAGAAAGAAAATAGATACTTGACTCTCCAAAAGGCTATTCAAGAAACTGGTAAGAGAGCATGTGTCTGGAAATGGAACTTTGCTGTCAAGGGTGAGAGGCAGATTTCCACCTCATGCCTTTTGAATTTTGTCCTGTGTGAAAGTATTACCAAGTCAAAACGTTTTCGCACAATTGCAGGAAGTATATCCTTTCCTCCAAGTTGATGACACCGAGGTGCCTCCTTCTACCAGAAAGTGGACCAATGAACGCTAAAGATGAGGAAGGCCAGGGACCAGTCCTGCTCTTTGGCAGGATCAGCTGCTGCAATGCTTTCAACATCACTTCAACCCAATTCCTGACTCCAGTTTTCCTTGGTGGTAGGTGTTTGGTTGAGGGAATTAAAAATGCCTCACTTTTCCTCATCAAAAAAACAAACAAACAAAAAACCATTTGCCTACAGGTCTCTTCCACATCTGGTTTGTGATGCCAGAGAGTCTCCTGCGGACCTGACTGGGGATGCACCATCCTCCACATCAACGGTGAGAACGGTTATCCCTCTGAGTTCCAGTGCCTGGACGGTTCATCGAAACTCTACGCTTAACTCCTCTCCCTCCACCCACAACCCTAATAAGAGGGAAGGATCTGGAATTAACATCACCACAGTCTGCAAAAGTGTAAAGTCATATCTGTTTCCGTTGTTTCCTCTCTAGCCCAGCCCGTATCTCGTTCCCTTGGAGCCCTGCCCTCCACTCAGTCCAGCCCCGGTCACTCTCACCCCAGCCACTGCCATGTCTGCACAGCCTCCGATGTGGTCTGATGGCACTCTCACTTCCACTCTTGCCCCTGGTTCTGCTGAGTTACTGGCCCCAAGTCTTCATTCCCATATAGTCATATCATACATCCACACTCTGGCTGTAGCCTCATGGCGGGCACCCCTCTCCACTCAGACGTCTGGAATTCTGAGTCTCATCGACAGATACCTGCCCAAACCTCGTCAACCTTCCTGATTTTCCGGTACACCAAAATGAGACTACTACACCTGCTGTGCATCCCCCACCTGAAAAAACCCTCACCACTCAGTCCTTGGATGGCCTTCCTGTCTTCCTCTGCATCCTGCTGGTCTTCCTGTTGCCAAGACACTCCTGGGCTGAGGCTTGAAGTATGCCTCCACTGATCCACCTGGAGCAGCAGAGAGAGCTCCTCCCAGACATCGCTCAGCCTCTGGTTCACCCCACCAAAGATTATGCTGTCGTGCCCTGCTGTTAGAAACTTCTGGATATCGGACTTATTGCTGAACTTGTCTATCCGCTGCTTAGCTTCCTCTAGGGCAGCCTGGAAACGGCTCAGCGCAGTGCTTATCTGGGAGGGCAGGTTCCTCTCTCCTTGGTCCTGGAGCATTTGCAGAGGCTGCAGCAGGCCCTGGATGCGGTTCCCTAGACGTCGGCACTGTTTCTGGCAGTATTTCATCTTCTCACACTGGTTGTAGACAAGCTGGCCTAAGGAGATGATCTGCTTCAGCTGATCCATACCTGGAAGAAACTGATGGAATCTGTTTAAGTTCCGGGAATCTCCTTCATATTTACTACTGGGATAAGGGAACATCAAGGGTGTCTGTGATTTAAATGGCTGAAGAGGTCTTCCTATTGTTTTCATGTAAGGTAGAGATGGCTTGCGTCCACCAAAACCTCCCAGTTTTAGCTGGGAAGTACTGGCTTTGCCAGGGGCTTCCCCGGTGGCTCAGCGGTAAAGAATCTACCTGCGATGCTGGAGATGCGGCAGGAGCTGTGGGTTCGATCCCTGGGTCAGGAAGATCCCCTGGAGGAGGAAATGGCAACCACTCCAATATTCTTGCCTGGAAAATCCCATGGATGGAGGAGCCTGGAGGGCTACAGTCCACAGGGTCACAAAGAATCCGATATGACTTAGTGAATAAACAACAAATTGGCTCAGCTAGGACTACATCTCCCAGACTTCCCTGCAGCTTGATGGGGCCATACGACTATTTCTCACAGAAGGGGTATGAGCAATAAAGTGTTACTTTGGGTTTGAGTCAGGCTTGTCTCCTCCACACGCTGTCAGCTGGTTGTATAGGAGGATGTAGCCCTGGGTGTGGTGGAGCCCAAGAATGTAGAATCCTGGATCCCTGAAGCATCGCTCGGAGGAGAGCCACTCATATACCTGCAATGACTGCCAGGGACTGCTAAGTGAGCAAGGAATAAACTGCTACTGCACTTGAATCATTACATTTTGGGGTCAATTTGTTAAAGCAGGTCAGCCTATTCCAACAAGCATATCCTGCCAAAGCATAGGGGTGGCCATAGGTCAGTGGGTTGAAACGCTCAGATCCTGTAAAGAAGGTAAGGATTACCCAGTAAAGTCAACAGCTGCTGCTCCTCAAGGATAAAGGGCCCAGTGGTAGAAGATTTTCTAGTTTTTAGAGAACAGTCAGAAATCTGGATTTTTATATTTAATCTGTCAATTTCAAATCCCACAACCAAGTCAAAAAATGTTTTAAAGACTATGCAGTCCAACACTGTGTTGGTCAAATAAATTTTGTTTGTCAACCGAAGATTGCCTTGGAAGCCTCAGTTTACAACCTTGGCCACAGCCAGCCGAGGATGTTCAGGACTGTAATAGAAGCCGGCTTCTGTTAATCTCAAACTTTTCTTTCTGTCTCTTTTTCCAGTGCTTGAGCGTGCCTGCCTCCGTGGTCCACACCTTCATCCCTCCCTAGTCGGTTTTTGGCACTCTGTAAATCTGCTTCAGCCTCCCCACTGGCCGATGCATCGGTAAGACTTCTTGTTATAAGTGCTGGTCCCTCAGAGGCGTTTGCGTAAAGACTGAGAAGCTTCCCAGGCTCAGCAGAGTTGCGGTGGACATTTGTGTTGCCTACACAGTTTCCATTTCTCTGCTCCTAGTGCGCTGTGTGTGTGCTCAGTTGTGTCCTACTCTGAGGCCCCGTGGACCATAGCCCACCAGGCTTCTCTGTCCATGCGATTTTCCAGGCAAGAATACAGGACTGGGTTGCCGTCTCCTACTCCAGGGATCTTCCCAACCCAGGGGTGGAGCCTGAGTCTCTTGCCTCTGCTGCGTTGGCAGGCGGATTCCTTACCACTAGCGCCACTTGAATTACCTTCATATTTTCTGCAACAATCTGTTCCTCCTTCCATCAGCAATCCGTTTGTGGATTTGAGGTCTATCCCGTTACTCAATTACAGGCTTCAAGAACCAATAACTTTCTCTATTGCTTAAGCCAGTTTGAATCATATTTGCTGTACATGCAACCAAAAGCAACTGGGTTCAGTAATGAATGATGCTAACAGTGAAGATCCCGACTCGCTCTACTCACCTGCTGCAGGCTAAGTGATTCGGAACCAGGAGGTCACAGCGGTTATCTTAATTTTGTAGATGAAGACACTAAGTTAGGGAGAAGGTTGTATTAAAATAAGTACAGGGCCACGGAAACAGTTTCCAAAGCAGTTTTAAACAAAGTTAATCTCAACAGTTCAATGAAACAGGTAGGAGTAGTAGTACTAGTTTGGAGAAAGTAGTTGGCCTGGAACCAAATCTGGCTTAAAAACTAGTAGAAGTGAAACCAAATAAGCAACTAATTGATTTGTTGTTATTGTCTTAGCTTTATATTGATCTAGGAAGGGAAGTAACAGGTGTTGCTGCTGCTGCTAAGTCACTTCAGTCGTGTCCCACTCTGTGCGACCCCATAGACGGCAGCCCACCAGGCTCCCGTCCCTGGAATTCTCCAGGCAAGAACACTGGAGTGGGTTGCCATTTCCTTCTCTAATGCATGAAGGTGAAAAGTGTTAGGGCATGCCTAAAAAAGACTCAAGGGGTCTCAGGCTACCCAGATATTCCTAGTTGCTAAGCAGAGAGACTCAAGGCCATTTTGGGGGGACTCCTGGGGGCAGTGAACTTTATGCCTTTCTCTGGTCCACTGGAGACAGAAGCAGATGTGAAAGTGTTGCTCAGGGAACTTGAGGATTTCAGCTTCATAGCTCCAAGCTCCAGTTATCTTATTCAAAAAAGCCTTATCTCAGCAATAACTAGTCAAAAGATAATGGGGAAAATATCCAACTCATCGAAGCAACGACTTAAAAGAATACATTTCACAGGAAAAGTGATGACATGGTATGAAGAAAACCATGGAAAACAAATCCTCAAGAAATGTAGAGAACTATTATTTATTTTGGCTGGGGAGATTAAAAATTACAAATCTGGCAATCCTTTTCAAATATAAATCTAATTTAATGCAGTTCCAGTAAAACTCTCAGTGGTACATTTTGGTATTGAAACTGCTGCTGCTGCTGCTAAGTCGCTTCAGTTGTGTCCGACTCTGTGCGACCCCATAGATGGCAGCCCACCAGGCTCCCCCATCCCTGGGATTCTCCAGGCAAGAACACTGGAGTGGGTTGCCATTTCCTTCTCCAATGCATGAAAGTGAAAAGTGAAAGCAAAGTCACTCAGTCGTGTCTGACTCTTAGCGACCCCATGGACTGCAGCCCACTAGGCTCCTCTGTCCATGGAATTTTCCAGCCAAGAGTACTGGAGTGGGGTGCCATTGCCAACTAAATGATCCTCAAAGTTCATTTGAAAGAGGAAATTAGTAGGAATAGTCAGGATTTTTGTAATAAAATAGAGGCCCATATATCAGTTATTAAAATTATAATAACTAAAATCGTTTAGGGCTTATTGAGTATAGGATAAAGATATCAAAAGGATGAAAGGGAATATAAATACATATACACTTTTACTCAACACTGCGAATTTCTAGGAATTTGTGCTGTAAAGAAGCTCGTATGTATATAGATAGATGGGTGCTAAGGATATACTGAGGTGCTATTTATAATATGCAAAACTGCTAACACCCCTAATAAGGATATGTTCATAGGTTCCTTGCAGGAAAACAATGAGGGGTAAAAGTCACTAATTTTAAAACTGAAAAATCTTTAAATGGTTGGTAACAATCCCATAGACGGAGGAGCCTGGTGGGCTGCAGTCCATGGGGTTGCTAAGAGTCAGACATGACTGAGCCACTTCACTTTCTCTTTTCACCTTCATGCATTGGAGAAGGAAATGGCAACCCACTCCAGTGTTCTTGCCTGGAGAATCCCAGGGACGGGGGAGCCTGGTGGGCTGCCATCTATGGGGTCACACAGAGTCGGACACGACTGAAGCGACTTAGCAGCAGCAGCAGCAGCAGCAGCAACAATATAAATCCATGAAAACTTCTGATGCCATTTCCCCCTCTCCTCCAATAACTGGCATCAAGCAACCTTTTCTGGTGAGACTTTCAACACAGAGTTATTCCTCTTGTGCCTAAAACGGGCTCTGGAAAAGCAAGGGGGCATTAACCATCAAGACGTGGGATCAGCTCCCGGCAGTTTCCGCACTGACTGCCCGCAGCGGGGCTGTGCAGGGCAGTGGGCCGGCTTCCGGAGGCCCCTCCACGGCGACCCCCGCGTGTCCCCTCCCCTGCACCGCGCCTTCTTCAGCAGGAAGCGGCGGGAGAGGGAGGCCGCACCCTCGGGGCCGAGGAAAAGAAACCAGCCCGGTCCTGAGTTCCGGGAAACGGGCCTGTGGCGCTCCCCTCGCCGCCCAGGATCCCGGCTGCGCCCCGCAGCCCGCGCGCCCCGGGCACCGCGCGCGCCGGGACGACCGCCGGACTCACCCCGCCCTTCCCGAGGCCGTCCCGTCGGTGCGGGGCGCGGTTCCCGGAAGGCCCGTCGGCTTCTCGGACGTTCGGCCCCCGACACGAAGTCTGCGACTGGGGACCCCGGGGAGGAGCCGGGTCGCGCGCCTGGTGCCCCGCCGGCCGGCAGGCCCGGAACAGACGCCAGCGGCGGGGAGCGGCCGAGCCCCTCGGAAGTCCGGCGGCCTTCTGCTCGCCGGCCCTGCGCCCCGCCCGCCCCGCGGCCCCGTCGGCCTGGCGGGCGGCGAGTCTGGCGCGCCTCCCCGGAGCTGTGACAGGAACCTTGCAGCCGCCCCCAGGCTCAGGCGCCCTGGCTCCCTAGACCTCTTTGCAGGCGGTGCAGGCAGAAGGCCCCTCGCTTCCTCTTGGTCTCCCCCGCCCTGTCCACCTCTCCCCCACCTTACCGAAATTTCTCAGTAACTTTATGCAGTGCTCCTGGTGCCACGTCCTCTGCTTGGGGCTGGGGACTCAGAAAAGAATAAGGCTCCAGAAACTAGTGGAGCGAGCACCCAGTACGGGAAAGATTAGATGAGCAGAAAAAACGGAACTGGAGAGAGGGTTCTCCTGCCTGCTTCTCGGTGCGTGAAAATACCGAGTGTGGTGGGGAGAGAGCCAAGGAAGACAAATACACAGGTGGGATGGGCTCAGGAGAGGGGGGGCGGTGGGTGCGGGAAGCCAGCTTCCTCCTCTAAAGTCGCGGCAGAGACCTCTGCTTTATTAAAGTTAGCTGAGTCCTTAGCTAGGAAGTCTGAGCAATGTTATTCATTAACTCATCAGACTGTTCCCTCCGAAAGGACAGAACTGGATTGTAAGAGAAGAGTTTTCGAGTAGGCAAGCCCTGGGTGGAGGATGTCTGGGGTGTTTATTCACTTACATTCTCTTGCTGTTCTTCACTTACTGCCTCGTCTGTTTTCTTCTTAGGTCTCGTAGCCTAGAAGTCTGAGGAAAAGACTCGCCAGCGTGTGATTTACTGAAGGAAGCCTCTCAGGATCGAGGGTAGGAGGGGCATTTGGGGAAAATTAGCTAAGCAAGGCCAGCTGGTCTCCGTGGAGACTAGCTTCAGCCAGACTCCATGGAGAAGTTAGCCAGAAGGAGCTCTGCTCTGGATACATCAGAAGTTAGGTCCCAAGTCTTAACAAATTCAAGAGGACTGAAATCATACCAAAAGATGACATCCACCGTGGTCATCTTTTCTGACCACAGTGGAATGAAACTAGAAATCAATAGCAGAAGGAAAACGGGAAAGCTCATAAATATGAGGAAATTAAACAACTCTTGAACTGCCAGTCTGTCAAAAAAAAAAGAAATCCAGAGAAAATCAGAACGTACCTGGAAAGAAATGAAACACAACATAGCAAACCTTAGAGGATACGACAAAAGCAGTACCAAGAGCTCAGCGATAGGCAGTATGAGTCCAGAGCAATACACGCCGACAGAACACAGGAGAAAGGGCCCTCCCTGCTAGCCCACTGCTTAGAGCCTGCCTGCCCACGCAGGAGACAAAACTTCAATGCCGGATCTGGAAGGATCTCACATGCCACGAGGCCACCAAGCCTGTGCCCACAGCTGCTGAGCCATGGGCCCTGGAGCCTGCGCTCTGCCCTAAGAGAAGCCGCCGCAGTGGGAAGCCGAAACACCACAAGGAATAGCCCCGTTCACCACACTGGGCTTCCCTGGGGGGCTCAGCTGGTAAAGAACCCGCCTGCAGTGCAGGAGACCCCCATTCAGTTCCTGGGTCGGGAAGATCCACTGGAGAAGGGAAAGGCTACCCACTCCAGTGTTCTTGCCTGGAGAATCCCAGGGACTGTGTAGTCCACGGGGTCACAAAGAGTCAGACACAGCTAAGCCCCTGTCACTTTGACTTTCTCGCCGCAACTCGAGAAAGCTCACATGCAGCAAGGAAGATCCAGTGCAGCGTAAATTAATTAAGAAAGGGAGAAAGATCTCAATCAACCAAACTTAACACTTCAAGGAACTAGAAAAATAAGAACAAACTAAGCCCAAGGCTAGCAGAAGGGAAATAACAAAAAGTAGAAATAAACAGAAAAATAATAGAAAAAACTTGAAATGGAGTTTATTCTTTAAAGATAAACTCTACAAACCCTTAGCTACATTAGGGGGACAAAAAGAGAAAACTTAAATAGAATCATCAATAAAAGATATTACAACTGATGTCACAGAAATAAAAAATAATCAAAAGAGACTGTAATGAGGAATTCTCTGGTGGTCTAGTCTTCACTGCCATGGGTCTGGGTTCGATCCCTGGGTGGTAAACTAAAATCCCACAGCGTAGCAAAAGAAAAAAAAAGAGAAACTGTGATAAACAGTTATAGGCCAACAAACTGTGGAACCTAGAAAAGACAGATAAATTGCTAGAAACATACAGCCTCCTCGGACTAAATAATGAAGAAATAGAAAGTCTGAGCCTCGTGGCTCAGTTGGTAAAGAATCTGCCTACAATACAGGAGACCCAGGCTGGATCCCTGGGTCAGGAAGGAAATGGCAACCCACTCTAGTACTCTTGCCTGAAGAATCCCATGGATTGAGGAGTCTGGTGGGCTACAGTCCATGGGGTCGCAAGAGTCGGGCACAACTTAGCAACTAAAACACCACCACCACCATAATTAATACTGGAGATTAAATCCGTAATTAAAAACTTCCCAACAAAGAAAAGCCCAGGGCCAAATGGCTTCACTAGTGAATTCTACCAAACATTTAAAAATGAATTAACGCCAGTCCTACTTAAACTCTAGCAAAATACGGAAGAAGAAAGAACACTTTGAAGCGCATTTTATAAACTCAGCCAAAAGCAGACAAAGGCTTAAGAAAATTACAGGCCAGTATCCCTGATGAATATAGATACAATAATGCACAACAGAATACTAACAAATCAAATCCACCAACACATTAAAAGGATCAGACACCAGGAGCAAGCGGGATTTATTTCTGGGATGCAAGGATGGTAACATATGAAAATCAGTTAATGTGACACACCACATTAACAGAATAAAAACATGATAATCTCAATAGGTGCAGAAAAAGCATTTCACAAAATTCAACACTCTTTAATGGTAAAAACTGTCAACGAATTAGAACTAGGAGGAAATTATCTCAGTATAACTAAGGCCGTGTATTACACTCACAGCCAACATCATACTCAATGCTGCAAAACCGAATGCTTTTCCTCCAAGATCAGGAATAAGGCAAGAATGCCAGCTTCCACCACTAGTAATTCTCCCCCACGTTCTAATCCTTCCATGTCTGTAACTCCTCATTTCTTCAATTGCCTCCTAAATAAACCACTTGCATCCATATTCTTGTTTTAAGATTTGCTTTTTAGGGAAACTTAATGAAGACAGGCTCCCACCTTCATGCTTTCATCAAAACGATATTTTTTCTTCTTTTTCTTATCACTCCTTTCCCCCATATAGAAGATGATAAGGTGTTTCAGATGGAGAGCAGATGAGAGTCTTGGCATTTTCCAAATTTCACATTCATCCCATAGCATCCCTTATTACTTCTCTGTAAAGACATCTCTCTCGATTTTTTGCAGCCATCATATCTTTATAGAAAGTTAGAACTGGAAAGTTCATATATATAGTTTGAGCTTCTTCTCAAAAATAGTAGATGAGATAAAATAATAAGAGAACAGGTAAGGTGGAAAAGAGATGAAAATTTACAATCACCAATTCCGTCACAAGGGTGCAGAGCGTCATGCTGTCATCAGGGGGCAGCAGAGGCCAGGACAGGGGAAAACCAAAGCCCAACATTGTACCCTGCCTGAGATCCGGCAGAGACAGAGTAAGAGAATCGCGCAGTCATGTCCCACTCTTCAGGAACCCATGGACTACAGCCTGGCAGGCTCCTCTGCCCCTGGAATTCTCCAGGCAAGAATACTGGAGTGGATAGCCATGCCTTTCTCCAGGAGATCTTCCCAACCCAGGGATCAAACCTGGGTCTCCTGCATTGCAGGCGGGTTCTTTACTAAGCCGCCAGGGAAGAGAGGAGACCAACATTTACTGGCGCCTGTTACAAGTTGGGCCCAGTGCTGGGTACAATTAGAAATAGTACAAAGTTCAAAGGCAGAGAAAAAAGTCACAGGCTCCAAGCTTCAGGCTTTCCCATCCCCCTAGATGTGTTGGCATCTTGATAATGCCCCTGCTGGCTTTAGCATCGAGTCTTTGACTCCTCCTTAGGCCTCTTGCCCTTGAAGATGAAATGCTGTAACTCTAGCAGATGACCACCGAGTAGGGACGACGCTATGAGTGCCAACTGACTTAAGGTTAAGGGCACTTGCTGTATTAGTCTCCTCTGTAGGGCGGGGCTCATTCCCTTGCTTCCCAAGGCCTTGTGGAAGTTCCTAACCCCCTGGAAAGTTGTAGCGGGCACAGCAGGACGCTCTGGGAGACTCAGTCTAATATTCACCAAGTGGGCCTTTTCATTAACAGATTGGCTCCCTCCTCCCCAAATCTTCTCATGGCTATGCTACAAACTCACATATATTTTGGCGTTTCTTCCTCGTTCTGTTTCAATCTCTTTAAAGAAGGTTTCTGGTTTTTTTTTCAATTAACTTTTTGCTCAAACATGCTCATCTTAGACCTGCCTCCAGTGGACTTCCATATTTACAACTAGTTGGTCCGCTCCTTTCCCTGGGAAGTGATGCCCCGTGGTTGGATCCCGGCCGGTTCCAGGGAATGGAGGTCGGGTTTCCGCTGCTTGGACTGCCGGGGTCCAGCAGCTTGAGGGATGAGTGGCTGTCAGGTGGCCCTAACCTTCAGGCTGGGAACTGCCCGAGCAGGGAGCGGCAGAGGGAGCAGGCGTCCCTCCATGGGCCAGAGCCTTGCCAGCATCAGCTTGTCTCTTTCATTTCTGCCTCTGCATGCTTGGGCAGGCAAATCCAGAGCCCACCTCTGTCAGACTACCGAATTAGACCCTGAGTGATGAGGACTTGGAAAACAGTGACGAAACCCAGTAAGAGGATAAGAGTGGGTCTGCTTTTTATCATCACTATACCCCAGCAAATCTGCACAAGCTGGTCAGTGACCCAGCCAACACTCCTTCCTGTGGGCCCTGGCCGCCCCCTCCCACCCTTCTGCGCCCTCCTGGCCTTGACCAAGTCTGTGAGTTGCCATCAATAACTTGTACCTCACCTTTAGTGGTTTCTTTTCCAGTGTTTTTATTTTTCAAAATATACAATTTATTTACACCTTTATTTCACAATGGTAGTTTGTATATTTATTCCAAAATCTTTAAATAACTCCGCAGTAAACAGTACAAATCACAGGATCGGTCCAACTGCTTCCCTTTAACCTTTACACACATCGCCTTTCAAGTAGTAGTGGTTTGTAGGTAAGAAGGGAACAAAACTAAGACCAAAAAAAAATTTTTTTTTTTTTTACATAAGCTTGACATGTAGGATTAGAAAGGGCAATCTGAGCAGCTACTTGGTCCAGGGCCCAACTAAGGGTATTTATATAGTTTATAAATAAGACCCTCTATGGGCATTGAGGGTTTTGGTTACAAGGAGGAAAGGGTGGGAACACACCCGCGGGGCTGAGGCGGTGTTGCTGGGAGATAAGGCACCTTGTCAAGGCTCCTTCTCGGCTCGAGGAGGCACCGGCTGGAAGGGTCCTGAGTGAGACGGGCAGGGGGCCCACCTATGCCAAGGGGAGGCTGAGAATGCCTGGGGCAGGAGAGGGTTCCCACACACGGAGAGGTCTCTTTACCCTCCTTTGGGGAAAAGCTTTGTGATTCTGGAGGCCAGGAGAGACGGGAGAGCCGGTTCCTAAAGAGAGGGCTGGGGGCTCCCTCCAGCCTTGAGCCCCCCTGCACAGACAGCTGAGGGCCGCCGTGCGGACGCTGGAGGTGTCTCTGCCCAAGGCACCTCGCGGTACATCTGGAGCCGGTCATTGGCAGGGACAGAGGTATCGCCCCAGGATTGGCTGTGGGCCGCGAGAGGCTTCACGCTTTCTCTTCTTCTGAGACCGCTTCATCCATCTCCGTGTTCTCCGGTCCACAACTGCCACACCCTCTCCAGGAAGGAGAGGTGGGCCCCGCAGGCCCCCTCTTCGCGGTGCACGTAGCAGCTCCTGGGCGGCAGGGGGCAGCTCCTAGGGATCCCAGGGTGCTAAGACACAGGCCTGGGCTCAGGGGTCAGTTGCCTTCACTCCCCTCGGGAACGTCCCCGCCAGCCGGCTCCTGGAGCAGTCCTGGGGGCTGGGGCCCTAGGCGGGTGCTGGCGGAGAGGCTGGGGTGCTCCAGGGAAGAGCCGGTCCCCGAGGGCTCTTAGGCCACCCAGCAGACGGGGCACTCCTGCGCCGGGTCAGGAGGGCAGGCTCAGGGTCATCCTCGGTCAGGGTCTCCCCAGGACCCACCACCGAGCCCGAGGGCTGGTCAAAGCCCGCGCTGTCCAGCCAAGCAACTGCCTTGCAGGATCTGGGCGGGGTGGTCTGGGGTAGCGGCCTTGGCAGGGCTGAGGGCGGGGCGGGGCCACGTCACTGCGTCTTCGGGTGGGGCTCTTCCGGAGTGAGGGTGTGGAAAAAGTGATCCCAGAGTTTGCTGCTGATGCCGAACCCTAGGGCGGAGACAAATGGGGAGAAGGTGAGTGGGATCTCTTTGCTTGGAGGGAGCCCAGGCGGGGCGAGCACGTAGGCAAGTTTCAACATCACCCCGGATGAGCTTCCTAACTCCCAGGGCTATCCTGGCAGAGGTCAGTAGCAGGGTACCAGCGTGCCTAGGCTTCCAGGGGTGCTGTGGAAAGAACCTCAAGGCTCTTATCTGGCCTGCCTTCCTGGGAGAGCCTGGCGCTGCCTGCCTCTTCCTCTCTCCCCCAAACAGTCCAGTCGCCTCCTTCTCTCTGAAGATGCCAAGTTCATTCCTGCTTCAAGGCTTCGGACCTGTTGCTCCTGGGATGCTCTTTCTCGAGGCATCAGACGCTGGCTTCTCCTAATTTAGGTCTCAGCTCTAATGGTGTCTGTGTAGTGACGCCTTCCTAGACCACTTCAGCTAGCATTCTGCTCTCCAGTAGGGTAGCCACTAACCCATGTGACTCCTGAGCATTGGAAATGTGGCCCCGGGCTACAGAGGTACTGAATTCCTAGTTTTATTTAATTTTATTAATAATTAACTTACATTCCACTGTAAAAACCTAAACTTGGTTCAGTTATTAGAAAACCTATAGGCACATTTGGAGCAATTCATATATGTGAATCTACTTTTTTGACTGTCAATTTTATAAATTCTAAATTCTATGGATGAAGTATTTCCAATGGAGATTTAGCCCTTGAATGGAGATGAGCTTGTAAAGTGCAAGATACACACCAGATATCAAAGATTTAACAGAAGGACAGAATGTAAACCCTCTCATTAAAAATCTTTTTAGCCACGCTGCACGGCTTGTGGGATCCCAGTTCCCCAGCCAGGGACGGAGCTTCGGCCCACAGCAGCGAGACTGCTGAGTCCTGACCGCTGGACCCCCAGGGCTTTCCCAACAGTGCTTGATCCTATGCTAAAATGATAATATTTCAGTTATACTTGGCCTGGTAAAGTGTATTATTTACATTAACTTCATTGGTTTAGTTTTACTTGTTAACGTGGCTCCTCGAAAATGTAAAATCCCATCTATAACTCACACTGCATTTTACTCACGTGTGTGGGACCCCCTCCCGCTGACATGGCTTCCTGACCGTCGCCTTGCTTTCTTTTCTTGCTGGCACTTATCACTGCTCTGGAATGATCTTTGCTCTTTATTGGTTTCCTGGTTTTTCTGTCTCTGTACAGCCCCCTGCCCCAGGGCCTAGGATGCACGTCCCCCGCTTGCCTTTCTGACTGTGAACCCCAGAACCCAGGCTGGCCCCGGCTGGAAGCTCAGCGGGCGCTGTCAAGGGGAAATGGGCAGCTGAGGGAGGGGTGGCACGGTGGGTCCTCACCCGACTGATGGTGTGCGAAGTGGTGCTTGACGTGGTGGGCCTTCAGGTGGTACAGGTAGGAGCCCTCGTGGGGAGAGCCGAAGTGAAGGTAGTAGTGGATCAGGTCGTAGATGACATAGCCCAGGAGGCTCCCCGCAAACACGGTGCCTGCCACGGCCGCGGACAGGACGAGCCGTAGCAGCAGGTAGAAGGCGGCTATCATCAGGGAGGCCGGCACGGGCGGGAAGACCAGGCGGGAGGTGTCGAAGGGCGCCTGCGGACAGAGGCTCACGCGTCAGGACACCGCCCGGGGCCCCAGGGCCTGCCTGCGGTCACACACCGCACGCTGGCCGGAGACGCTCCTTCGGGAGAGCGGCTGGAGCGGCCCAGACGGGCCAGGGAGGGCGCAGGCCCTGTGGGCGGCTTGGGGAGGGCAGGCCACCAAGCCTGAAGCCCTGGAGAGCCTGCCCGGCCCCAGTAAGCCAGGACAGGAGCTGGGAAGCTCCAGGAACGTGGGGGTGGGGTGGCGTGGGCAAGATGCTCACAGGTAGGAGCAGCTTGCCTGAGAAGCTCCGTTCTGCACTCAAGAGGCCACTCTGGCCCTGGAACTTGCTAGGTGTGGAGAGGAGCCCGGAGCCCCCACCCCCACCCCGAGGACCACGCAGGGCATCGAGCCCGAGGCCTGAGGGCGACGAAGGCACACATGCTGGGCGACCCTGGAGCTGTTGACAGGCAGGTCTCCCCCCCAGGTGGCCTTCTTTGCTCCAAGGGGGTGCTGTCACATTGAACCAGACCACGAAAGAGCCTAGCCTCTGGTCCTGAGGCTTCACAAGCCAAGGGCCTGGCAGAGGTGAAACTTTAGAGACTGCGAGCATTGCGACGAGACCCTCTCTGGACTGAAAGAGGAGAGAGAGCGATCAGGTGACCGAGACAGAACACCACACTGGCGTGGGCCCCCCTCCCCGCGGACCGGAGCAACAGCAGGACCTGCGGGGCTCCGTGCCAGAACCCCAGCTCCTGGTCAAAGGGGAAGGAGGGCGAGGGGAGGGTGGGAACCCTGCGGCAGGACGGGAACAGCGTGGGGCAGGGACATCCTCTGGGAGGACCAGGCTTCCAGTCCTCACTGCTGGGACCCTGTGTGTTGCCCTGAAGGAGCCCCAGGGTGGGTGGATGACCGACAGCATAGACTCTGGCGACCACAGGGGACGACATCCTAGGGTGACCTTGGCTGAATGGCTTAGTTCCTTTATTTCCCCAAGCCTCAGTCTGCCACTCTGTGGAATGGGGAGAACGGCAGCACCCGCTTCAGAGGGAAGGTCCACAAGGTCAGTGATTCTTGCCTGTTTTGATCGATGGTGTCCAGAACAGCACATGGCACATAGTGAGCGGTCAGTGAGCGTTTGTTGAACAAGCAAATGAATGAGCTGTTGTGAGGATTAGCGTTGGGCAGGCATGCTCACTCTGTCCATGGCCGGTTCAGGCTTGGACCCAATCACATGCCCTTGACTTCTCCTCGCCCTCAACCCAACCCCCACCGAGACGGGCGCTCCTGAGGGCAGGCATCAGCAGCATGGCCTGGGGGGGGGGGGGGCACTGCGCTGCTCACCTTGTGGTGCTGGCCGTGCATGGCGAAGTGTAGCATGATGAGGTAAGCGCTGTCGCTGGGCGGCTTCATGTGGAACAGGAAGCGATGGATGAGGTACTCCACGAGGCTCCAGAGGAACAGCCCCAGCACGAAGAGGCCCGGGAACGCCGACTCAGGCATGGCCACTGAGTACTCTGCATCAGGCATGAGAGAGGGAGGTCAGGGGCTGGAGGCCCCAGCGGCCCAGCCCCATCACATTGGGGGCTGCTGCCCTCGGCTCTGCAGCTGCGGGGCCCAGCCCCACCACTGGGACCCGAGAGTCAAAACAGGAAGGACACTGTGAGGATGTGTGTGGGCTTATTTAGGAAGAGTCCCGTCAGAGGACGACTAACGTGGTGGATCACACTGATTTCAGGTATTGAGCCACCCTTGCGTTCCAGGAGTCAATCCCATTTCGTCATGGTGCATAACGCTTTAATATGTTCTAGGATTCAGTCTGCTAGTATTCTGTTGATGACTGCTGCCTCTGGATCCCCGAGTGACAGCTGCTCTGGAGTTTTCTTTCTTGTGGTATTTTTGTCTGACTTTGGTATCACGGTAAGATTTGACTAGAGATCTGAGATCTTCCTTAAAGGGACCGTGAGAGGAACAGCCGCGGCCAGTGCTGGACCTCTGCCCGGTGCTATGGTCTGCATGTGTCCTCTCAGATCCACATGCTGAAACCTAACCTCCAGGGTGATGAGAGGTGCTCAGGTCATCAGGCGAACAGGACTAATTCCCTCATGAAAGAGGCGCGACAGGATCCTCCCCTTTTTGACATACGAGTACTCAAGGAGTCTTTGACCTAGAAGAGGGCTCTCCCCTGACTATGCTGGCACCCTGATCTCAGACTTCCAGCCTCTAGAATCATAAGCAATCAATTTGTCGTTTACAAGCCACCTAGTCTATGCTGTTTTGTTACAGCAGCCCACATGGACTGACACCAGGAAAGAGTGACCTTGCCTCAGTGGCATGGAGGAGAGGGAGAGGTGATCCTGATGAAGCCAGCAGACCTGGGGGCTGTTGATGGAAGATGTTAACAACCATCTCCCCAGGGAAGATGGGGCCAGGGGGACAAGAGGGTCAGGAAAACCCAAGGAGAGAAAGGTTCACTGAGAACATCTAAAAACCACAGCATGCGAGGGAGATGCGAAAAAACGGACGATTAGCCTGGAGACCAAAAGACTGGAGTGATGCCATTATCATCACGTGAGGCCCCTGCGCCCCGCTCCTGGAGGACGGCCTGCAGTCCTCACGGCCTTGGTTCCTTTTCTCCACCTCACTGATTCTCTAACTTCACAGGGACTTCAGCTCTCACCGTGTCTTCAGGTCTACCGTCACCCGCTAAGTTTTACTTCTTTTCTCCACTAGCCACTGCTTTGGTTATACTTTCTCTTGAAAAAAGTGGCAGCTTTATTGAAATACCACTCACGTATCTTACAATTCACCCATTTAAAGTGTATAGTTCAGTGATATTTGGTATATCTACAGTTGCACAACCATCACCACAATTTTAGAGCCTTTTCATCACCCAGAAAGAAACCCTTTACCCATTAGCAGTCATTCCAACCTTTGTCATTTCCCAGAGCCAGGAAACCTCTAATTTACTTTCTGTCTGTCATGTTTTCTGATTCTGGACCCATCATACCAATGGAATCATACAATATGTGGTCTGTTGTGACTGGCTTCTTTTGTTTGCAATATTTTTAAGGTTCACCCATTTTGTAGCATGTGTTAGAACTTCATAATTGTTTACCCACTCACCAGCTGATGGACAGCTGAGATGTTTCTATTCTTTTGGCTATTCTGAATAATGCTGCTATGAACAGTCCTGTTTTTAGTTGTCTTGGGTATATTCCTGGGAGTAGAATTTCTGGGACCTTATTGCAACTATGTTTAACTTTGGGGGCACCACCAAACTGCTTTCTAAAGCTAACCATTCTCTTTTGACCTCAGCTGCCCCCATGCCCTCCCAAGCCTGGATGAGCACAAAAGCCTGTCTCTCCACCCCAGACCCAAGCCGCTGAAGACGGAGGAGCCATGTGTAGCCATAAGTCTGGTGCCCTCAACCTCAGCTAGGCCTCAAACACTGCCTGGAGATCCTTTCATGTCTGCAGGTCCAGCTCCCTCCTCACTACCTTCAAACACCCCCTTTCCCTTCCATCCAGGTTCCTACTTCACAGGAAAAGGACTCCGTCCACCTTCAGCCACCCGATTGTGCTTCAGCCCTGCAACTTCGTGCCCCTCAGAGGAGCAGCGCGCACTCAGGTGCCCGGGCACTGGATGGTGGTTGGCAACAATAGCAGCAGCAGCAGCAGCAAATGTGTATCCACCAGCCCCTACACGCCAGGCGCCACTCAGGTGCTTACACTTCACGCTCGTCTCACTCCAACTTGACGACGGAAGTGCTGGCATTGCCCTTGTCACCGAGGGTGTGGAAGTACAGACAGCTTACATCACTGACCAGCTCACCCTCAGTCTGCCCCCCACCAGCCCGTTCATCCAGCTCCTCTGGGCGTCTTCAGCTCCTCCTCCACTGCTCTTCTGCTCATATTTAAGACTTTCGCGTCATAGACGCAGTCCCTTCATAGCCAAGCCCCCTGAAAAGGTCAGTTAGACTTGAGTCTGCTTCACCTGTTTCCATTAGCTCAAGCCTCTAAAGTCTGCCCTCTTCAAAGAGCTATGAAAGCCATTTCTGATGTATTTCTTGGCAGATCGAAGTAATTTTTTCAATTTATCTCTAAGATTGGCTGTGGCATATGATGCTGTTTTTTGAATCTGTAACCATATCAGTTCCCAGCCTGAGGTTTAGGAACGCCCAGGGAGTCCTTGGTTGGATTTCACAGTGAGCCTGTTGACATGGTGTCCCAAACAGTGCACCTGTGCGCGCCTTTCTGGGGCAGATCCCCAACTTTTCAGATTCTCAGAGCACTGGGACCAACATGACCTGAACACAGAGCTCCACTCCCTGCTGCTGGGACACTTGGCTCTTCTCTTTTCACCTTTTGTCCCCTTTTCCTTTTCCTTCTTTCCTTTTTTTTCTGCCATGGCGCTTGTGGGATTTTTAGTTCCTCAACTAGGGATTGAACCTGGGCCTTCGGCAGTGAGAGTGCAGAGTCCCAACCACTGGGCTTGCAGGCAGTGCCCTCGCCTCTTCTCTAGAGGCCCTCTGTCAGGCTCCACTGTGGAAAACGCCTCTGTCTCCAGGGTCAAAACCTTGACCCTCCGCTCTCAAATGCCCCCGTTTGATCTAGGACGTCAGTCACACCCACCTGTTGACAACCCCCAGATCTGTGTCTCCAGCCCAGCCCTGGATAGCCACTTGCTACTGGCCATCTCCACGCAGCTGTGCACAGCCCCGCCTGCAAGGTCAGCAGCTTCCAAATGAAGTTAATCATCCTCTTCTTCCTTCTCATCCAACCGCACCCCAGGGGGAGGTTAATGACTTCCACACATTACCAAAGCCTCGACTTACAATTCCTCTCTCCCATGTCCAGCCTGTGACACCAAGCTCTGTCAGCTCCCTCTCCTTAATATCTTTCGATAGATTAAAAAAAAAAAAAAGCCAGACACAAAAGACCACATACATAGGAGTCCATTTACATGGCGCGTCCTGAAAAGGCAAGTGTACACAGAAGCGGGTCGGTGGTTGTCGGGGCTGGAGGAGGGGGAATGGGGAGCAGCTTCTCGGGGGGATGGGGTTCCTTCTGGGGTGATGAAAACATTTTGGAACTAGACAGAGTGGTGGCCTGAATCATTCCCTTCAAAATGGTTAATTCTGTATGTATCTCATCTCAGTTAAAAAAACATCTCTTGGGTCAGTTCACTGCTCTGACTCCCCCATGACCTTAGAAGCACCCCACAGCAGCTTCCTGCTCCAACTCTCTGCCCCTACGTGCTGCTAAAACCCTCTTCTGGTACCTCATTCTCCTCAAGTAAAGTCCAGCCCCCCGGCCTGGCACTCAGGGTCCCTTGAGACCAGCCCTGTCAGGCACATCCCTGCCTCATCTCCCCGCCACCCCGTCTGGGGCCCACTGAACCACGTGGGACCCCTGGGGGCCCCATGCTCCCCTCCCCTCCCCACACATCTTTCCTTCACCGGAATCCCCTCCCTCTTTGCCCCGACCTGGGCGGGGTCTGAGGCCTTCCACATCCTCCTTTCCTCATGCTGAACTGTGGCTCTGTTCCACTCGCTCGCCCCCACCAGGTTATGAGCATTTCATGGGCAGAGATGGTATTCTGTTCTGTCTCCTGCACCCTTAACACAGCAGGTGCTCAGACACTCGGGGAAGACTCAAGGGCCAACCCATGCCTCTCTGGAGGGCTGGACATGGATAAGATTTGACCTGTGCTGTTCCAAAGGCAGCCTCTGGTTCTGTTTAAGGAAGCAGTTCTGAAGGGCTGTGCCCAGTGTGAATGGCCGCGGGAATCACTGCAGAAGGAGAGAGCCCAGGAAGGTGGTGGGGAGGAGAGGTGACTTTCCAGCTCTCTGGACCAGATTCCGGGCCATTATGACAAACGGTTCCAAATGAGTCTCCAAACTAAGGAAGGATTTTTCATGCCTCACCTGGAAACTAACACGTAACGCAGCCAAGATTCAACCCCCCAAGGACCCATCTCTCCCAAATCAGGTTGGTGAGCTGCGCTGATGTCTCTCATCAGCAGGGCCTGCGGCGTGCACACCTGGGCCTGACACTTGCCTGTCAGTGCTGCCTTGGCTGGGCGGCTCTGGCTGACCAGGTCCCCCTCTGAGGGACAGCCGGCCACCTCTAGGGTCCTTCGGGACACCCTGCTCAAGTGCAGGGTTCAGGTCTCCACCCTGTACTGTCTATGTGCTTTCTCAACAGTAAAATATCCTGCCAGCTGTGAAGGGCTGTTGCTAGAACTCAGGGAATACAATACCTGGCTGTGTGATAAGTATGTATCTCGGAGGAGCCTGGTGGGCTACAGTCCATGGGGTCATAAAGAGTCAGACATGACTGAGCGCCTTCACTTTCACTTCACTTACATGTAAGAATAATACACTGTGTATGAACATATCATAATAAATAACACTCTTCATATGTTACAGGTCGCTGCTATGATCTTTAAATGTTATCTGTCAAATACGTCCAGCCACAGTCCTCCTTGGGCAGCATTTTCTCAGTTCTTGCAGGGCTCTGGAGGGTCCCTGGTTGGTGGAGGAGTTTCCCTCCTAAAGTGCAAGAGCCCTTCCTTGCTGCGTAGGTCACTTCTCAGCAGGGAAAGGACTGGACATACAAAAGCATTCCCTGGCCACAGGCTGGGGTCCTGACCTTTGCTGGGGCTCCCACCACAATCCCTGCCTAGGGTGTTCCTCGGCACCCACTCTAACGCACCTCCAGGAACCGTGCTGGGGGCCAGCCGGGAGGTGAAGACCCTCTCTGCTTTCCAAAGCATTTTCACACACGTGCACCTGTGAGTTTCAGCCTTGAACTGCTGCCTCCCCGCAGCTCCCACTGTTCCTCGGCACCCTGAGTTCCTGCATTTCCTGCAGCGTATCTCTTGTCCAGGAGCTGAGCTGGGACCCTGCCGAGTCTCCACTCGCCTCGCTTCGTGGCTCTGTTTTCCCTGCCTGGGCCTGGGCCTTGCCTGGCAAGCCAGGGGTGAAGGAGGCGTGTGCGGCTCTCTCGCCACCGTTGCTGGCATCCTGGTCACAGGCCCACTAACCCCTACACTGGACCTCTATTAGCACATTTCAGCCCTCCACAGCGCCGTCAAATCACCCGCGCAGCCTCGCACCAGAGTTGCCTCCTATAGGTCAAGGCTCTGCCCGCCCCCTCACCCCAGCACCACCCCTGTCGGCCCATCAGGCCGGAGCTGGTACCGAGTGGCATCTCCGGAGGACTCCTGCAGAGGGACCTGGGCCAAAGCTCCAGCGTCCCCTTCTCCCTCCGGCCCCAGCCCTGTCGGCCCCGCCACTGTTGGCGATTGTTCGGGGAGCGCTGGGCAGAAACAGTGGGCGATTCAGTGAGCAGGCCGTCTGAGCAACAAGCCCTGTGCTGTGCCTGAGCTATTCAGTGTGGGCAGAAGTGGGTAACCTTGGCTTGAGGGGTGCACACATTAACCCTTGGTGTCTGGGAGCAGCCTTAGCTCTGGGGGACTTTCTGCAGCTGTCTCAGCCCCACCCCATCCTGGACCAGGTGGGGAAACTGGGGCTCCCCGCACTGTGGCTGTGGCCCCTCTCATCTAGACCATTCAGCCCTCAACTTGTCCTCTTGGAGGAGGTGGGCAGGAGACAGCCCCGGAGTGTGGAGAGAAGGAGCTTGCATTTGGCGCACACAGGGGGTCAGGGCCTCACAGTCAGGAATGTGACGTGTGATCAGGAAAGGTACCTCTTCCACCTGTCCCCCCAACCTGGCTTCTGTCTGAGCCGCTCACCATGGGCGAGCACTTTCCCAAGGCGGACTCTGCCAGGATGGGCAGATTACCTGGGCAGGTGGTCCGGACCTGGAGGCCTGAGGTGGGTGATGAACTGGGGAGGCAGGCTGGCAGCAGAGACCACGCCGACACGGTGCTGCCCTGAGGCTCAGCCTCACTGGCTCTTCTCTCTGTCCCCTGCCTGCCTGGGTGACACCTGGCAGCTACATCCTAGCCATGTGAATCTGACCTGCTTGCTTAACTTCTTAAGGTTCCATTTCCTTATCTCTAAAAAGGTGTAACGATAAGTTCCTTGCTTGCGGGCTGTTGGGAGGGTTAAATGAGATGATCCCTGGAAAGTCCCAGACATGTGATGAGTGCTCAGCAGAGGTTACTGGGGTCAGGCTTCTGCTGATGGCCCTTTGCCCGGGGAACACTCTAGGACACCTAGGATCTGATCTTTGTTTCTAATCTTTCTCCTCCAGGTACTAATCTCTGTTTTGTTCGTGTGAACCATTCTGAGTTCAGCTCTGCTGTCCTACCTGGTGAAATGACTTAATTTAGTTTCCTGACAAACAACACCAGGTCATACTTTTTCTGTTCTTTGACTCAGTGGAAATCCCCTTCTTTACTGCTGTACCACTTGGTGAAATGATTTAATCTAATGTGTGTCTGGTTTTTTTTTTTTTTAATTCCTCTTTTGGAGGGTAGGGAAGTCTGACCTTCCTTTTGGAAGAGTATTTCTACAGATAGACCTCATTTTAAAATGCTTGTGATGTGGTTCAGGGTTCTAAGGTCTCAGAAACTCAGGAGCAGGAAGAGCACCAAGGTCCCACCCCCAGGAGCTACGGGAGCCGCACAGCAGGAAGACCAGACATCACCTGTGGCGAAGGGCGCCAAGAGCTGCACGTTGCCCTGGGTGAAGGCGCCGTAGTAGGACCAACTGAGGTACAGGACCAGGGGGACCCAGACGATGGGGACGCTGTACCTGCAGGAAGACCATCAGGGTGAGAGAGACACATGCAGAGCAGCTTGAGTCGGCCCAGCTTCCGAGACATACCTCGCCACTAGAGGGGGGACGAGAAGGTACTAAAGCAGGTGCAGAGAGCGCATGGAGACCTGCTGTCAAAGGGACACCGCTGCGGGGGTGGGGAAGGCAGGAGGAGGAAAGAAGAGAGCAGCTGTGAGTCTCTCTCTCTCAGTCTCCGAGTTACTGGAACCGAAAACGAAAAGCATCCCTGTGGCTGCTGACAGCGCAGTTGCATAGGGGCTGACCTCTCCTGGCAGAGGAGGTGATCGCAGGCAAAATAGCCCCCCAAGGGCAGCGGAGGCTAAAAGCGCCTCTCAGCAGTCTGGAACAGAACAGGAGGGACATTCAAAGCAGCTTCTGGCTACATGCTGGGTTGCCACTCGGTGGAAAACACCATGCGCAGGGATAGATTATGCCCGTGGCATGCTCCACTGTCGCCAAGAGCTTGCAGTACAGCTCTGGGCTCCAGGGAGGGACCCTTCCCCTTCGCGTCTGGCTGGCACCATCAGGAGAGGGGACAGCCCACCGTGACCCCAGAGCAGGACTCACCAGACGGCCTTGCTGAGGGCCTCGACAAAATCTGAGTGGAAGAGGCGGATGGGCCTGGACACCGGCTGGTGGACCCACTCATCATACTTCTCTCCCAAGTGGCCGACCTGCCACAGGAGGGGCTTCTGCCAGTCCACCAGGTCCTTCAGGAGACAAAGCCAAGCGAGCACTTGAGAGTCACACCGCTTTGTTCCCCCGGTTACGGCATCCCCTCCCCAGCCCCACCTCGACTCCCATGGTCTGGATGGAGCAACGCACCCTCGCTGCTGCGGAGATCAGGAACTAACCCTTCATCCCAACCCTCGGGCCACGGAAATGGGGTCCCGAACAGGCCCATGGCCTAAGCTGGTGCAGCTGGTGCATCATACACCCTTTCCTCTTGCTGGGACGGCGAGGTTTGCGGCGCATGACCCTGGAGTTGCCAGGGGAGCCTGTCTGAGGACTCAGTCCACACAGAGGATGGTCAAGTCAGGAACTGGAGACACCAAATTCTGGTGATGACATCGGAGTGCCCAGATTCAGCACTGCATGCCTGAAGCTTGAAGTCTTAACCAGGATTCTTCAAGTACAGGAATCAATACAGTCTGTAGGAGGAATCAAGTAGGCCCTTTCTCCTCCACCAAGGCCTTTCTTCTTAGTGGCGGCCTAAGCAATTCATTCATTCATCCACGCAAACAATCATTCATTCAGCACTTTTCTTGACATACACGCTGGTTGCTGGGGAAAATAAACAACAATGGAAAAGACCATCTTTGCTTTATATAGCTTAGTGCTGAAGCGGAGTTCAGGCTCTAGAGGCGGGCGCTATCACTTCCTGTGTGACTCTGAGGAAATTACCTGACTTCTCTGAGCCTCAGTTTCCCTAGCTACCAAACGGAAGTAATAATAATGCTACTTGCATAAGTGCTCAGCAAGGTGAGACAAGCCAGGCAGGATTATTTAATGGTGATGCACGCAGGCTGAGGTTCGGAGGCGAATGATTGGTACAAATGTCTGCGTCTAGGGTGGGAGAGGAGGGCTTTGCACAGACAGTGAGGTTTGGGTCTGGGTTCATACAGTGTGGAAGACTTAGCAGGAGGGACAGGGAGACGGAGAAGTGGAGTTGAGAATGACCAGGGCCTGTTTGGTCCCTTGACTTTGATCTGTGGGGCAGCAGAAAGAAATCTGCTGAGGCTTTAGGTGACAGGACACCCAGTGTCAGGCCCAGAGGCTGTCCCCAAGGTGAGGATGGATGTGTACCACAGAAGTACACACAGGCTGATTCCCAGAGGTGGAGAGGAAACATTAGAGACTGCTTTTGATATATTTCTCTCAGATATAAACCATATTTGAATGCTTTCTAATGTACATAATACAAAAATACATAAGTTCATGCAAATAATTTATGGATAATTAAAATGGACATATAACGAAGAATATGCTCAAAATGTTTTACTTATATGGTCACAAGATCAAAAAAGTATGGAGGCCACAGCTCTGGGCAATGAGCAGCCCTTGAAGATTTCTGATGAGTCGGTGTAGTGAAGATTAATCTAGACCAAAGTCATTAAAAAAAAAAAAAAGACCTTGGAGTCAGGCAACCCCCCTCAAAGCCCAACCCTGCTGTTCATGAGCCGTGGGATCCTGGGCAAGCGTCTACCTCTCAGAGCCTCTCGGCTCTCATGTCTGTGAAGCCAGGTGTGCCTGGACCCCCACACGTGATAGGAGAGAGGGGTCCATGCACCCCATGTCTGGTGCTCAGGGGGTTCAATGAACCTCCAGTGCAGGGGGCCAGGCTGCCACTGCGAGTAAGAAGGGAGGTGGTGTCCGGAAAGGAGCGGAGAAAACGGACGTGGATACGTGTGGAGGACGGAAGCCAGGGAGGAAGCATCGACTGTAGTCCACAAGCCCACCTTCCCATAGCCCCAGCTGGAACCTGCTCCATGCACAGGCCTCCGCGCCGCAGCTGGCCCGGGCCCAGCAAGGGTCCCCACCCGGCCATGAGAGCCTTGGAGCAGGGGCAGAGGGTCTCGGGGCAAGTGGGGAAGGTCCCCAAGCATTCTCTCTGCCTGAGTCCAGGGGGAAAGGCCCAAAGATGCCGTGGTTCTGGCCACGTGAGCCTGGCAGGTCCCAGGTGCTGACAGCCTTCATGCCTCTCAGGCTGGAAGATGACCCAGGGCAGCCCAGCACCATCCCACGCAGCACCAGTAACACCAGGTGACCGTCCAAACCCTGGCTGACTGTGACAGTCCTCCTGGCCCCAGTCCTCACGCCTCCTTGCCTTGGGTCTAGCAAACAGATCACTGGGCGCCGGCTGACTCATTCCTGCCATTCCTCTGCCTCTCGTCTCTCTCACACACACATTCTCTCTGTGTCTCCCTTACACATACCAGCAAAGAACTGGAGGAACCAGCTAGTGGCCTGTGTTTACATCTTATCTTGCAACAGACCACAGAATCCCACCTCAGAGCAGCTCGGTCAGGAGCACAGCAAGCGCGCGAGGCTTTGTCCCTGTTGTGCCAACACCGAGGGCGGAGAGTCACAGAGCCCTGCTCGCGTGCTGAGCGTGGCTCTGGATCCTTCACAGGAGCTAAGCCCTCCGATCCCCACCGGACCCCTCACGCGGCAGGTGCGGCATTGCTGCTGGGACGCAGATGGGGAAATGGAAGCTGAGGAACTTGCCAGAGACTGCTCAGTGAAGACACTGTGATGAATTGGCCCCTTTATCACTGGGAAATACAGGCTCTGGTAGGAGGACTTCTTGTCCTGAGTCCTTTTCGTCTGATTCTCGTAGAAGCTTCCTCATGCTTAGCGGCTGCATGATCTACCTTGCCCACCCTTTCACTTTCACCTTGCTCACGTCTCACGTTTGAAGTGCGTCCCTTGCAGACAGTGTACAATCGAGTCTGACTCTTCCATCCAGTCACTCTCTGAATTTTTATCTTTAATTTTTTTGATCCTGCTGCACAGCATGTGGGATCTTAGTTCCCTGACCAGGGATGGAACCCGAACCCCTAGGACTGTAAGTGGGGACTTCTCTGGACCGCCAGGGAAGGCCCCACTTTAACTGGAGTATTCAGTCCATTTACCTTTAAGGTTGCCTTGCTATTTGCCTGCTCTGCTCTTCACTTCTTGACTTGCTTGCATTGATCAAGTATTGAAAATATTCTAAATTATCTGCTCATCTTAGTGATGCCTTTTTTGGTGTTCTTCGCAGTTGCTACCACCTCTGTCTGGTCTTTATGTGTCCACTTCTGCATGCACACGACACTTGATTCAGACTCAGCTACCTTAGACGAGAAAAGTTGCCAGCTGTGGCACAGCACTGCTAACAGGTAGACCTCTTTTTCAGCCAAGAAGCAGTTTGGGCAAATTTTCCCTATTTTCCCTTTATTTTGTGAGGCGCGCAGAAAACAGCATGGGATTTGTGAGCTTAATTCAGCTGAGACCCAGGGAGAAACGTCTAGGTGAGCAAAAAGCAAGGATTCCAGCCCAAAGGGGAAGGAAAGCGACCCTTCCACTTTAAGTGTAGAAATTCAGGTTGGCTGACTTCCTCCCCACTTTGAGAAGGAGGACTCTTAGGCCCAGAGGGGTTAGGTGACTCTTGAGATGGAGCTGGTTGGTCCTATAGCAGGAGCCTCCCTTCCCGCCTCCCCCAGCTCATAGCATCCTCCACACACTCTCCAATGCAGGAGACAGAAGAGACCCAGGTTCGATCCCTGGGATGGGAAGATCCCCTGGAGGAGGACAGGGCCACCCACTCCAGTGTTTCTGCCTGGAGAATCCCAGGGACAGAAGAGCCTGGCGGGCTACAGTCCATGGGGTCGCCCAGAGTCGGACAGGACTGAGCAGCAGCGGCACCCTGCTCACTGATGAGGATCTCAGGTGGGTGTTGGAATATACTCAACACCGCTCACTCGCTGGTCATTTCCAACATGCAACTGGCCCAGAAGCGACGACGGCAAGACATGAAGAGATGACAGCCCGGACCCAATGAGGCAGGAAGGGACTCAGGATAAATGTCACTTCCTGCTCTACCTGGCCAGGACAGCTTGGCCACGTCACACACACACACACACACACACACATATGCACACATATGCACGCACGCGTGTGCACACACACACACACGACTCTCTTTCTCTGGAGCTGGACCTGCTCCTGGCCCCTTCGAGCCCCTTCCTGAGGCTCAGGGGACACAGGGAAGGTGTCAGCAAACGTCTCCCCGCCTCAGAAGAAGGTTGGGTGAGGTCAGGAAGGGGGACCAGCCCAGGCGTGTGGGGGGCTTCATTGCCCTCCTCACAATAGCAAATCCTCCTTTTACAGCAGTGGAACCTGATGGTCAGACAGCGTGGCATCGACCAGCTAAAGCCAGACTGCACCGATGAGGGTGGGGACCCGCCCAGACACAGCTCCGGAGTGCGCTTGTTGGGGGCCTGTGTGTGGCGGGGAGAGAGGCTGGGATGAACGCAGAGACCTGGGGCCACAGGCCAAGCCCCAGGCAGCGCACAGCAGTTAGGGTGAGCAGCGGCCCTGCGTCCCCCTCCCTGCCCCACCAGGAGGCAGAGGGCGGGAGTCTCCCGGCTATGCCAGGAATGCAGCTGCAGCAGGGCTGGCAGGGGGACAAGGCAGCTTGCTGCCCGGAGGGCGGGTGGAAGGGTGCTGCCAGGGTGGAGGGGGCCTCTCTTCTTGCCTCATCCTCTCCCCAGGGGCTCCTAGTCCTGGGCGGCGCGGGGCCGGGTGGCACAGACCTCTTTCCGGGGCAGTTCCCGCTCGGCAGTGGGAACCTGCTCATCCGCGGGCGAGGCGAGGCACAAACGGGCTGGGGGTGGGGGGTGAGGGGCGCCGAGGGGGCAGCGGCTCTGCGTCAGCAGCTCCGCCCACCACCCGACAAGAGCCGAGGCGATTGTTCCCAGCAACGCGCACCCAAGCCCCAGGCACACCGCTCCCGGGCAGCTTTCTGAGCCAAGGAGGCGGGACGGGCTTCCAACCAGCGAGAACCGGAGAAGGGAGGAGAATTCCCTCTCCTGTTTCGGCGGGCTTGTCGCAAGCCCCTGGGCTCAGACTCCAGGTCTACTGTTCTCGGAAGCCGGAATGTTGCCAGTCGCCGCCTTTGATGAGCCCCTCTGACAGATGAGGAGACCGAGGCTACAGCTCAGCTGTGCGTGCCGCTCAGCTCCGGCCGAGGTCCTAACCTCAGCTGGCTCAGGGACCCCCAGGGCAGTGAATTCTCCGGCACAGAGGCTGTGAGGGACCCAGCACCGGAGTCTAGTGTGTGGCCCACGGGGGCTCTTGGTGGCCTCGCAGGGCTCGCTGCAGGCCCGTCCCATGAGGTCTAATTGGGGTCTCCCAGATGGACAAGCTCCAGCCCACAGGAGGGGTTCTGCCCTGCATACCGGCTCCCTAACCTCCCTGCACCGGAGGAGGGGACCTCAGGCTCGCTCTGCGCGCTCCAGGAGATGAGCGCTGGGAGGCCCGCAGAGAGTCGGGAAGGTGCACCGTCAACACACCAACGCCCTGCCGCTCCGCCCAGGCGCCCAGCCCACACCGGCCGGTGGACTTTCACCGGCAGCTCACTTTGTAGGTTGTTCCAGATCCTCCTGACAAGCCTACACAACACAGGGCAGGAATAATCTCCTCCTCTTGTTGATGGGAAAACAGACCAGAATTGTCTGTGGTCACCAGGCGGCCGCTCCTGCCCCCAGCGTGTCGGGTCCAGTGCCCCTGCAGGGACAAAGGGCAGAGCCCAGCCTGCTTGGTGTCTCCTTAGGGATAGTTTTGAGCACTGCTGAGCTCTTAGGTGAGGGTTTCCTGGTGACTCAGTGGTAAAGAATCCGCCTGCAGTGCAGGAGACCTGGGTTCGATCTCTGGGCTGGGAAGATCCCCTGGAGGAGGGCACGGCAACCCTCTCCAGTATTCTTTGCTTGGCAGGCTGCAGTCCTTTGGGTTGCAAAGAGACTGAGCGACGGACAATGAGCATACGGGCGGATCCGCGGTGGGGGCAGGGAGCAGGGAGAAAACTGGGCCGGGAGGACAGTCCTGGGGAAGCCCCCATGGGTTCCTCCACAGCCAGGCCCTCCAGACTGCTACTCTGGGTGGGCCAAGGGAGGGAGGAGGCTCACGGGGGCCCCGCGTGACTGGGGGTCAGAGTCCTGGGGAGAGAGCCTGGACCATGATGTCAAGACCGGCTCCCCTCCAGGGGAGCTCCCGGGGGGCCCTGGTTCCAATCCAGGCTCTACTTGAGTTCTCAGTGACTTACCTGGGGGCTGTGAAAGGATAAAACCCAGGTGGTCAACATCAACATCTTTGCCAGGCAGCCCCTGATGCCGAGGGTGTGTGTCTGTGTGTGTCTGTGTGTGTCTGTGTGTGTAGGGGCAGGGAGGTTGGGACCTGCATTTTGCCTGGCTGGATGACTCCACCTGTCTTTTAAAGGAAGAGAGCGGCTCACTCCCACTGGAGGGAAGCAAGCGCTGCTGGAGTCTGGCTTAGCCTGGGGAGGGATGGGAAGAGGCCTCCCCAAGTGCCTGCTCAGCCCCCCTCGCCTTCTGCCACCGCCCCCTCCCAGTCACAGGCCTCAGGGTCTTTCTCTGGGCCAGCTGTCAGGGTAAAAGTGTTCTAGGACCCATGGGTGGGGCAGGTCAGGGCGCTCAGCTGTGACCCCTAAGCTAACCAGCAGAGTGACTTTGACCTCGGGCAGGAGACAAGCTCTTCCTCATGAGTTAAATCAGGATCATTATCTCTTTGTGTTGTTGGAAGAATGAAACCAGATTGTTGTTCAGTTGCTCAGTCGCGTCCGACTCTTTGCGACCGCATGGACTGCAGCACGCCAGGCTTCCTTGTCCTTCACCATCTCCTGGAGTTTGCTCAAACTCTTGTCCATTGAGTCAGTGATGTCATCCAACCATCTCATCCTGCCCTCACTCTTTCCTAGCATCAGAGGCAGCTCAGACTTGAACCAGATCCCTTCCAGCTACGCTAGAGGGGCGTGCATGCGTGCTCAGTTGTGTCCAACTATCTGCGACTCCATGAACTGTAGCCCTCAAGGCTTCTCTGTCCGAGGGATTCTGCAGGAAAGAATACTGGAATGGGTTGCCATGCCTTCCTGCAGGGGATATTCCTGACCCAGGGGCTGAACCTGAGTCTCCTGCATCTCCTGCATTGCAGGTGGATTCTTTACCCATTGAGCTGCCCGAAATTAGATACAAGATAGTATTTTTAAGGAGCCTCCATACTCTTCTTCATAGTGGCTGTATCAATTTACATTTTCACCAACAGTGTAGAAAGGTTCCTTTTTCTCCACACCCTCTCCAGCTTGTATTGTTTGTAGATTTTTTGATGATGGCCATTCTGACCATGCGGAGAAGGCAATGGCACCCCACTCCAGTGCTCTTGCCTAGGAAATCCCATGGATGGAGGAGCCTGGTAGGCTACAGTCCATGGGGTCGAGAAGAGTCGGACATGACTTCACTTTCACTTTTCACTTTCATGCATTGGAGAAGAAAATGGCAACCCATTCCATGTTCTTGCCTTGAGAATCCCACGGGTGGGAGCCTGATGGGCTGCCGTCTGTGGGGTCACACAGAGTCGGACCCGACTGACGTGACTTAGCAGCAGCAGCAGCATTCTGACCATGTGAGGTATTCACTTCATTGTATTGAATTTTTCTAACAATTAGTGATGGTGAGCAACTTTTCATGTGCCTCTTGGCCATCTGGATGTCTTCTCTGGAGAAGAGAAGTGTCTAGTTAGGTCTTCCACCCAATTTTTTATTTTTAATTGAACTGCATGAGCTGTTTGTATATTTTGGAGATTAATTCCTTGTCAGATGCTTCATTTGGAAATATTTTTTCCTATTCTGTTGGTTATCTTCATCTCATTTATGGTTTTCTTTGCTGTGCAAAAGCTTTTAAATTTAATTAGGTCCCATTTATTTTTGTTTTTATTTTCATTACTGTAGGAAGTGGGTCAAACAAGACCTTGCTGTGATTTATGGCAAAGAGTGTTCTTCTTATATTTTCTGCTAAGAGTTTCATAGTGTCCGATCTTACATTTATGTCTTTAGCCCATTTTGAGTTTACTATTTTTAAAAATAATTGATTAGTTAATTTGCTGCAATGGATCTTTAGTTGTGGTGTGTGGGATCTAGTTCCTGGATTAGGGACTGAACCCAGGCCACCGGCATTGGAGCACGGAGTCCTAGCCACTGGGCCGCCAGGGCAGCCCTGAGTTTATTTTTGTGTATGGTACTAGAGGGTGTCCTGATTTCATTCTTTTCCATGTGGCTGTCCAGTTTTCCCAGCACCAAGAAACTATCTGAAGAGATATTCTCACTGAAGAGACTATCTTTTCTCCATTGTATATTCTTGGCTCCTTTGTCATAGATTAGCTGACCACAGGCGGATGGGTTTATCTCTGGGCTTTCTATCTTGTTCCATTGGTCTATATTTCTGTTTTTGTGCCAGTACCATACTGTCTTGATGATTGTAGCTTTGTAGTATATTCTGATGTCGAGGAGCCTGATTCTTCCAGCTGTTTTTCTTTCTTAAGACTGCTTTGGCTATTCAGGGTCTTTGTGTTTCCATACAAATTGTAAAATGTTTTGTTCTAATTCTGTGAAAAATTCCATTGGCAATTTGATAGGGATTGCATTGAATCTGTAGATTGCTGAACTACCGTATGATCCCACCACTGGGCTCATGCCCTAAGAAAGCCATACCTCAAAAAGACACACGCACCCCGACATTCACTGCAGCACTATTTACAACAGCCAGGACGTGGAGGCAGCCTAAGCGTCTACTGGCAGACACATGGGTGAAGATTTGGTACATAATACAATGGAATATTAGTCAGCCATGAAAAAGAATGGAATTGTGTCATTTGTAGAGACGTGGATGGACCTAAAGTCTGTCATACAGAGTGAAGTAAATCAGAAACAGAAACACAAATACTGCATATATTATGGAATCTAGAAAAATGGCACAGATAAACCTATTTGTAAGGCAGGAAAAGAGATGCAGACACAGACAACAGATGCGTGTACGCGGTGGGGGACAGAGAAGGCAGGTGGGATGAACCGGGAGATTGAGCCTCACATATACACACACACAGATATATATACACATATATATACATATATACACATATATATACATATATACATGTATAAAGTAGGTAATTAGTAGGCACCTGCTGTATAGCACAGGGAACTCGGCTCAGTGGTGATCTAGATGGGTGGGATGGGGGTAGGGTGGGAGAGGAGGGGATATATGTATACATACGGCTGAGTCACTTTACTGTACAGCAGAAACTAACAACACTGCAAAGCAACTATATCCCAATAAATTAGAAAGATAAATAATAGACATAATTGAGAATGACAACTTCAAAAAAATAATATCGTCAAAGTGTTTAGCCTACAGTGTTTGGCACACGGTAAGAGCTTAATAAAAGAAGAATTAATTTGGTGCTAACCCCACTGTCCAGGGGGATCTGGGCAGGGGGTTCTGCAAACCTCTCAAACCATACTAGCTCAATCTGGTTCCCAGGAGGCTGGCACTGCAAGTGGGAAGCCCTGCTAAGTACACAGTGAAACAGCAAGGACAGAGGGACAAATGGGACAGGTGTGCCCAGAAGCGAGGAGGAGTGGGCGCTCCAGCAACTGCCACTGGGCAAGGCTCCACACAGGCGTCCAGGGCGACAGGGAGATGTGTAGGACAGAGTGTGAGGTGAGGAGCTTACCTGGTATCTTGTCCCACAAGAAAACTTGGGGTCCTGCCCAATAGGTGATGGAAGGTATGATTTAAAAATAATTCCAATAAAATCTCAGGCAGAGCCTGAAAGCCAGATGCTGCTGCAGCTCTGAGCAGGGCAGAGCCCGCTGGGCTTGCTTCCTGGCCCTGTCCTTTCAGAATCTTTACCCTGTGCCTCAGCACCCCATCCCTGTTCCCCTCATTCTTCTCAGCATGGCTGACTCTGTCCCCAGCTTCCAGGGCCGGGCGGCCGGGCCAGGGGACCCGAGACACCCTTCCTTAGCATGAAGGGTTAGCTTTGGCAAGTCCACCCCAGATCCCTGGCTTCAACACAGCTCCTGCCCTCCTGGCCTCTCTTGAGAACTCCTCGAGGCCCCTGGACTGGGTCAGAAACAGATGGGGGTCTCCCAGAAGGGCTGGGACGGACCACATGGTAGATGATTTAAAAAAGGGAAAAAGCAAGGAAAGCACAGTTTGTTCTCCCTGGGAAGTGAGCTCCTTGAGCTGGGTCTTCTCAGTGCCTGGAGGAGGCACAAAGCTGACCCCCCATTGCTCACAGGGGGTCTCCACGGCCTCTTGCGCACCAGTCCTTGTCCCCCTCTCTTAGTCCAGGGATGCAGAAAGAGGGACAGGAGGAAGAGAGAAAGTGTGTGCAAGAGAGACACACAGAGGCAGCGTGCATGAGGCAGGTGTGACCTGGGCATGCTGGCGAGGGGCCAGCGGCTGGGCCTGGGGGAGGGGAGAGGTCTTGTCTTCACCTCGATGAGGGCAGTGGTGGCGACACAGGCCTGGGGGACATGACCCCCTGCCTCACTCTAGGGGAGCCCAGGGACATCGGGAGGACCCCTCCCCAGTGCAGGGCTGTGATCTGTCCATCCTCAGCCTGGCTCATGTAACAGCCCCCTCCCTTCTAGGGCGATTCTTTCTGGCCACCCACCCCAGGCCTGGTCAGCTCTCTCAAGGGTGCTTTCCTTTCAACATTCAGTCCCTAAGCCAAGCCCCACAGGCTGGCCCAGGGCCCCTTCCATGGGGTCCTCTGAGCACCGCCTGCCGGCCGCTGAGCGCAGAGTGGATGCGCTGTGGCTTCCCCGCCCTGGCCTGCCTCATCCACAGCCTCCTCGGCTCACACCGCAGCGCCTCCTCTCTCAAGCCCAGGTCCTGACTTCACTAGCTTGAAGCCCTTGTCCCTTCACACTGGCTGTCTCCCCTCCATCCTCGTCATGTCAGAGCAAGCCCAGAGCCCCAGAGCTGCCAGAGAAGCCAGCCATTGGTACCGAGAACGCCATCCTCTGCCCCGGCCTGGGCGATGAGCAGTCGTGCCCGAGTCTGGCGTCAGGGTCAGGAGACAGGTCCAGTGGGCCCTCTGGGAGCATCCTGCCCTCGACCCCCCTTTCGGTCACAGGCCTCCTTGAAGGGATCGGGGCACAGGGCCACTTGTCCTGGACTCTCCATCGAAGGACGCAAAAGCGCCTTTGCCCTGGGCTGGCGGGCTTCCCCGGAGGCAGTGCCAATGCCATCTCTGGGCCCCTGGGGTCAGGGCCTCAGGAGTCCCGGTCAGACGGCCGGGCAAACCACCGGTGGGCCCCTTCGGTCAGCTGTGCTCCTTGGGTGCGCTCCTCGCATCTCCCCATGTTGTAATAACATCTTCTGGGGGAGACCTGGCCTCCTCACCAAACTGTGAGCTGGCCTTTCGTTCCCAGTGTCCAGCAGGGGTTGGGAATATTTAAGGACGTAAACACTTGTGTCTGTTTCCGGAGGAGACGGCAAGATGACAGCGGGCAAGTCCCACGAAACAGGCTGGAGGGAAATGCACCCAGTCTGCTTCCCTCCTGCGCCCCTGGGCAATGCCATCCCGCACGTCTTGGCTCCACCGCCACTGGTGACCACCCAGCCCCTCCAGGAGCCCCTGACCAGCACATGGGTGCGCCTAACCACAGCCGGATGCTGGTCTCCGAGCGAGCGCGGAGAGGCTCCCGCCTGTCTCGGCCTCCTGCCAGTGGTCGCAGGCCTCGGGCCTCGCGCACTGCTCAAGCTGGGCGTGTCTGCCTCGTCCTCGCGCCCTTCTCAGCTTCAGGGATCCCGGTGCGGGACCTCCCTCTGGGGTCTTTGCAGCCAGACCTTGTATGTGGTTTCCGGGGATCCACCACCACGGTGGGCCGTTTACCGCCCCAGGTCAAGCTCGTGAGCTACCGGCGCCTGCCCCCGGGTCCTCGTCTCCCCTCATCACGAGCAGCCACGCTGGTGGCTCCGCGCCCCCTCCCCTCGGCCCCTCGAGCCGGGGCGCCACCCTGCCCTGCCCGGCGCCCGCTACCTTCTCCCAGTCCACCGCCTTGAGCTTTGGCTCCATCACAGGGTCTGTCTTCTGAGTGCTCGCGGAGGCCACAGACCCATTCTCCACGGGACCCTGGGGAGAGAAGACAGGAGAGGATTACCGATCGATCGTGGCAAGGGAAGAGAGCCCCGCGGCCCGAGCACAGTGGGGGCAGGGTGGGCAGAAATCGAGGATTCTGAGTGCACTGGAAAGCGGGTAAGCACTGAGTGGGCAGTCTTATTCCTGGCGCTTGTCTTCTCTCTTAGAAATACACATTAAAGAGACAGGCAGAAAGATCCAGGGGAGCAGAGAAGCTGGCACAGGAAACGAGAGCCGGCAGGGGGAATGCCTGGGCCCAGGGGAGCCCTGCCAGCCCCTCCCCAGGCTCCTGGCAGTTGCCAGGCCAAGAGTCGCAGGGTGGCACCCAGGAGGCCTGGCAGGCTCGCTGGGTCACGCCTGATGACGACATGCCGTGCCTCTCTTCCTGGTGAGCCAGCGGTGCTGGTGAGCCACAGATGGGCATCTAGGGCCACACGCCCGCAGAAGGAGAGCCCGCAGGGCACACGGGCCAGGCCTCCAGGAACTCCCAGGTGTGAGTCAGCAGCCGGACACGGGGCGGGGCTGGCAGAGGAGAGCCCAAACGGGCTCAAGGTCAAACACAAGGGGCGCAGAGGCAGAGGCAGGAGGAAATGGAATGTACCTCGAAAGTCACATGGCCCAGCCGGCCCTGATGTTATGCGGGGTGAGGTCAGAGAGGGCTGGCACGTAGGCGAGGAGCACATTTCCCTCCAGGAAGAGTGGGGAGAGCCCTCACCAGTGGGAGAGGCCTGTCCTGTGAGTCCCTGAGACTAAAGGAAGGTGAGGGGCTGGGGGCCGTGGAGAAGGGGGCCTGAGAGGCTGAGGAACTGCAAGAAGCTGAGAAGACTGCTTGAGCGGCCAGTTGGGGTTTCAGCTGTTACGATTCTTATATTTTCGCTTCCAAATGAACTGACAGAACCTGATGGCAACAGTGCTGCTGTCATTTACCGGGAAAAGCCAAGTACCATCCAAGTAAAAGGGACTTTTGTGATCCTGACTCGGTCTGGGTATCTCAGTATTTTTAATTTGTGTCACCATGTTAATATTTGAATTTTTTTTTTAAGCATATCTGAAGATGTCTTGAGGACAGAGAGAATTTTATAGTATTTCATACAACGAAATTCCCTAACTATCCAATATAAAAATGTCATATAATAATCTTGTCCCTTTTAATTTTGTGCTACTATGGTTTTCCCAGCGATCATGTATGGATGTGAGAGTTGGACTGTGAAGAAGGCTGAGCGCCAAAGAATTGATGCGTTTGAACTGTGGTGTTGGAGAGACTTTTGAGAGTCCCCTGGACTGCAAGATCCAAGTCCATCCTAAAGGAGATCAGCCCTGGGATTTCTTTGGAAGGAATGATGCTAAAGGTGAAAGTCCAGTACTTTGGCCACCTCATGCGAAGAGTTGACTCACTGGAAAAGACTCTGATGCTGGGAGGGATTGGGGGCAGGAGGAAAAGAGGACGACAGAGGATGAGATGGCTAGATGGCATCACTGACTCGATGGACATGAGTTTGGGTGAACTCCGGGAGACGGTGATGGACAGGGAGGCCTGGTGTGCTGCGATTCATGGGGTCGCAAAGAGTCGGACACGACTGAGCGACTGAACTGATCCTCAAAACACCCTCAAGCACCTCTAACCATGGTTCTCTCCCTCCGGGATAGCTCCTGTCTCCCGGTCCCTCCGGGTCTTTTCTTAAGCAGGGTGATTGAATCCTTCTCTGCACCCCAACCCCATTCACTCACTCCAACTCCATCCATCTCTCTCCACAAAAGGCTTGTCTTGGGGTCCGCCCATCCCAAGCAGGGAAGGGGTTATCATTTGAATCAGTGTGTGATTTTTCTGTCTGTGCTACACTTTTCAGACATCCCTGAGTGGCAGACACAGGTCTATCTAGGGCATGTGCTTCGAAACAACTCCCGGAAGCAGAAGGAAGGTCCCTGTTTCCCAGCACCGGACACAGCACTCATCTACCCATCCTGTGCTTCCGCTCACGGAAGGCCTTGGGAGAATCTTCCCTCTGCTCAGCTGCCGCAGTGTTCAGGGACAACTTCTGGCTCTTGCTCTCTAGGACTGTACAAGCTCTTTTCACCTAGTATCTTATATATATACCTGAGAACAGACCACTGCCATCTGCTTTTCCCTAAGATCCCCTTAGGACATAATAGGGTCTCTACACATAATGACTGGTCCCTGTTCCTCCTCCAAGGTGGGTGTGATTGGGGACGCGGGCAGCACCCAGCAAGGCCCGTGACTCCCCGTCCTGGAACATCCTATTTCAGGCCATGGGAACAGAGCTCCCATCAGCACTCTGACTGCCATCTTCCGCGGCTCATTCATTTAACTTCTGGCCACCTGAAGTTGTTTTCTGTGGTGTTGAGAGCTGGTGTGGCCCGGGAGGCGATTTGGACCTGCAAACCTGTTCACTATGATGAAGACTGGGATGCCAGGAATAGTGATGAACAGGAGGGCAGAAGGCAATGGAAATCAGAGAAACCCTAAGAAATGGGATCATGGAGGGGAGTTTGTAGGGGTGAAAGCCCTGGCTCCATGTCTGCCTCCTCTTCAGGGGCTGGCGGTGTCAGTGAGCATCACTATGGTCTTTTTCCCTCTTGCATGGATCTCATCCACACCCACTGCCCTCACCCACTCATCCACAGGCAGGCGTCTGAACATCTGCAGAGTGCCACCCACACATCAGCTCAGGAGACTCTGCAACGCCCCTCTCTCTCTAACACTGGTCCTGCTCCTTATCCCAGGGAGGATGTTCCCAAAGGCTGACAAGATTCTCTGATCTTCTGACCACTTTCCTAAGAGTGACCACACTAGTATCCTCTGCAGGTTGGCTTGTCCTTGACTTCCCTGTATTTCACATCTTTCCCTCATTATTTCCAATCTCTTCTCCCTTTATGCTCTTGAATTAACCCAGACTTTTCCCTTGAGCAACAGGGATGAGTTGCCATTTGCCTTGCATTTTTCTCCTCAAATGTCATCCTACCTATCACGACAACAACGGTTCATGTGCACGAAGCCTTACCATGAGCCCAGCCCTTTCATCTTCATAACAACTGTGTGAGAGAGGCATGATTATTATTCCTACCTGACGGGTGAGAGGACCGAGGCGTGCAGCAGCCCATAGTTAATGAGAAAGTGGAGCCTGCAGCTGGGCTCGCAAACATTTTCTTGACCACCATATACTTTTCGCTTAACCAGTCTAGCCAGAAATGATGTCTTCATTCCAACTTAGTAAAAACCAAAACAAAACACCCTTTTCACGTGTCCCACCGCCTCAGGTGGTGGGTACACTGTTCGGCCTCGCGGTGTTTTTGCATGTGTGGGCTGTGATCTTGTTTCTCCAATGGTGCTACAGATTCCAGCAGGGCAGGAAACTACTGCCCTCTCCAGGCACCTAGGATCGGCTCTTGAGCATACCTCATGCTCCACTCATGTTCCCAGAGTGAACCATGTTTTGGTGTTTGCTCTCTGCAACCCCTGAGATTCCAGACCCCTGAGTCACGGCAGGGGTCTCAGGGGACCCTGGCTATGTTACTGGGTGGAGCCCTGAAATTCCACAAGGCTCCTGCTCCTTGGAAATGTAAATCGAATGGTATGAGCACATCTGCTTGGAAGCGATGTGGCGCAGGACGCTTAACACACCACGTGAGAATGCCGCCCCACACTGGGTGGGCCGGTGCCCAGACACAAGGGCCAAGTTCTGGTAACCTGAGCCATATATCATCCTCAGTGCCCTTTGCCCCAGTCCATGGAACAGACGTGAAGAGAACTGAAATTACATTAGTCTGATACGAAATGACAAGCATCTTATTTTGCCAAAATAAGATGTATTTTTTCAAAAAAATTATCATTAGCAGCATTTCATAAATGAAAGTAGGGAGAAAATACACGCTTGCAGCATAAAAGGCAGTTCTTCCCGAGGAAGGGCATCTGGCAACCTCACACGAGGATTAAATAATAATAATAATAATAATAATAATAATAATAAAAGATTGCATTTAAAAATATTTATTAATGCAGAAAAATGACAACCTAAATTTTTGTTCTGTGAGCATTAATTGTACGTCATTGTTTTCTCGGTTCACCGGGGTCAGTGTGGGGGCTCTAATCTCTGTGTAACAGGAAGTGGATCAAAGGCACTCTTTGTTCCAGCTCTAAGTTTTCTTAACAAATTACTGAAAATCTAGTTTCACTGAGAGATGTTGGCTGAAAACGAAAACAGAACCTTCAGGGGACTTTGCTGCTGCTGGTGTTTGGCTGAAATACTTCAGGTGTAACGAGGGAGAAGGAGGGAGGGCCCCAGGCTCTCGGGCCCTCTGGTCCTGTCCCGTGCGGGCTCCCGTCTGCCTCCCCGGCCCCAGGCAGTCACACTGCCCTTGGATCCTGCCCCAGTAGGAAGGTGGGGAGAGGGGGAAGTGGCAGGAGAAGCTGCCTCCTCCTGTCTTCCTGCCGCCTCCTGCTGTCCCAATCCCAGGCAAGCACAGCCCGAAGGTCCTGGAGGCGCCAGGCAGCCCTGTCATGAGTGGGATGCTTTCAGCTGGCAGATCCCAGGCGGGCAGCACGAGCAAGGTGCTTTCCAGGTGGCCTCATCTGGACCACAGCCCTCCCTGGGAGGAGCCCAGGTTTATTAACCACAGGACTGTACACGGCTCTAACATGGGAGGAGATTTCAAGGAGAGCCAGAGCAAGCAGCACATGGGAACTGCCAGGAGCAGAAATGCCCCCAGGGACAAGGAAGTGTCCTCTAGTGGTCTATTCTTTCAGAGTCTAGCTGTGAGTTTTCAAAAGGTCTCCCGTTCCAACTTGGGCTGCTCCCATGCGAATCAGGGCAGGGGGTGGGTGCTCCAGGAAGGAAGTCCTTCCGGGAGCCGTCACACCGCACCACATACACTGATCTGGGCCATGCCTTCCAGACTTCCTGGCCTCTGTGTTTATTTTATAGGTGAGCTGGGCTCAGCCTTGAATTCCATGGTCAAACACCAACCATGAATCAGAAGTGTGTAAAGGTCATTCCTAGGGACACGTACCATTCAGACTTTAAAAGGCCTCTAAAAAAATTTCTTAGAAACTTCCACGATGCATTATTTAACAGACTCTCCTGATCCTGGAAGCAAGCCTTAAAACCAAAAAGCCTTAACCAAAAAGCATGAGGAAGTGAAGAATACTTGTGTGCTTTTCCAGGTTTAGGACATTGTCCTGGGTCCTGCCGTCAGACCGCATAGCCGCAGACTTTGGGGAAGGGAAGTGAATAGTTCTGAAGTCAGACGCACAGTAGCTTTCGTAAGAATGATCAGCCCGCGTGCTGACAGGTGAGGCTTGACACCTGTGCCCGATGACAGCTTTCCTGGAGGGTCTACCCGAGTGACACCAGACTGTCCCAGGGTAGCAAGGATGGAGCTCCCGAGCATTCCACCCTGGGAAGGCAGGCGGCAGATCCGGCTAGAAGCACATGTTACGGTCAGGCCCAAGGCTGTTTGCGAGGAGCTGACAGGTGAGCTCAGCAGAGTCGTTCGGGGGCTGAAAGCGTGTTGCTTCGCTGTGCCTCTTGTGGGGACTGCCTCCCAAGCCAGAGTGCAAGCCCCACGAGGGTAAAGCCCCTCCTGCCCCACTCCCTGCTGGGCCCTTGGCTGCTGGCACGGGGTCAGCAAGCGAACATGTCCTGAATGGGAGGCTGCGTGCAGACGGCGACCTGGTTGGGCTCCGGGGGTCCCAGCAGGCAGGATGGCTAATGGGGGAGGGGGGAAGTCAGTATGCCCCGCTAAGGACACTGGGTAGGCAGCACTGCCCACCCACAGCTGGAAGCCACTGGACATGCTGGGCAATATTGGGGAGAGGGGCTGAGCTCCTTCAAGCCTCCCAGCCACAGCCCCAGGCCACAGGGAGAGAGGCCAGTGAGACATCAGCACCAGCGCGGTTTTCTCCCAGTGTAGCCGCTCCCGGCTGCCCTTGGAGCGTGCTGTCCTCCAGGGCCAGCCCAGGCCCCTGCTCCTGTCTCACGGGGACGGTCTCGCAGACAGCACCCCCACTCTCTGAGGCTCCCTGGGCCGCCATCTCCTCTCCCATAAACTGAGTTCAGACCTGAGCTCACAGAAGACCCAGGAGTGGTTCCCTGCTGGCTCCCTGAAGTTCCAGCCGCTTCCCTCAACACGCCTGCCTCTCAGGGAGGCAGCCTTGAGGGAGAAGAGTCCAGGGCCGACCCCCCAGTCCAGGCCCTGCAGATTCACTCCACTGCGGAGACCAAGTTCTAGGCCCAGATCCCTCATCGACCTGCTCTGTGACCTCAGGGTTTTCCTCTTGGAACAAGAAATGCTTCTCCCTGGCAAGGGCACCCCAAGTCCCTGCTCTCCTCAGACGCTGCACAGGTGCCGCCCACGGGTGAAGCAGGCAGAGTGTGGTGCGTGATGCAGGCTCACTTGGTTTGTCATGAAACACAAAGGAATACTCTTCACTTCTATGAGGAAAGAGGCTCGCTCCCATTCTTCTTAAAACATGAGGCACCAAGAAACAAAAACACAAGCAAAACCGTGAGGAGCCCTTTTGCTGGAGACAGCGGTACAGAGGAAAAAAAAGAAACGCAACACGCGCAGCAATCGGTGGTCGCTGTCTTGCGGTCGCGGTGTGGGGAAGCGTGTAGGGGAGGGTGGGCACTGCAGCAACCTGCAGGGGTCGCCCGACGGGAAGGGGGCAGCCCTGACTTACGTCCAGGTCAGGTTAGGATGCGGCCCAGTGCTCAGACCTTCTGATTTCGAAGAAAAGCTGAAAAACTAGATTCCTCTGTGTCATCTCCGGAATTTAAAAATCTGCCTCACATTTAAAACGAATGACGTGGGCCAAACCAATCTGTCTGAATGCAAGTACAGCCCTTGGCCTGCCCGTCTGCAGCACCCGGGGGAGCTCAGCCTTCCCGCCCCGGGGGAGCCGCGGGGAAGGATGGGTGTGGATGGGGAGAGCAAGGCCTCTGTCCCCTGGGAACCCACGGGGCGTCCAAGTACGACCACCCAGCTCTGCCAAGGCCCCCAGCAGGTTGGTGGCAGACTGGCTCCGGAAGGAGCAGAGCCCTGTGTAGTTCAGTGGATGGCAACCGGGCCTCACCCTCCGTTCAGTCTAGGCGAGCGGATCGGCTCCAAGGAAAAGAGCGGGGCAGGAAGCAGAAGCGGGCGGGGGATTCTGACTTTCACCGCCCCTCTTTCCCCACTTCCTTGCCTGGAAAGGAGACGAACTCGTGGGGGTGAAGCGACTGCAGGGGAGACGCGGCCGGGCACCAAGGATGCGCCTCTAGGGTCTCTCTCCCCTGAGAGGCCTGACCAGGTCCTCCCCACGCCCAGCCCACCTCCAAACTCCCGTGCTGACATCCTAACCCCCAGCACATCAGAACGTGGCCTTATCTGAAAGTCGTTAAGATGAAGTGATTCGGGTGGGCCCTAACCCAGCATGCCTGGTGCCTGTACAGAAAGGTGAAATGTGGAAAGAGACACACGCCCTGGAGAGCACCCTGTGAAGAGTCAGGGCCAAGCACCTGCAAGCCCAGGCCGCCAAAGCTTGCCAACCAACCAGCCGCAGCCAGGGAGCGGCCTGGGACGGTCTCCCTCACAGCCCTCGCGAGGAGCCCAGCCCACCCCACCTCAGAGCTCTGGCCTCCGGAACTGACACGCCAACTCCTACTGCCCCAGCCACCCGGTCCGCGGGACTCCACTGCAGCAGCACCAGCAAGCAAATCAAAGGCCTGGACCAGTTTCCCCTGGGTTTGACCCGGGGCCCCAGAAGGAGAATGAGTCCCACAGGGAGTGAGAGCAGGTGATGGAGGCGTTCAAGGAGACGTGGGAATGGGACCTGAGGCTTCAGCGGACACCGGAGCCTTGTGATCGGCACAGCCCTCTGCCAGGCCCCTGGTGGCCCACACAGATGGCCCTGGAGGGTGGGCATTCGGGTACCCCCTCCCCAGCCCACAGGCCCCGTGTAGAGCCAGGGCGGCTGTGATCCCCTCCTTCAGGGCCTGAGCGGTCTCGCTCCAGCACGCGGAATGCTATGCTGGGGTGGCAGGCTGGCCTGGGGCTCCAGCGGACTGCAGTCCTCTCTGATGCAGCCGCCGGCCTACTTGGACAGCCCCATACCCCCGCAGCCGTGCGGCTTCCGGAACATCGGCACCCGCTCCCCGGTGAGGGCCGGTCCCACCTGTGCCTGTGGCCGTCGGCTCACAGCCATCAACACAATCCTCCCTGAGGACGCGTTCCCGCACGAGGGAAGCCGAGGCACAGAGGACCCGGTCACTGATCTAAGGGCTCGCCAACGGCCGCTGGGAGTGTCCCCACTGACGGCCTCCACGTGCTCACTGTGTCCCCGCCAGGGGGGACTCACCGGGGTGCTCCGAGCCCCTGCCGTGGGCCCCCCGGGCCCGTGCCCGAGCCCCAGACTGTCCCCAGAGAGGGTGTGCTTGGAGGCTGCATGAGGGGGAGAGCAGAGAGAAGAGCAGCAGAAAGCCTGCACTGTGTGCGGCCCGCAAACAAGCCGACCACAGAGGCGCTGAAAGGAGGCTGTGTGCAGCGGGCGGGGGCGCGGTGGGCGGGGGAGCCGCATAAAGGGGTGTTGTTTGGGAAGGCCGGGGCTGCGCACCGCGGGGCAGACAGACGGCCTTTTATCCTGCAGCCTGGGCTTGGCCTGAAAACTCTTTTTCTGAAATGGGATGGTGCCCCAGGTCCTGTGTCCAGCTCTGCCCCACTCCCCGGGGGCCCAGCGGGTGCTGGGGGTCCAGGTGTCTCACGATACCTGGGCTGCAGGTGGGCCAGACAGGCCCTGGGAGAAGAGGGACCGCAACTGCGCCGAGGGGCGTCCCTGGGGAGAAGCCTGTGTTAACAAGCCCACCCCGCGGTCCCCAGCGAGGAGCGTCCCTGGAGCCAGTTTGTTTCTGTCACCAGAAACTTGGGGGCAAAAATGAAGGCGGCAGGACCTGCTTGCTTCCATCCCCAGTAGGCTGCCGTGTGATGAAGTCGAAATCAGAAGCCAGGTCCTGTGGCCTATCCGAGCCTGAAGACATCGTAACAAAACCCAAAACCCAAAACGAAACCAGGCCTGGCAGATGACAGGCCACAGAAGCCCCAGAGCACAGCCACAGGCTGCCTGCTCCGCCGCTGCAGGGAGACCAGCTCGGCCGGCCACTCTCCCAGTGTTCACGGTGGGAAGGCAAAAGGAGAAGAGGCGATGAGCAGGAGTAGGAAGCGTGGCTGGAGGAGTGCCTCGTGCCTCCACTCAGGAGCTTTGGGGATGTGGACAAGACTGTCCCAGCCTCCACGCATCCCTCACGGCCGTTTCAGCAGCGCTGTGACCCCGCGTGGCTCCTAACTGTGAAATGAGCCCCCTTGGATGACGTCCCCAGCAACCCTGTCACCAGAAGCAGGAGCCAGCATAGGTGGGCATTCCAAGACATCAGGAAAAGGGGACAGTGGATTAAAAGTACTAAATTACCATCCCAAACTCACGACAGTGTCCCACAAGTCCCTGGGCTACTAATTTGACCCTCTACCGAGTCCTGACATGGACCGTTTGCATCCAGGCAGATCACCTCTGCTCAGATGAGGGCACCATTTCCAGGAAGTCACCAAGAGGCGGCTCCTCGGTCCTGCCGTGCCAAACCTGCCTCTCCTGTAGTGGCCGGATGGGCTGGACCAGGAGCTCCAGCTCTGATGAGCAGCATCAGCAATGACAGGAGACAAGCTGCTCGAGGCTCAGCCTTTCGTAGATTCAGCAGGACGTTTCTAGACTGTGGTCTCTCAAGTCCGAGCCCTCGAGGCACCTCAGGTGGGCTGACAGAATGTGTTACCCACAGGGAAGACACACCTAGCCATCTAAAGTATGTTATCTGCTCACTGACCCAACTTATAAAAAAGAACCAGTTTCAGATGTAACACTCCTTTCTGTAAGGATTAACCTCAAAATACTACTTTGCTGTTTTATTAAAAGAGAAGCAAGACCATGGATTTACAAATAACCTCAGATATCACTATCCCAGAGGCAAGACTGCAAAATGTGCCTTTTATAATCTAATAATTTAAGAAAGAAAAACACTGCTGTTCTCCTCTGTTTACAAAATGGCAAAAGATTATATTGCCAGAAACAATAACAGTCACTGAGCTATTTTGTAAACAAAGCAATAATAATAATAAGACCTGTCTGAAACCCATTACTTCTTTTTACTGATTCAAGCAATTTCCCCTCTCCCTGCCAGGCATGGAGTTTTTCCCCATTTACAGTTGAGGACGCTGGTGTACACAGAGGTTGACTGGCTTATCTCCAGTGATACGGTTAGTTCCAGAACACAAGACTGTCTAACTCTAAACCTGTTTTCTTTTCCACCCTCATTTGACCTGACAACTTCCAAATCCACTGCATGTTTCTTAAATTAGCCAAGCCCACACAGTGAGCTCTAGAACTAATACCTCTTCATGAGTGATAGCCTACACTCCCAGTTTTATGCTCATTAAACACCATATTTATACTCATCACACTAATGGTGCTCAGCCTCAGGGGGTGAGGTCCTTGAACAGCCCCAGGGCAACTTGTCCTTCCGTGTGGCCAGTGCCTCTCCAACAAGGCCACGTGTTGGGGACATCACTGAACACACGGCCTGGTGTGATCAGGCAGAGGGAGAGACAGCAAGAAGGAGCCGACTGTGAAGGAGGCAGGGACACCAGCTTCCTGGAGCAGAGTCCCCAGGTCAGGACGCCACCAGCCTGGAGAGAAGTGCCTTGGGACTCTGGGCCACAGCTCTTAGACCAATGCTGCCCAGAGGAACTCTCTGCAATGATAGAAATGTTCTAGATCCACCTTGTCCAACATAGTAGCCACTAGCCACACATGTCTACTGAGCACTCGAAACGTAGCTAGTATGACTGCTGCTAAGTCGCTTCGGTCATGTCCAACTCTGTGTGACCCCATAGACGGCAGCCCACCAGGCTCCTCCGTCCTTGGGACTCTCCAGGCAAGAGTACTGGAGTGGGTTGCCATTTCCTTCTCCAATGCATGAAAGTGAAAACCTAAAGTGAATTCGCTCAGTCGTGTCCGACCCTCAGCGACCCCATGGACTGCAGCCCACCAGGCTCCTCCGTCCACGGGATTTTCCAGGCAAGAGTACTGGAGTGGGTGCCACCGCCTTCTCCCAGTATGACTGAGGAACTGAATTTTTATTTTATTTCATTGAAAATTAAATTGCCACATGTGCCTTGGGGATACCTTACTGGACAGCAGACTTCAACTACTATTTGAAATCTCTCCCTGGGTGTTTCCTGGGCCTCTCACACGCAACAGGGCCCCAGCGTCCTTTAACTGCCCCATCCCAAACCTGGACCTCCGTCCCAGTATTCATCATTCCCACACATGAAAGCGCCTAATCGCTCAGGTCAAAACCATGACGTTGCCCTCAACTCCTCTCTTTCCCTCACTCCCAGCATTTACTCCCTCGGCAAGTTCTACTGGTTTCACCTCCGAGACATTCCTATGCACTTCTCTCCATCCCAATGGCTGTGCAGTGCCGGGCACTTCTTCCTGTCGTCTGGACCACAGAGATGGCCTCTTAGCTCTCTTCCTGTTTCCGTTCTTGACACCCTTCAAGCCGCCATCCACGCAGCAGCCAGAATGTTCCAACAAGCTACAGAGCGACCGTGCCAGTGTTCCGCTCACAGTCCTGCAGCCCACCGTCCTCAGAGTAAACTCGGAGCCCCCACAATGACCAGCGAGCCCCCTGAGGTCAGGCTCGGCTCCCTCTCCACTCTCTCCCCACCCCACACTCTCCCTTGCCCGCCACGCTCCCAGCAACCCCAGAGCTGCCCTCTGGATTCCAACCCTGCCATACCCCAGGGCCCTTGGACTTGCTGTTCCTCTGCCTAGAATGCTTTTTACCCAGTTCTTATGACAGCTCCTTTCCATCCATCAGATTCCAGCTCCTTCCCTGACCACTCCCATCAGAAGCTGTAGCTGTCATTCTGTCGCAGCCCCTGATCTAAAATCTACTTGCTATCTATTCATACACCCATCCGAAGAATATTCTGTTACAGCTCTAACCACCACCCTCAGTGTCCTGTCTTCCTCCTTCGTTCCACGGGCAGGGACGCCCTGTGAGGACAGCACCCAGTTGTCTTTTTACCCCCAGCATTAGGCTCAGTGGGGGCATGAGGAGACCAGGACCACTATGTGTGCAGCTGAACAGAGCAAGGAGAAGGAGGCAGCCCTACCCGCCCCTGGGACCACTGGGCTGGCCGCAGCCTCCGTTCTGGAGAGACAGAAGGTCAGTGCAGACCCCACCTGCCCTCGCTGGGGGAGAGGCAACCCTGAGAAACTTGAACGTCGCCACGTGCATGCCACAGGGGGCAAGTGGCCTGACCCAAGAGAGTCTGAGCACATAGCAACTTAGACTCTAAAACCACGCGTTCCTCACTGCCTAAGAGGAACCTGCCTTTCTTAGTGGAAGCTGGCTGAAAGGGCTCATGACCATCCCATGTCAGTTAATCTCCATGCTCCATTTTACTGAGCTCACATGATCTCACTGTAGCCGCACAAAATCCTGCAGTGGGGCAAAGAACGGGGAAATAAAGGCCAGGAGAGTTTTCTGACTCATGCGACGTCAGGTAGCTGACAAGATGCAGAACTGGACCAGAGGTACAGGTCCCCGGACATGCCCACTCTCCTGGAAGGGGACAGGGTGGGCGGCGCGTTCAGCACCCACCACACAGCTGCTCTGCACTGAGCTCCCTACTGGGAGCTTGAGACGCTGACTTTAGTAATCCCACGAGACCTGCCCACCAAGCTACTTTCAGTGACTCCAGCTCTTCCTTCTCCATTTCCCCTCCGCCCTTAAACTTCTAGGACAGTGGGTTGCAAAGCTTATGTTGCTTCTGAGGCACACAGGGAGCTTGTTAAAAGTGCATGTTTCGAGGTCTTGCCTTCAGCGATTCTGACAATGTAGATGTGGGGAATGGCCCAAGAATATGAAACGTATATATACATACACACACATACATCTATCTCCTTGTTAAAGTGAAAGTGTTAGTCGCTCAGTCGTGTTTGACTCTTTGTGATCCCCTGAACTGTAGTCTGCCAGGCTTCTCTGTCTATGGGATTTTCCCAGCAAGAATACTGGAATGGGTTGCCATGCCCCGCTCCAGGATATCTTCCTGATTCAGGGATCAAACCCAGGTCTCCTGCATTGCAGGCAGATTCTTTACCATCTGAGTCACCATGGAAGCCTGTATATGTGTATCTGTGTGTGTGTGTGTATATATATATATATATACACACACACATCTATCTCCTTGTTAATTATGTTAATTTTCTGTATTTAGTATTTGTGTTTTTTCACCTCAATGAAACATCAAACTTTTCACAAGAGTCTTAAATAGAATCTCCATTGCTACTAGAGCCATTTTTCTGAAATATAGCACAATTCTCCAGTGCCTACCATATTTACTTCCATCGAGGTTATCTGAGTGGCAGAAGTTATTTAAAGATATCTGTATTGGGAGGAATAGTATCTCTCTGCACGAGACACAAGTTCAGTCAGGAAGATCCCCTGGAGGAGGGCATGGCAGCCCACTCCAGTACTCTTGCCTGGAAAATCCCATGGACAGAGGAGCCTGGCGGGCTACAGCCCACGGGGTCTCAAAGAGTCAGACACGACTGAAGTGACTGAGCGCGCACACACGCCACCCAAGTTCACGCCCATGCAGGACCTGGTGAATGGGACTTAATTTGGAAGCAGTGTCTTTGCATTCATCACGTTGTGATGAGGTCACACTGGGTGAGGGTGGGCTCTAAGCCCAGAACGACTGGTGTCCTCATAGGATGAGGGGAAATTTGGACACAAATATAAGGCACAAGGAAGAATGCCTGTGTGAGATTGTGGCAGAGACTGGAGCGAAGTATCGACAAGGCAAAGAACACCAAGGGTTGTCAGTCCCACCAGAAGTTAAGAAAGAGGTAAGTCCCCTTAGAGGGCCCAGAAGGAGCCAACCTGGCCAGCTCCTTGATTTCCGACTTCTCACGTACAGAGCAGTGAGAAGACATTTCTGCTCTTTTCAGTGCCCAGTCTATGGAACTCTGCTAGAGCTGCTCTGAGAAAGCAACGCAGCATCACTATCACTAGAAATGGATGCCTCGCTGCATGTAACCACTCACGCGCTGTTACCTTGTCTAATTCTCCCACCCATTCTTTAAGAATTTGGGCCTGATGTCCATGAGGCAACCACCAGTATTTTTCCAATACTTTATTATGAAACAATTTAAACGTGCAGCTAAGCTGAAAGAATCTTACTGTGAGTCCCTCTATCCCTACTACCTAGATCCTACCACTCATATTCTATTTCTTTTTAAAAGCCTTGTGTATATCTTGATTAAAAAAATACTTTAGTGCTAAAAAATCTTAGCCATCACCTGGGCCTTCAGTGAGTTATTATCTTTTTGCTGGAGGAGCGTTTGAAATACTGCAACAATTACCAAACTGTGACGCAGAGACACACAGTGAGCAGACGCCCCTGGGAAAATGGCACCAATAGACTTGCTTGAGGCAGGGGTGCCAGAAACCTTCAACACAAAACAACAGTATCTGGGACGTGCAACCAAGTAAAGCACACTGACATCAGGTCCGCCTGTACGACTGTGTGATTCCACCTCTGTAACGCTGTTTATGTCTGAGCGAGGAAGGAGACAGAGGGCAAGCAGCACCTCACAGTATGTGGGCAGTGTTCCAAGTGAAACGCTGGCCCTGCACCTCCCCATGCTGACCTCACGGCCCCCCGGCTCTTGGAGACCCAGTCCCTGCGTCACGGTGCGCTCCTGTACCCACAGGACACACACTGAGCCTCCCTGCTTCGTAAAGTCTTTCTCCAAAGTCATGCCCTCACCACAAAATCCAAACCAGCATTCCCTCAGTGTGCTCCAAATGTGCCCAGTTCTAGTATGAAAAAAAAAAAAAAAAGATTTATATGATTGATATTAAGATTTGAATGACCAGACACAATTCCTTTAACCTGTCAGAGTTTTCATGCTTTTAATTGAGCTAGGATTTTTAATCTCTAGTTGATACATAATTACCACTAATGGTAAAATAACGAAGGGGGGTGGATGGATATTGAATTCTTCTAAAGTATTCTTTTCTTCTTTTCCTTTCTCTTACATCAGTAGGTGCCCAAAATAAGTTCTTGCAGTTTATCATTCAAGTGTAAAATATTTTGAATCAATAATATATTTTCTGTTTTCTTTTGCTAAAGACTGGCTTTTATTAATGTACTTCCTATCCTCTGTAAACTCTTTGTGCTGAATGTTGGGATTGACTATGCTAAATAAAATCTGTTGCATAATCCTTCTCTTCTTTATTGAACAAAACATATGAAACAAAATATGTGAAACCTTAAAAAAAATGATGGGGGGGGAAGCAATTTTTAAAGTCTGGTGCATACCAACATCTAACTCTCACAAGCATGAGGTCATATCTTTAGAAGCAAGTTATCTGCCTCCATTTAAAGGAAAATGGGCATCGCGCATCCCTGGTGTCCCAGTGGTTAAGAATCCACCTGCCGATGCAGGGGACAAGGGTTCAGCCCCTGGTCTGGGGAGATTCTACACGCCTGCAAGACAGCTAAGCCCCCACAACACGCAGTGGGGCAGCTCAGACCCTGGGCCTCCACGCCAAGCCCGGGTGCCCACAGCCTGCGCCCCACGACGAGAGAGGCCAGCAGAGAGAGAGCCAGAGCAGGACAACTAGAGAGGAGCGCCTGCTCGCCGCACCGAGAGAAGGCCTGCACGCGGCAACGGGGGCCCAGGGCCGCCAAAAATAAACAAATGGATAAATCTTAAACAGAAAGAAAGAACAAACACTGGGTATAAATTTCACACAGAAAAAAGCCACCAATCTTAAATGTACTGTACGATACGTCTTGACAATTATATGCCTTCTTGTAGCCAATGCCCACATCAAGATATAGAACATTTCTGTGATCCCAGAAAAGTCCCAGGAATCTGCTTTTAATAAGGCCTCATTTGATTTTGATGAGAGGAAGCTGGAGGGGATAAGTATGCAGTTCGCCTGACCAGAGGGACGTGCAGGTTTAGATTTACAGGGCTTTGCAAGAGAGGCGCGGGTTCCCTCGCCAGGTCCCCCACAACTCTCCGAGCTCCCTCGCCCGCCATGTACACGCAGAACTTGACCTGACGGCCCTCCTCTGACCACAGGCTGGGGACACAAGGCAGGAAGACACACCGGACCCGCCGCCACGGAGGCGAGGCTGCCCCCACGCGCTCCCTCCACATCTCTCCCCATCTCTGCAGAAACACTACCATTCCACAAGCACTGCACGCTCAGTGTGCACATCCCCCCCACGGGCGGGCAGACTGCGGCCGCGCCCTGTGTGGGCTTCTCAGAGCCACGCTCCCCTGCTCCCGCCACGCGACCTCAGGGTCCGGGTGCGCTGGTCGGCCAAAGCGCCTGAGAGTCAGACTTGGCCGTGTTCCCCCAAGGCTGGCAACATGACCCAGAGCTGTTTCTCAGGTCTTGGCCTGCCCTTTGCTTTCTCCAGTGGAGCAGGTGGGAGCAGAAGTCTGGCTGGAATAGAACAGAGGAGCAAAGAGGGGAAAAAAACCGAATGCTGAAAACATAATAGAAAATGAGCGGTTTCCAGGGAGCTCAGCCGGGCACTCTGTGACAATCTAGAGGGGCGGGAGGGAGGGGATATATGCATACTTATGGCTGATTCATGTCACTGTACAGCAGTAACCAACACAACATTGTAAAGCAGTTATCCTCCAATTAAAAATAAGTTTAAAAAATGAGTGATTTCATTAGTATAGAATAGAGCCCAAGAACAGACCGAAATATGGAGCTTCTCTCTGGTTGTCGAGTGGCTAAGACTCTGCACAGGGGGCCCAGGTTTGACCCCTGGTCAGGGAACTAGATCACATATGCTGCAACTAAGAACTGGCACAACCAAATAAATAAATATTAAAAAAAGAAAAAGAATAGTCCAAAATATGTATGTGAATGTTGTGGGATTATTCAGTCACTAAGTCACGTCCAACTCCTTGTGACCCCTTGAACTGTAGCACGTCAGGGTTCCCTGTCCTACACTATCTCCCTGAGCTTGCTCAAACTCATGTCCATTGAGTCAGTGATGGTATTCTCTGCTGCCCCTTTCTCCTCTTGCCCTCAATCATTCCCAGCACCAGGGTCATTTCCAGTGAGTTGGCTCTTCAAATCCAGTGGCCAAAGTATTGGAGCTTCAGCTTCAGCATCAGTCCTTCCAATGAGCACTCAGGACTGATCTCCTTTAGGACTGACTGGTTGGATCTCCTTGCTGTCTAAGGGACCCTCAAGAGTCTTCTCCAACACCACAGTTTGAAAGCATCAATTCTTCGGTGCTCAGCCTTCTTTGTGATCCAACTCTCACATCCATACATGACTACGAGAAAAGCTTTGACTATATGGATCTTTGTCAGCAAAGTGATGTCTTCACTTTTTAATACACTGTCTAGGTTTGTCACAGCTTTTCCAAGGAGCAAGCATCTTTTAATTTCATGACTGCAGTCACCGTCTGCATTGATTTTGGATCTCAAGAATATGAAATCAGACACTGTTTCCACTTTTCCCCCATCTATTTGCCATGATGTGATGGACTGGATGCCATGATCTTTGTTTTTTGAATGTTGAATTTTAATGTGTGGAAAGGTGTTTTTTTTTTTTTTTCCTTAGTTAGTGTGAAAAGATAGATTATTCCATAAATCTACTGGGAAAACCAGTTGGTCATTTAGAGGATTTGGAACTCAAAATAATGTCTATTTTGTTACTTATAATACCCCCCCATTTCCAGTAGATAAAACATTTAAGCAAAACCAAACAAATAACAGAATCATTAAGGATAAAAACTATGAACAGGATACTATTTTTGTTTTTATATATAAAATCATAAAGTAGAGGCAATCTTTCTAAGCATGATGATAGCTAAAAGGTTTAAATGGAGGGAACATACATTAAACAGGGTAAAAGATAAATGAGAGCTGGAGGACAAGTAGTGATGTGCGTGATGGATAAAGGCTAACACACTTTATACATCCAGAGTGGGGTCAGGCACGAGGGCTTCCCAGGTGGTGCAGTGGCAGAGACCCCACCTGCTAGTGCAGGAGGCACAGGAGGCACAAGGACTCAGGTTCGAGGCCTGGGTCAGGAAGCCCCCTGAAGTAGGAAATGGCAACCTGCTTCAGTATTCTTGCCTGGAAAATTCCATGGACAGAGTAGTCTGGCAGGCTACAAGTCTGTGAGGTCGCGAGGAGTTAGAAACGACTGAGAGAGCACACACACACATAAATTAATAGGGAAAAGATTAACCATCCAACACAGATGGACAGAGGACCTGAACAGGCAGCTTACCGAAAAGGTGTGAACAATTCAGAAACGTGTACAACACACATTACAAGACTTTCTCCTGTAATTCATAGAAGTGAAAATTTGAACAGGGAGCATTTGTCCTTTTACCCATTGGCAAAGATTAAAAATACTGGTAATATACATCTATGGTGAGGAAGCGTATGATTTCAGAGGGAATTTAAATTGGTACAACCTTTTCAGAAAGCAATTTGGCAATATCCATCAAAATACAAAATGGATATAATTTTGATAAAGAAATTTCGAATCTAGAATTCTATATCACAAATTTATTTGCATGTGTGTGCAAAATGATTCTGTAAGGATGCTTCTTATAGCACTGATGTACTAGGGAAAAACATCAACAGGGACAGCTACTAGAAAGAACGCTGACAACCTAAAAGAAATGAACAGCTTTCTAGAAACATACATCCCACCAAAACTGAATCAAGAAGAAATAGGTAATTTGAACAGACCAATCACTAAAAGTGAAATAGAATCTATAATTTAAAAACTCCCTACGAAAGCAAGTCCAGGACCAGATGGCTTCACAGGAGAATCTACCAAACATACAAAGAAGAACTTACATGATTCTTCTCAAGCTCTGAAGAGGAGGAAACACTCCCACAGGCATTCTATTAGGCCACTGTAACCCCCGATACCAAAACCAAGCAAAGTCACCACCAAGAAAGTTACAGACCAGTGTCTTCGATGAATATAGATGCAAAGATTCTCAACAAAATATTAGCAAACTGAATCCAACAACACATAAAAAATATACCCCACAACTGAGTGGAATTCTTCCCAAGTTCACAAGGATGGTTCAACATATGCACGTCATCAGTGTAGTATACCACACAAACAAAGTCAAAAATCACATGATCATCTCAATAAATATAGAAAAAGCATTCGACAAAATTCAGTATCCATTCATGACAAAAACTTATATCAAAGTGGGCAAAGAGGTAACATATCACAATATAATAAAAGCCACTTATGACAAACCCATAGCGAACACAATACTCAACAGTGAAAAAAAGCTGAAAGGCTTCCTGCTAAAATCGGGAACAAGACAAGAATGCAGACCCTCACCATTTATATTCAACATAGTATAGGAAGTCCTAGCCACAGCAATCAGAGAAGGAAAAAAATAAAAGGAATCCAAATTGGAAGAGAAGCGGTAAAATTGTCACTCTATGCAGATATGATACTATATACAGAAAACCCTAAGGACTCCACAGAAAAGCTAATAAATGAATTCAGCAAAGTAACAGGATACAAGACTAACATTCAGAAGTTGATCATATTTTTTTTTAATTAACAATGGAATATCAGAAAGGGAATGTAAAAGACCACACTTTTTTAAGATTGCACCAGTCCCCCAACAAAGCCCAGGAATAAACCTGACCAAGGAAAGACGTATATGCTGAAAACTATAAAACATTAATAAAGGAAATAAGAAAGGGTTCAAAGACATGGAAAGAGAGCCCATGTTCTTGAATGAAGAAAACTTTCATGGCTGATGTGGAAGGAAGTACAAAATACATCATTAGGTTAAAAAGGAAAGCAGCAAGTTGCCAAGGAGCCTGACCATGCAACTCCTTCACATGGGAAATAGAAAGAATAGTAAATGTGCTTCTCTGAGGTCACCAGACTGTTGATAGTGTTCACACAGGGACTAGGTTGGGAGGGGCACCCAATGTTTCTTGCACATTCCTTTCAGTCATTTAAATTTGCGTATGAACTACGTTCACAGGTAATTACGACAATAGAGAAAAGGAGGGACAAGCTGATGGCTGGGGTTACTACCGTCTGACAACATACAACGTAATAAGATGAAACCTGACTGCCAAGGGAAAATTCAAAATCAAGGCAAAAACTTGTAAAATTTCATGAATCCAATGAAAGTCAATGAAAGTGAGAGAAAGCTGTTTTAGTTACAATTCCACAGTCAAATAAGGGTCTGGCAAACATAGGCTGTTTAACACTGAAACACAGGCAGTCGACAAAGGATGAAGCCCTTCAAAAGAGGAGCGCTTGTTTACCAAGGACCAGGAGAGACCCTGAGCCCTTAAACCCTCTTGCTACAGTGACCCTCTTTATGACCATGCTGTGAACAGTCAACGCAAAGCTTAGAATGTCACACTGTGCTCTCATACATTTTGTCAAAAAAACACACATGTAAAACAACACTACGTGAAGCATTACTTGCTCAATTTAAGAATAAGCAGCCAAGTGCAATCCTAATTTTGGTGTCAGATTTTTTTTTTTGGCCTTGCCAAGCTGGCTTGTAGAATCTTAGTTTGAGGATTGGGATCAGCACAAGCACAGAGTCCTAACCACTGGACTGCCAGGGAATTCCCTTGCTGTCAGATTAAACTAAAATTTTTTTTTAAATTTATTATTATTTTTACTTTACAATATTGTATTGGTTTTGCCATACATCAACATGAAGCCGCCACAGGTGTACACGTGTTCCCAATCCGGAACCCCCCTCCCACCTCCCTCCCCATACCATCCCTCTGGGTCATCCCAGTGCACCAGCCCCAAACATCCTGTATCCTGTATCAAATCTAGACTGGTGATTCATTTCTTACATGATAGTATACATGTTTCAATGCCATTCTCCCAAATCATCCCACCCTCTCCCTCTCCCACAGAGTCCAAAAGACTGTTCTATACATCTGTGTCTCTTTTGCTGTCTCGCATACAGGGTTATCATTACCATCTTTCTAAATTCCAGATATATGTGTTAGTATACTGTATTGGTGTTTTTCTTTCTGGCTTACTTCACTCTGTATAATCGGCTCCAGTTTCATCCACCTCATTAGAACTGATTCAAATGTATTCCTTTTAATGGCTGAGTAATACTCCATTGTGTATATGTACCACAGCTTTCTTATCCATTCATCTGCTGATGGACATCTAGGTTGCTTCCATGTCCTGGCTATTATAAACAGTGCTGCGATGAACACTGGGGTACACGTGTCTCTTTTAATTCTGGTTTCCTTGGTGTGTATGCCCAGCAGTGGGATTGCTGGGTCATAAGGCAGTTCTATTTCCCGTTTTTAAAGGAATCTCCACACTGTTCTCCATAGTGGCTGTACTAGTTTGCATTCCCACCAACAGTGTAAGAGGGTTCCCTTTTCTTCACAACTTTTCAGTTTCATTTTTAAAGATAATCAATTTCCTTCTCCCCTTGGTCCATTTTCTATGAAATTTTGGTCTTCATTTAAAGTAGATTCCCTTCACAAGACCTTTAATCCTAAGAGTCAGAGACCTTCCCTCTCAGGTTCAAGGAACACCTGAATTTTTTATGGCACACCATCTCCAGCCTGCATAAGCTGTTATACTTGCCACTCTAAAGCTTTTTTCAATAAAAATTAGTTATCTATTGTTCATTATCTGGGCAGTGCTGGGTCTCTATTGCTGCGTTCGGGCTCTCTCTAGCTGCGGGGAGCAGGGCCCCTCTTTACTGCAGTACTTCAGCTTCTCATCGCAGGGGCTTCTCTTGCTGTGGAGCATGGGTTCTAGGAACGCGGGCTTCAAGAGTTGTGACCTACGGGCTTAGCTGCTCTGCCGTGTGCGGAATCTTCCTTGACCAGGAATCGAACCCATGATCCCTGCATTGGCAGGTGGATTCTTAATCACTGGACCAGCAGAGAAGTCCCCCAAGGATCCTGCCTGGCACGAGGGGAAGCAACTACTAAATCAGGCTGGTCTGCCCTGGTCCCTAACTTGGGGTCATGGATGCTGTATTTATTCAGCCAAATCTAACTGCTCCTTATTTCTCCATGGCAGTCGGTCTCAAAGTGTGGGCCTTAACTTGACTTAAAAATGTGAGATCTTTCTTAGATTTTTGTGGGTAAATGATCTTGTTTCATAGAAGTTCATTATTGCACAAGACTAGGGGCTATTTATTAGCAATTAAGTGGGTTATTATGGACTACTAACATTCAGAATTTATAAAACAAAACTAGCCATTACTAAAATCACCAATTCCATTTTCCAGAGGGAAATGTGAGCACTGCACAATGTGAAGAAGGCTCTGCTGAGCATGTAAGAGTGTGCAGAACTAGTCCCTCTAAATTCTATCTGTTTTAAAGGAGAAAGTGTGACCAATCCACTTAGGTAATTATCAACCACGCTTGATGTAGATTGCATGGTTCACTTTTAAGTGTAGTCACGTTGCATCAGTGGAATTTTTGGCTACTAGCTTTCTTCTGACAGGACCTTAAGACATTCTGTACGCATCGCAGTTCAAATATGTTAAAACAAGTCCCCCCCAATTTGCTTATTTGGTATTGCTGTTTTAACACCTTGCAATATACTATCGCAATAAAGAAACAATGCATTTGAATAACTGTGTTTTAGGGCAAGGCTTCACAACAACAAATCCTGCGTCTCAATGATATCTTTACAGCTCTTGCTAGCATCAAGTTTGGTATTCTCCAACCTTACTATTATGACTGAGCTTGGTTTCCATCAGAGGGCAAGAGCAGGCGGGAAGAGAGGTCGTTAGAATCTTCTGCCCATTTTAGATGAGCAGCAATTAGAGACAATTGAGAATCACAGTTCGGAGACGACACGCTTCAGAGAGTTTTGCATGAAAAGACACAGGAAAGAGTCAACAGAACTGGAAACCCGGGAACCCGGGTTCTACCTCCACACATCGTCCAGACACTTACAGACACAGGATTACAAGTCGCAGCGCTGAGAGCAAGCAGGGCTCTCGATCAGCGTTCCCTGTGGTTACTTTTACTTTTACCCTTGCCAGGGACTCGGGGTAGGGGTGAACTGCAGTAGCCTCATGCGGAAGATGTGTTGCCAACTCCTTCCGGCTGATGAAAAACGGAGGGCAAAGGCAGAAATGAGGGGCTCACCTGATGGTCCTCCATACTTCCCATCAGCTCACAATCCTTGCAGCTAACAAAGAGGAAACTGGGAAGAGGTTTGTTTGCGTCTCCTCACCTCACTACCTGAAGCATCTTGTGTGTGCAGCTATCACCACTTCCCTTTTCAATTCGGCACGTATCTCGGCATCTGGAGATGCCGACCGAGAGCTGTGCTTGCTCTCAGCAGCTCCTTCATTCATTCATCTAGACGTTTATTACTTGCTGTTGGCAGGCACCTGTGTGCTAGCGTCTCCCAGGGAAAGCCAGGTGAGTCAGGCAACTGCAGTCTTCAGAGAGTTTACAATTTAGTCGAGAAGATAAGACATGCAGTGAGCACAGTGAACAGGGAAGAACATTTTGAATGCCGTACTGTAGGTAGAGCCAAGTGCCATGTGAGTGTGCGAGAAGGAAAAACCCAGCCCTAGATGGGAAAGGAAGGAGACTGAAGGAGTAGAGTGGGTAGTTACCTGAGTTAGCTCCAAATTCAACTAAGTTTTCCAGGCGTGGAGCCCTGGAGGAAGCAATTGGGAGCCACTGAAGGTTTAGGAATCCCGCTGTAATATAACCATGCGCTCTCTGGAGAGCTTCACAGGCCGCGGGCTGCGGGGAGTGCTGGCAGGGGGAGACCGGCCCAGGGGACTGCTGCAGTAATGAGCATAACGAGGCTCCGGCCGTGGCAGGAGAGCAGCGGGCAGACGTCTGAAAGGAAGACTCCAAAGGCCCGTGAGGACGAGCAAGGGTCTGCCCCAGCCACCAGCCTGCTCTATCCCCCACTCCCTCCTATAGCCTCTGGATCCTTTAGGACAGAGCAGCGAATGGAGTCAGCAGGACAACACAGGTCATCTCCCAGCTGTAGCACTGAGTGAAAAAAGCTGTTATCGCGGGGCACGCCACTGTGTGGTTCCATTTAAGCTCTATGCACTGTTGTGGGAAACGAGGATCAAGAGGAACCCGCGGTGGAGACTGAGGGTGAAGCATGTGGGATAATGCACTCCCTCCAAAATCTACATCCCCGCACCTGGAGCCCATGACTATGTGACCTCATGGTGTGGAGGCCTGTGCAGGGGGGTTAAACTCAAGACCTTGTGACGAGATGATCCTGGATTGTCCGGTGTGTGTGTGGGAGCGAGGGGCACCGCGTATCCACAAGGTTCCTTACAAGCGAGAGATGGAAGCATGAGGGTCAGAGGCCAGGAACGAGAAGCGAGAGACGAGCAGTGGAGAGAGCAACGTGACTGGTGGCTGCGGCCAGGAGCCAGGGAACGTGGGCAGCCTCTAAAAGCTCGAAGAGGGGGGAAGCAAATTCTCCCCTAGAGCCTCCAGAAGGAAGGCTGCCCTGCCAATTCATTTCTCACTTTTGACTGCAGAATCAGAAGAGAACATGTATGTGTTGCTTTACCGCACTGAGTTTGTGGCAATTTGTTACAGCAGCAGCAGAAAATAAATGCAGGTCGAAAGCTAAGGGAGCGAGGTATCCAGAAGCCAGATGAACACAGCCTATCAAGAACAGGGCAGTGATCGCCATGTCAGAGTTCTGTCAGGCCAGGTGAGAACTGACCATCAAGTTTAGCCAGGGGAAGGTCCCGATGACCCTGACGAGGGCACTTTCAGTACCACGGTGGGTTCAGAGAGAACAGGATGCTCACTACTTGTCTGTCTAAATGAATGGAAGGCAACGTATGGACCAACGGTGAGTGTGTGTCTTGGGATAAATAATAAAGAAAGTGAAGATGATGGATGCTGCTCAGGCGTCAGTTTTGGTTCTCTGCTGGGAATGTTTCCAGAAATGATTACTCTCAGGTGTTTCTGGGATTCCTGTCTGTTTCTTTTTATTTCCCCCATAGAGTTCTAACTTCCAGCGACAGTGAAAGTCATTCAGTTGTGTCTGACTCTTTGTGACTCCATGGACTATGCAGTCCATGGAGTTCTCCAGGCCAGAATCCTGGAGAGGGTAGCCTTTTCCTTCTCCAGGGGATCTTCCCAACCCAGGTCTCAAACCCAGGAATCAAACCCAGGTCTCCTGCATTGCAGGAGGATTCTTTACCAGCTGAGCCAGAAGGGAAGCCCTAATTTCAACCTTCCCCTTAATTTAGGTCTCAAAGCCCCTTCTCTGAATTCCGGGGTGATATCAGGGAGCAATCTTGGAGCCTGTGCTTACCCCATGTCACATGGAACCACAATGACTTGGGTCCCTGGCTCTCTCTCAGCTGGCCCTAGCTTCATCCTCCAGGTAAAGCCCACCTGCCACCACAAGGCCCTGGCAAGTAGCAAAGGATGGTGGCCGCTGATGGGCCAGGCAGGCCCATTTAGGGGCCCTCCTGTAGGCTAAGCAGATCTTGACCCCCGTGAGTCAGCAGACTTGTCATGTCCACTCTGCTCTGCAGGTGGGGGCAGTTTGGCAAGTTCCCCAAGCACTGGCTTTTATCTGAACTCTCAGCTCAGACCGGCGCTCCAAGCTGCGCTATGCGCAAGCTGTTCCGGAGCCTGGGGTGGGGTGGAAACCCTGAGTCTTCCTGCACTTAGAGCTCCTCCTTAATTACTCAAGCTCTGCACCTCTGAATGGCTGGACCCTCGGAGCCTGGCAGAAGCACACGTGGCAGAATCTGTGGATTTCTCGGCCGCTCAGAGATAGGTATGCCTTGTGGGACTAGGACACGACACCCAGAGACATTCAGAAAGCAGGGTTAGCCCAACAGCAGGGGCTGGGAGTCAGGGCTTGCCTTCCTCCAGGGTTTCCTCCAACAGGGCTTTTCTCCAGGGGCAAGCTTAGATGTCTGCCCACAAGAAGCGTTCTTGAGGTCTAGCGGTGTGAGATGGCGGGGGGAGTATGGTCTGCCCTTTCAGAATTATTTTCCTCATCGTGGCAGGTCTGGAGTGAGGGAAGGATTCTGGTTGGACTGTGATGAAAGCTGTAGCTCTCGCACCAGAAAAATGCACAACCATGCGTTTTTACACATATTTTCATCTTTTCTATCAATCTCAGAAAATACTCCACAGATCACCAGGGTTAAGAAGCTCTGCTTTAGGTGTCTTCCAAAGTGTGATACTCACTCCACTGATGGTGCTCAGGATTTTAGGGGATGGGAGGATGAGCATTTATTTTAACAGCTCTATTTTCAACGTGCATGTAAAATCTGTGATTTCGCTGGTAATGATGCCTAGGGCAAGTAAGCGGTAAAATAGATAGTGAGTCTACTTATAGATAAACATTAAATAGTTCAAGTCCTATGCCAATTTGAAAAAAAAACTGGGACACTGATTCATGGATGGCCTACGTCTGGGAAACACACTATCCATGGCCTTAGGAGGTCATTTCTTTATTTCTTAAGGAAAAAAAAAAAAAAAAAAAAGGCGGTTGCGGTTGCAGCTCAATCAATGGGCTTCACATCCCCTAACAACGTGAGCCACTCTTACCTAAGCTTGGAGTGAGGAGCCCAGAGCGCCCGGCTGAGAAAAGGGCCAACTTCCCTGCTGAGCCATCACTGATTCACCTCCAGCTCAAGTCCAAGGCTATAACAAACCTTGCCTCATCCCCTAGTATGTTGGCTTAAACAAGTCTGACTTGTTTCACGTGTGTGTGCTTTCCTGTGAGTGTGAATGAATGTGTGCGTAAGTGTATATACAGAGGGGGTGTGGTAAAGTGGGGAACTGGGGAAACCAATGGGGCTGAGTCTTGTCCCTGCAATTTCATGGCAGGGCTCCATCCAGCAGGCTCCTCTCCGAGGACTACACTTGGGAAGAAGGATTCTGACGATGGGCAACATTCAGAAATGACCCCAAAGAACAGAGCTGGTTCATGATACTCCCCTTCCCTGTCAAGGCCCCTCCTTGTCCTCACGTTACAGGAGCCGGGTTCTAGCCTCAACAGGTGTCAGCGTCCCTGGTCAAGTCCGAGGAGAGGAGAGAGGTGGAGAGGGCAGCACAGGGGCTGCTAGGAGGGCTTAACCAGAGAGAAGAACACAAGTGTCTTCTCTGTGTTCAGGCCTTACAAGGAGAGCTTCTTTCTGGCAGGACAGCTTCTCTAGATTTCTCCTCTGGCTACTTCTCCTCCTCAATATAAAGACAACCCTGCACTTGTTTCCAGAACAGAAATCTGCAGACAGAAGCTGACGAGCAACTGGAGTACTGGGTGATTATGGTCATAGGTCAAGTATGGGCCATGGGTTTGTACGTATGATGTTAGTTTTCTCCCCCATATCCTCAGGTGGGAGCCCAGTTATAAGGACACCTGAAACACAGCCACACTGGGACTCTAGGTGAGGGCAGGCGTAGGAAGCAAATTGAGACTCAGTATTCTCTGAAGGTCAGGTAAAGCAAAGCAAGTGAAAGTCAAAGTCTCTCAGTCGTGTCCAACTCTTTGCGACCCCACAGACCATACAGTCCATGGAATTCTCCAGGCCAGAATACTGGAGTGGGTAGCCTATCCCTTCTCCAGGGGATCTTCCTGACCCAGAACTTGGACCAGGGTCTCCTGCATTGCAGGCAGATTCTTTACCAACTGAGCTATGAGGGAAGCAAAGCAAAACAAAGCCCAGTCAAATCACAGTGCTGGGTGGCTAGCAGAGCCGGGAGGTGAAGCCATCTTAGGAGAGATACTCTGGATGGTGCTGGGAGGAGAGGTCACACCCTAGGCTCCTGTTATAGGTTACAGTTACAAAATAGGATGCCCTCCATAACCCATCACATGCCTGGAAGTCTCTAGTATTCTGGCCTCTGCCTCTCATTTCCTGCACTCAGCTTCGGTTATACCTACAGCTAAACCCCATCGGCATGACCTGACACCAAATGTCGGCTTCCAAGATTAAACTGGGCTCCTGCTGCAGAATAGCGAGTCCTGTCATTTTACCTATAAAGTCTCCCAAATTCAACCTTCCCCTCTTCTTGGTCAAAGCCACCATCATTACCTCTCACTTGGGCTGCAGGGTAGCCTCTTGCCTGGTCTCCACACACCCACCTTGGCTCCCTCCACTCCTTCTCATCATTGCAGCCAGGATGCTCTTCCAAAGATGCAACTCTGACCATGCCACATCCCTGCTTGAATCTGTTCCCTGGCTTCCGATTGTTCTCAGAATCATGCCCCAAATCCTGACCACAGCTGCCTGGCTGATCTCTGGCCTCCTTCCATTTCCCTCTCCTTGCCCACCAGCTTCCGGTCACATTGGTTTCATTTCTGTCCCTTGACCCTGCCAAGTCCTCACCCTTCAGAGCCTCCAGGTATTCTGTTCCCTCTGTCTGGAATGTTGTTCTCACCACACTCCACCTGGCTACAGTCAGGTATCCACTGATCAGCTCCCAGGGTAAACAGCACTTTCTCCAGAAAGGTCTCCCTGATTCATACTCTGACAGCTCCAGGCAACTGAAGAATTACTATAGCGTGTTAGGTCCATGAATGAAACCATATTGTTTTGTCGATTGGTACCTCAGTCCATTGGTATCAGCGCCTAGCTCAGCGCTGCCAATCATGAACACATCAAGTGAGTGAGTGAATCAGTGATGAAAGAACAGGGCAGGATGATTCAGTGAAAAGACACCTGGAACAGTGAGAGTCAAGTCCTTTCATCCAAAGACCTAAAAGCATTTGCTGGGACCGTCTTGAATGAAGAGCTAGAAGCAGGGAACAACTGTTGGTTTATGTTCAAGCATGATGGCCCCATCGTCCCCAGTCCTACAGCTGGGCCTGGGGAAGGCCTGAAGAGTCAGTTTGCCTCTGGCCCAGGCCTACCCGGAGCCCAATAGATAAGATCATCTCCCACACCCAAAGGTCCTTGGAATGGACAGCGTACTGATTTTGGAATCAGACACACTTGACTTTTCTACTATCTAGCTCAGACTCCCTCAGATCACAAACTGACCTCGAACTACTATAGTGTCTCTTTGGGCCTCAGTTTCCACATCCTACAATGGAGATGATAAAATACACCCGGGGATCAGACAGAGGTTTGAACGTCACCATTAGCCTGGAATGCACAGCTGCTTGCAGTTCAGAGTGCTACTTCCCTCTCCCCAGCACAGCTGGCTCACCCCATCACGTCACTCTGCTGGACACCCAGGCCAGCACGCAGGGCACGAAACAGAGGGAGATCTGAAGGGCGGGAGGACACAGGCCGTCTAAGATACCACCCCAACTTTTCCACTCGGCCAGGGAAGCCCTGGCGCAGGACAAGGGTGGCACAGGGAAATCCTAACTAACTGAGAAGGGTGACCAGTCTGCGCCTTTTGGATGCAGGAGTAGAGTGAGATGGGGAGGGGAGGACAGGTGAGCCTGGAAGCTATTATTCAAACAGAAATGAAGAGTAGTTGCAAAAAGGGAGAGGCTGATAAGGGAACAGGAAGGAAAGATTGGGTGTGTGAGGGGCTGGGAGGGAAAAAGTGACCCAAGACGTCAGATGGCCAGAGGCTGCAGCAGGAACCAGCAGGAAGCAGGAGATACCTTGGGAGGTGGGAGAAGTAGCAGACAGCAGAGGGTCAGGGGAAGTGCTGGAAAGGAAGGGCAAATTCCTGGCTGGGGAGCCAGCGGTGGCGGTCAGGGCTTGTTACCAGGAGAGAAGGAGGTGGCTGTCACCTTGGGCCCTCCTGGAGCGCAGGTGCACGGGGCTCGCGGGCAGTGGTGTGCCGGTGGTGGGGGGAGGAAGCAGGGGTGTGGGACCACCGCTTGGCTGTACCTGGGGATCTCCTTGCAGGTCGCCCACGTAGTACTGCTCGAGCCAGCGGCGCGCGTTGTCCGAGTGCCGGTGCGGCGGCCCGTCCAGGTCGGCGCTCACGTCCTGACCCGCGCGCGCCCACAGCAGCTGCTCGCCTCCCGGGTGCTGCCGCACGAAGCCGGTGAGGTCGTAGAGGCGGGCCCCGCGGCGGACCCAGCAGGCGCCGGCCGCCAGGCGCCGCTGGACCTCGGCGGCGGAGAAGCAGGCGGCGGGGGGCGGAGCGGGGGCCATGGCGGGAGAGCGGAGCTCGCGGCTGGCTCGGCGACTGCCCGGCGCGCCTCTGGCAGCCCGCGGCCGCCGCCGCCTTGACGGGCCGGCCGCCACCGCACCTGCTCATTTGCATGCCGCGCTCCCATTGGCCGCGCGGCGGGACTCGGCGGGGGCCGCTTCGCCATTGGCCGGCGGGACGCCTGGCAGAGCAGGGCGGGCCGGCGAGGGCGCGCTCCGCCAGGTGGCCCGAGGCAGGCCGGGGTCCGCGCTGCACCGGGTGGTCCTAGGCAGGCGGAGGGCGCGCCCGCCGGGTGTGTCTCGGGACGGGTGTGCCCGGGAGCACAGGGGCAGACGGATGGGGGCGGGGAGAGTCCTCCTGTCGTCGTCGGCGGTCCGGACAGACGTGCTCCTTGGCCTGATCGCCACCACCGCTGCCTTATCTCCGCCGATCTCCCAGATCGCCACCTGGGAGAAACCTTCAGGTTTCCATCCTCAGGCTCCGGGCGTGGGTGACGAGGAGGAGAGGCAGTGTGACGACTCGAGTAACGCAACCGAGACGCTGGCCTCTGGCGCCCCCAAACCCTGTAATCACAACACATAATATTTAATAATAAATAGACAAATATTTTAATATTTAACAATGGATTTCCCTCGGGGCTCAGAAGCTGGAGAATCTGCCTACCAATGCAGGAGACGCAGGAAACGTTGGTTCCATCCCTGGGTCAGGAAGATCCCTTGGAGGAGGAAATGACAACCCATCCCAGTATTTCTGCCTGAAAAATTCCATGGACAGAGAAGCCTGGTGGGCTACAGTCCATGGGGTCGCAAAAAGTTGGACATGACTGAGTGACTAAGCCCCCACAATATTTTAAGGTAATATTTTGTTAATTATGTAAATGTGCTTTAGTGCCACTGAACTGTAAATTTTAAGATGTTTAAAAGCTCACTTCTATGTCTATTTTACCAGAATAAAGATATATATAATAATTTTTTTTAATATGAATACTGGCAAACCAATCAGTGGGCTGGCCACCTGCTTTTGTAGAGTTTTAGTAGAACTAGGACTAGCAAGAAGAGTGAAGCAGGGTAGTGAACATGAAGGGCTGGATCTTGTCTTTAATGCTTTAAGTTTTAGTATGTTGTTCATGCTGGATTTTCTCGCACTAGTTTTGAATTTTTTAAATACTGCATTATTATTACTATTGCCATGCCGAATTTGGGATCCTAGTTCCCAGAGCCGGGATTGAATCCTTGCCCTCTGCAGTGTGATACTCAGTGTAACACAGAGTCTTAACCACTGGACCACCAGGGAGGTCCCTAAAGTATTATCTCCATTACTGAGATTTTTTGGTGTACCCTTAAATTTGCTTTCCTGGTGGCTCAGAGGTTAAAGCGTCTGCCTCTATTACGGGAGACCTGGGTTCGATCCCTGGGTCGAGAAGATCCCCTGGAGAAGGAAATGGCAACCCACTCCAGTATTCTTGCCTGGAGAATCCCATGGACAGAGGAGCCTGGTGGGCTACAGTCCATGGGGTCGCAAAGAGTCAGACACGACTGAGCAACTTAACTTAAATTTTGCACACAGAGTGCCTGCCTGAGTTGCCTCAGTCTAGTCTCATCTTCTGGAGAGGGCTCTGAAGGAAGAACAGAGAATCACATTGCCATTACAAAAAAAGAAATAGGGACCTAAAGAAGTGAAGCCCAGTGACCATGCTGGATGGGAGGGAAGACCCAGGGTGCTCATCCAGGGAAGAACTGCACACAACTTTGCCCACTTCAGCTTGTGGTTGGTAATAAAAGGATCCTGGTTCTGGGGCTGCATCTATTTAACTGGCTTTGTTCTCTCCCAGAAAAAGGTATTTTCACGGTCACCCTGTTTATTCTGTTGTGGGGGTGGGCCTCTAAGCTGGGCCAGTGCTGTAGGAAAAGCCCAGCTCAGATGCCCTAGAGGCTACCCCAGCTACAGACATGTCCAAGGTCAGGTGGCGCTAGTTGTAAAGAATCCACCTGCCAATGAGGAGACACAGGAGATACGGGTTCGATCCCTGGGTCAGGAAGATTCCCTGGAGGAGGAAATGGAAATGGCAACCCACTCAAGTACTCTTGTCTGGAAAATTCCATGGACAGAGAAATTGGCGGGCTTTGAAGTGTCAGACACAACTGAGCACACACACATACAAGGTTAGGAGCGTTGTCCTTCCTCCTCTCCCTTCCAGGCCTTTCCTGCTCACCCTTCGGGAAAAGGCAAGAGTCTGGCTGAGTCCATAGGCTGGCTGTGGAACTGCTGTCCACCAGGCATGGAGGGAGGCCTTGCATCACTAGCGTTGCTTTCTCAAACAGTGAATACCTAAATAGCCCCTCTCACCCTGCTTTCACATCTACTCTGTTCCAAGTATCTTGCATGTGCAAAAGCATTCCAGCACTCATGGGCATCCTCAGGGCCTTCTTGATGATGGTATCTGTAGGACTCCCATATTTGGGTTTTCCACCATTGCCTTAAACTCCTATTGTCTGAAGTTGAATAATCAATTTAGTCATCTGTTCAGAATTATAATACATTTCTTACCATAGTAATTCCACTACTAGAAATTTAATCTTTCAGTTTACTATATAAAGATGTGTAAGGGGAGGAAAATAATTTTCCTTCTACCCTTCTAGGTTCTGGGCTGAGAAACCCTCTGTAATAAAATAAATATTAACAGAAGAAAAACAAATTTAATTTCATATGTTCAGTTCAGTTCAGTTCAGTCACTCAGTCGTGTCCAACTCTTTGCGACCCCATGAATCACAGCATGCCAGGCCTCCCTGTCCTTCACCAACTCCCGGAGTTCACTCAGACTCATGTCCATCGAGTCATCCAGCCACCTCATCCTCTGTTGTCCCCTTCTCCTCCTGCCCCCAATCCCTCCCAGAATCAGAGTCTTTTCCAATGAGTCAACTCTTTGCAGGAGGTGGCCAAAGTACTGAAGTTTCAGCTTCAGCATCATTCCTTCCAAAGAAATCCCAGGCTTGATCTCCTTCACAATGGACTGGTTGGATCTCCCTGAAGTCCAAGGGACTCTCAAGAGTCTTCTCCAACACCACAGTTCAAAAGCATCCATTCTTCAGTGCTCAGCCTTCTTCACAGTCTAACTCTCACATCCACACATGACTACTGGAAAAACCATAGTCTTGACTAGACGGGCCTTTGTTGGTAAAGTAATCTCTCTGTTTTTGAATATGCTATATAGGTTGGTCATAACTTTTCTTCCAAGGAGTAAGCGTCTTTTAATTTCATGGCTGCAGTCACCATCTGCAGTGATTTTGGAGCCCAAGAAAATAAAGTCTCTCACTGTTTCCACTGTTTCCCCATCTATTTCCCACGAAGTGATGAGACCAGATGCCATGATCTTCGTTTTCTGAATGTTGAGCTTTAAGCCAACTATTTCACTCTCCTCTTTCACTTTCATCAAGAGGCTTTTTCATTCCTCTTCACTTTCTGCCATAAGGGTGGTGTCATCTGCATATCTGAGATTATTGATATTTCTCCCGGCAATCTTGATTCCAGCTTGTGTTTCTTCCAGTCCAGCGTTTCTCATGATGTACTCTGCATAGAAGTTAAATAAGCAGGGTGACAATATACAGCCTTGACGTACTCCTTTTCCTATTTGCAACCAATCTGTTGTTACGTGTCCAGTTCTAACTGTTGCTTCCTGACCTGCATACAGATTTCTCAAGAGGCAGGTCAGGTGGTCTGGTATTCCTATCTCTCTCAGAATTTTCCATAGTTTATTGTGATCCACACAGTCAAAGGCTTTGGCATAGTCAATAAAGCAGAAATAGATGTTTTTCTGGAACTCTCTTGCTTTTCCCATGATCCAGCAGATGTTGGCAATTTGATCTCTGGTTCCTCTGCCTTTTCTAAATCCAGCTTGAACATCAGGAAGTTCATGGTTCACGTATTGCTGAAGCCTGGCTTGGAGAATTTTGAGCATTACTTTACTAGCATGTGAGATGAGTGCAATTGTGCAGTAGTTTGAGCACTCTTTGGCATTGCCTTTCTTTGGGATTGGAATGAAAACTGACCTTTTCCAGTCCTGTGGCCACTGCTGAGTTTTCCATATTTGCTGGCATATTGAGTGCAGCACTTTCACAGCATCATCTTTCAGGATTTGAAATAGCTCAACTGGAATTCCATCACCTCCACTAGCTTTGTTCGTAGTGATGCTTTCCAAGGCCCACTTGACTTCACATTCCAGGATGTCTGGCTCTAGGTGAGTGATCACACCATCGTGATTATCTGGGTCGTGAAGATCTTTTTTGTACAGTTCTTCTGTGTATTCTTGCCACCTCTTCTTAATATCTCTGCTTCTGTTAGGTCCAGACCATTTCTGTCCTTTATCGAGCCCATCTTTGCATGAAATGTTCCCTTGGTATCTCTAGTTTTCTTGAAGAGATCTCTAGTCTTTCCCATTCTGTTGTTTTCCTCTATTTCTTTCATTGATCGCTGAGGAAGGCTTTCTTATCTCTCCCTGCTATTCTTTGGAACTCTGCATTCAGATGCTTATATCTTTCCTTTTCTCCTTTGCTTTTCGCTTCTCTTCTTTTCACAGCTATTTGTGAGGCCTCCCCAGACAGCCATTTTGCTTTTTTGCATTTCTTTTCCATGGGGATGGTCTTGATCCCTGTCTCCTGTACAATGTCACGAACCTCATTCCATAGTTCATCAGGCACTCTATCTCTCAGATCTAGGCCCTTAAATCTATTTCTCACTTCCACTGTATAATCATAAGGGATTTGATTTAGGTCATACCTGAATGGTCTAGTGGTTTTCCCTACTTTCTTCAAGTCTGAATTTGGTAATAAGGAGTTCATGATCTGAGCCACAGTCAGCTCCTGGTCTTGTTTTTGTTGACTGTATAGAGCTTCTTCATCTTTGGCTGCAAAGAATATAATCAATCTGATTTCGGTGTTGACCATCTGGTGATGTCCATGTGTAGAGTCTTCTCTCGTGTTGTTGGAAGAGGGTGTTTGCTATGACCAGTGCATTTTCTTGGCAAAACTCTATTAGTCTTTGCCCTGCTTCATTCCATATTCCAAGGCCAAATTTGCCTATTACTCCAGGTGTTTCTTGACTTCCTACTTTTGCATTCCAGTCCCCTATAATGAAAAGGACATCTTTTTTGGGTGTTAGTTCTAAAAGGTTTTGTAGGTCTTCATAGAACCGCTCAACTTCAGCTTCTTCAGCGTTACTGGTTGGGGCATAGACTTAGATCACCATGATATCGAATGGTTTGCCTTGGAAATGAACAGAGATCATTCTGTCGTTTTTGAGATTGCATCCAAGTACTGCATTTCAGACACTTCTGTTGACCATGATGGCTACTCCATTTCTTCTGAGGGATTCCTGTCTGCAGTAGTAGATATAATGGTCATCTGAGTTAAATTCACCCATTCCAGTCCATCTTAGTTCGCTGATTCCTTGAATGTCGACGTTCACTCTTGCCATCTCTAGTTTCACCACTTCCAATTTGCCTTGATTCATGGACCTGACATTCCAGGTTCCTATGCAATACTGCTCTTTACAGCATCGGACCTCACTTCTATCACCAGTCACATCCACAGCTGGGTATTGTTTTTGCTTTGGCTCCATCCCTTCATTCTTTCTGGAGTTATTTCTCCACTGATCTCCAGTAGCATATTGGCCTGGGGAGTTCCTCTTTCAGTATCCTATCATTTTGCCTTTTCATACCGTTCATGGGGTTCTCAAGGCAAGAATACTGAAGTGGTTTGCCATTCCCTTCTCCAGTGGACCACATTCTGTCAGACCTCTCCACCATGACCCACCCATCTTGGGTTGCCCCGCGGGCATGGCTTGGTTTCACTGAGTTAGACAAGGCTGTGGTCCTAGTGTGATTAGATTGACTAGTTTTCTGTGAGTATGGTTTCAGTGTGTCTGATGCCCTCTTGCAACACCTACCATCATACTTGGGTTTCTCTTACCTTGGGCGTGGGGTATCTCTCCACGGCTGCTCCAGCAAAGCGCAGCCACTGCTCCTTACCTTGGATGAGCGGTATCTCCTCACCGCAGCCCTTCCTGACCTTCAACGTGGGATAGCTCCTATAGGCCCTCCTGCGCCCGCCCTCGCAGCCAGTGCTCCTTGGGCGTGGGGCCGCCCCTGGCTTCGGGCGCTGGGTGGCTCCTCTTGGCCACCCCTGGCCTCGGGCTAGGGGTAACAAGTAACAAGGTTTGTTTATATAGCCTTCTCAGCCCTGAATTCCCTATTTCTGATAAGGATGTCTCTCTACCTTCTGGTATAGGATGGCCACCTTTCACATGGGAGATTTATTTCCTCCACTTAAGGGTCAGAGTGTTTTTCTTGTACCCATTTTTTAAGTAAATTTAATTCAAAATAGTCAATATGCCAAATGAAAGTGAAAGTCACTCAGTCATGTCTGACTCTTTGCGACCCCATGGACTATATAGTCCATGGAAATGTCCAGGCCAGAATACTGGAGTGGGTAGCCTATCCCTTCTCCAGGGGATCTTCCCAACCCAGGAATCAAACCAGGGTCTCCTGCATTACAGGCGGATTCTTTACCAACTGATCTATCACGGAGGCCCCAATATGCCAAAGTGGCCAATTTGTGGTGACCTGTCCTGAACTCCATCAGAGGCATGCGTAATAAAATTAACTGCAATACTGCTTATAGATTAAAAAAAAAAACAAAAATCATCCTTAGGGTGGACGGATTAAATAAATGATGGTGTAGTCAGTGGAATACTAATCAATGGAAAGAAAGAGGTATATCTATGTGTACTGATAGGGAATACTCTCTACGCTATTTTTAGTGGAAAACAAGAATATACAGTATGCTAACCCAGTATGGCAACCCACTCTCAGTATTTGTTGCCTGGAAAATCCCATGGACAGAGGAATATGGTGGGTTACAGTCCATGGCGTTGCAGAGAGTCAGACACAATTGAGCACACACACGATACTACAGGGCAAGCATATTTAAAATCTCCATCCAGATAGATCACAAGTCTTCCCTCCTTCCAAAGTAACCATTATTGTGACTTTTCAAGTAATTATTTTCTTACTAGCAAATAATACTAAAATGATTATTTTACTATTTTAAATTTTAAAAATGTTTTAAAGGTTTATAAAAGAGTATATATAAGTTTTAAAGCAAAAATAGTACGATTCAATGAATTTGCCTCCCAACTCAAGAGCTGCGTGTGTAAATGCTAAGCTGCTTCAGTTGTGTTCACTCTTTGTGACATTATGGACTGTAATCTGTCCACGGCATCCTCCAGGCAAGAACACTGGAATGGGTTGCCATGCCCTCCTCCAGGGGATCTTCTGGACCCTGGGACTGAACTCTAGTCTCCTGCAGCTCCTGCATCGCAGACGGATGCTTTATCACTAAGCCATTGGGGAAGCCCCAACCCAGATACCAAAATCTGCAGATGCTCAAGTCTTATATAAAATGGCATAGTATTTGCGTATAACCTACAAACATACTCTTATATACTTTAAATCAGATTACTTATAATACCTAGTACAAAGGAAATGCTATGTAAATAGTTGCTGATGCATGGCAAACTCGTTTTGCTTTTTGGAACTTTCTGCATTTTTTCCCCCCAAATATTTCTGATTTGCAGTTGGTTGAATCCACAGATTCAATCCACAGATATGGAGAGCCAACTATACAGTTCTATGAGTTATGGGCATCTTTTATACTATTGTAAAGATCAGGGATTTTTGTTTGTTTGTTTCTCATTTTGCCACCACCACGCTTTCTTTATTATTACAGCTTTATAAGAGATCTTGGTATCTGGTAGTCTACTGTTCACAGCCTGTTCTCCTTCAGCAGGTATCTGGGTTTCTATTTGGGTTTTCCTTTTTTTCATATAAACTTTAGAATCAGTGTGTCAGTGTCCACGAGAAAGCCTATTCCGATTATGAAAGGAACTACACTGACTCTATAGACTAATTTGGAAAGGATTAATATGTTTGCAAGGTGGCATTAGTGGTAAGGAATCCACCTACCAATGCAGGAGACATAAGAGATGTGGGTTTTATCCCTTGGTTGAGAAGATCCCCTGGAGAAGGAAATGGCAACCCACTCCAGTATTCTTAGCATGGAAAAATCCCATGGACAGAGGAGCCTGGTGAGCTATAGTCCACAGGGTCTCCAGGAGTCGGACACAACTGAGCGCACACACACACACACACACACAATAGGTTTACAGTACCAAGTCCTCCTATTTATGAACTTGAGCTATATCTCTGCTTATTCCAGTCATATCTGATATTGTTCCATTAAGTTTAAATTTGTATGCATACAGGACTTACACATATATGTTAAATTAACTTACAAGTATACCTTACAGGGTTTTGTTTTTGCTATTGTAAATGGCTTCTTTTTTAAAAAAAGTTTTTTCTTGTTGAAGTATGACATCCATAGAGAAAAGTACACAGCATCTTAAGTGTACAGTTTAATGAACTTTCACAGAATGAACACGCTCTTGCCAGAAGACAGAAGGCTAGCCGCGCTGCAGAATCCTCCCTGATGCCCTTTCCACAGTTACTTCTTTCTCTCCTCCCCAGAGAAGATCACCATATTGGCTTCAAAAACCATACACCAGTTTTGTCTGCTTTTGAACTTTATATTAATGGAATCATCTAGGTTGTGCTCTTCTGTAGCTACTTCACTCAAATTATGTTCTAGAAATTCTCCCATGTTTTGAGGTGTAGTAATCATTTGCACATTCTTGTGGCTGTGCAGTATTTCACTACATGAAAAAGCCACTTATTTATTCGCTCTATCATTGATAACTATTTGAGTTGCTTTCAGGTTGGTGATATTTAGAGTTGCTAATGAACATTCTTGTACATGTCTCTTTTTTTTTTTAGTATAACTGACTTATAACAATGTTAGTTTCAAGTGTACAATATAGTGATTCAATATTTCTATACATTACAAAATGATCACAAGTCTACCTACCATCTGTGACCAAAGTCATTCCAATATTATTGACTATATTCCCCATGCTGTATACTTCATCCCTGTGACTCATTTATTTTGTACCTGGAAATTTCTACCCCTGAATCTCTCTCACCTAGTTCACTCATGCCCCTTCCCTCCCCTGCATCTGTTGGCCATCTGCATGTATTCTTTGGAAAAAGGCTCATTTTAAAATCATATTGTTTATTTATTTGATGTTGGGTTGTATAGGTTCTTTGTATATTTTGGCTATCTAAACCCTTACCAGATATATTGTTGGTAGACACCTTTTCCCATCAGTAGGCAGCCTTTTCATTTTGTTGACAGTTTTCTTTACTGCGCAAAGGCTTTTTTGTTTGCTGTAGTCCAGTTTGTTTATTTTTGCTTTTGTTTCCCGTGCCCAATGAGATAGATCCAAAAAAGAAAAAATACTGCTTAGACCCATGTCAAATAGTGTATTGCCGATGTTTTCTTCTAGGAATTTTACGGTTTGAGGTCTTACAAGTTTTTCCTTAAATCAGTAGCCCTCTCTAGATTGCCTTGTTTCTGTCCGTTTTACCACCATTTACCTAGCCCTGACATGCAAAACCTTAGAATCATATAGAATCAAGACCTATACCACAGTCTTCTCCTTTAAAATGCATCCACTATAACTCATATTTTCATCGTAAAAAGGACAGAATCACAAGTGTCCCCAAAGAAGGTACATGGTTCAATTTTATCATTTGATGAGGAAGATGAGACCTGAGACCATAGAACTAGTAAGGAATAGAGCTGGGGGCCAAATTTAACTTCAAATTTAATGCTGATTTTTCTGTTGCCACTAGATGTGAGCAGCTCACGGGCAGGGGCCACCTTGCCTCCATCACTGTTGCTTTGCTTCTCAGAGTTTCAGACGCATAGTAAGTGCTTAAATGTATTGAAACTGAACTCCACACTCTAATTCAGATGTTCCCCTGATGTTTAGACTGGTGCCGTAACCTAAAAGTCTCTTTTCCTTCAAGCTCTGCTTCTTCTGATTCAACACCACTGAAGAAGTGCAAATTTACTGAGTACACACCATCGCCCTTCTCAGAAACTGGGGAGGTCCCCTCTTGCAAAATATGGGGTCCAAATTCAAGCTGGGATAAAGCCCTAATCACTTCCTCAGACTTGCCTCGCCCTCCTTCAAACGGAAAGATCCTCTGTCTCTCCGCCTGGTAGGCCTGACCGCCTGTGTCAAGGACCACCTCACCGAAGAATCTTCTCTGACTCCTCTACTGTCTGCCCCACTAGCTCTGCCCTCGCCAGTGGTGCCCTATACCGTCACCTTGCTCCCTAAAGAGACTGAAAGTGCTCAAGGGCAGGGAATGATTCCAAGTCAGTTGGAATCTCCAATCCTTAACACACACTAGAAGATCAACAAATATTTACTTAGATTGGGTTGGCCAAAACGTTTGTTCCATTTTTTTTCATAAGGCATTACAGAAAACCTGAACAAATATTTTGGCCATCCTAATAATTATGCCAGTCTAAACACAAACGTGTCTCATGTAAACATACACACATTTCAAGTACTCCTTTTTTTGGCCACAAGGCTTATGGGATCTTTGTTGTCCAACCAGGGACTGATTCCAAGTCCACGGCAGTGAAAGTCCTAACAGCTGGGCTGCCAGGGAGCTCCCTCAAGTACTCTTTTTGTTTTCAGTTCAAACCCATTTCCCTTTTATTAAAGTCCAAGGTACATTACATGGTTTGGTATTCAACGAAGGAAAACTAGCTCAAATAAGGTAATTTGCTATCATCAGTATTTCTGAGTTACTGTTTATAATCAAGTAACATTGTCAATAAATCCATGGGAAGCCCAACCATGAGGTCTACACTTTGTGGACTGGAGATTCCCAATTCATTTGAAGTTGGTCTAAGTTCCTGGAGGACACAGAGATAGATTTCCTTATGAGGTCCTGCTTTGTTCTTAACGATCTCTATGATGTGAACTGTACTAGCAAAATCATTTAAGCATAGGTATGCTCAATGGCAACCCACTCCAGTACTCTTGCCTGGAGAATCCCATGGATGGAGGAGCCTGGTAGGCTGCAATCCATGGGGTCGCGAAGAGTCGGAAACGACTGAGTGACTTCAATTTCGCTTTTCACTTTCATTCACTGGAGAAGGAAATGGCAACCCACTCCAGTATTCTTGCCTGGAGAATCCCAGGGACGGAGAAGCCTGGTGGGCTGCCGTCTATGGGGTTGCACAGAGTTGGACACGACTGAAGTGACTTAGCAGCAGCATGCTCACAAACCAGCAACAGTGATTTTGGGTTCTGGAACCAGATCATAGCCAGCAAGTATATTCTTCCCTTTAAGCAATTCTTGAACATCAATACCTGACGTATTGAAGCATGTCACCCAGCAAGTATTGCATTCCTTACCTGTCTCCTGTGACCTGTGGGCGCAGCAGCGACGGTGGCGGCAGGGCAGGGTGAAGGAGCCCTCGAGGGCTGGTCCCGGAGATTGCAGCTGTGGCTACTGGGCGGCAGCCAACAACTCCTTCCATCACGATGGTGTCACGGCTGCCCACAGGCTAAGGCTGAGCTCAAGGACTCTTCTGAAAACTGAACACTATGCCTGTATTAGGAAACATAATCTTTTTCTTCCACATGTTATTGACTATGTACCTCCTTCATTTTGGGACAAACCCCAGGTTTGTAATTTATTTTTGGTGGCCTTTGTATTTGTTGGTTGGCTTGTTGGTTGATCGGTTGGCTAAAAGTCAGCATTGTATATGATGAAGCACTGGGTGTGGGAGGTTTGTTTTTTCGATTTGAGTTGTAATTGACAAACATCTGTGTGTGAGTTGAAGGTGTCTAAGGATCTTCTCTGTGGAATCTTAAAAAACTAAAATCATAGAAAATAGATAATATTTGTGGTTATCAGTGGTGAAGCATTAGTTTTTTAGTCTGAAGCCCTAAGGGCTTCCCTAATAGCCCAGCTGGTAAAGAATCTGCCTGCAATGAGGGAGACTTAGGTTCGATCCCTGGGTTGGGAAGATCCCCTGGAGAAGGGAAAGGCTACCCACTCCAGTATTCTGATCTGGAGAATCACCCTGAATCTATACAGTCCCTGGTCTTATAAAGAGTCAGACACAACTGAGCGACTCACTTTCAACATTGACCCTGGTGACTGTAGCCAGCTTCTTACACTCGTGAACACTGGTTTCTTTTTTAAAAAATGAGTTAAGATTCACATACGATTCATTGTTTTAACCATTTTATCATGTGTAATTCATTGGTATTTAGTATATTCACAGTGTTGTGCAACCATCACCTCTACCAAAACATTTTCATCGCCCCAAAAGGAAACCTCACAGCCTTTAGCAGTCACTACCTGCCCTCGTGCCCCATTCCCTTCTGCTCCCTACCCAAACATCTGCTCTCTGTCTTCAGGGACTGGCCTATTCTGGGCATTTAATATAAATGGAATCACTCAATTCATGGCCTTTTGTATCTGTTTTGTTTAATTAGCATATTTTTTGTATCTATTCTCTCATTCCTTTTTAAGACTGAACAGACTCCATTGTATGGATAGACCACATTTTTTTTTTCACATTTAGTGTATCTGTTCATCCGCTGATAGATATTTGGGTTGTTTCTTTGGGGCTGTTCACCTTTTGACTCTGCGAAGAGTGCTGCTATAAATATTTGGCTTCTATTTAAAAAAAGGGATTAAAAAAAAAAAAAAAAAAGCCGCTGGCCCAGCTGTTGCAAGGACTGTTGTGAAACCAAATGAGAGCACAGAAAAGAACACCTCCTCAGGTGTTCTGCCCGGCCCCGCGCCTGTGTGTTGCAGGAATTGCTGGTGGTGGAGCCTAGGGTTATAGTTATGCTGTGGGCAGGAGCATCTGTTCTGCCCTCAGGGAGAGAGACAGGGGTCCTGAGCCTCCGCCCTTCCTCTGTGCCCCCTTGTCAACCATCCAGTGCCCAGCGCTAGGTCTGGCAGAGACCAGCTGCTCACAATTGAACCTAGACATCCCTTCTCAGCCGTTTCAGATAAAGCAGTCCTGGGCAGAGGGGCTAATTGTGTACGAGGACAATAACTTGCTTCAGGGTTCTGAGTCATAATTTGGTCTTGCCACCACTGGGGCTGAGTTAGTCACTGGTGAGTGGAGTAACATCTGAACAGATCTTCTGGGCGGGGGTATCTCAACAGGCAGGTTAGGCAGTGAGAGACTGGGGTTGTTGAGAAACTCCTCAGTGTTCCATGCTACTGCAGAGCACGGTGACCTTCATTTCCTCCACCCTGGCCAAGTGCCTTTTCTCTCCTGAGCTGGGGACACCAAGACAAGCCAAGAAAATCATGCCCTGAACACGCGAAGCTAGAAGGTATCTGTAAAGGACATCATTTTAAAAACTGTCTTCATGCATGTAAGAATTAAAGATTTTAAAATTTAAAAAAATAAAAAATAAAAATAAATAAAAACTGTCTTCACTGCTATGGTGCTAAGTGCAGAGTGCATGGGGGAATACGCACACTAAGTGAACGTTAGGGAATCCTCCGGCATCCAGTGGTTAGGGCTCCATGCTCTCACTGCTGAGGGCTGGGGCTTGATCCCTCAGGGCAGGGAGCTAAGATCCCACAAGCCACAGGACATCCACACCGCTGATAGGATACACCCAGTGTGAGGTCAGAGGCTTCCTCCCCGTCCTCTAGAGGGTAATACGAGCCACATGGCTCACCTCTCTGCTCAGGCTCCCCCCAGACTGAAAATGGAAAGGGGGCACAGGGGGCCAGAGCCACGGAGCCTCAGGTCCTTGTTGAGAGTGGGGGCTCCCCCCGGCCACTTCCGCACAGCAGTTTCGGCGGCAGTGAACCTGTGCCCTGTGTCCATCAGCATCTTAATGATGGCAGCTCTCCTCCTTGGCTGCTGGACAGTGTCCTTGTGCGCTCTGCCACGCCTCCTGACACTCTTCTGATTCTTGGCCAGCCTCTTTGACGACACCTTCCTTTTTCCTATTACTGGCATATTTTCTTTTTCTGACGATCTCCAAGGTGGAGCTATTTCACAAGCTGTCCCCCACGTCTCCATGACCCCCTGTACTCTTTCTGGATGACTGTCCACTTCCTTGCTCTCAACTGCTGCTGCTGCTGCTGCTGAGTCGCTTCAGTCATGTCCAACTCTGTGCGACCCCATAGACAGCAGCCCGCCAGGCTCCCCTGTCCCTGGGATTCTCCAGGCAAGAACACTGGAGTGGGTTGCCATTTCCTTCTCCAATGCATGAAAGTAAAAGGTGAAAGTGAAGTCGCTCAGTCGTGTCCGACTCTGCGACCCCATGGACTGCAGCCTACCGGGCTCCTCCATCCATGGGATTTTCCAGGCAAGAGTACTGGAGTGGGGTGCCATCGCAACAACCACTTCTAATTGATGAATTTTAAATCCACAGCCCCCCATGCTGATCCTCTCTGAGAGAGGTGTTTCTCTCTTTCTGGCCGCACTGTGTAGCATGTGAGGTCTTAGTTCCCCGACCAGGGATGGAACCCACGCTCCCTGCGTGGAAGCACCAAGTCTTAACCACTGCACTGCCAAGTCCTCCAAAAGGTATTTCTGACCACCCTGTGAGCCTCCTACATGCTCAACATGCTGAACCCAATCGCTTGCCCCTAAAACCAGCTTCTCTTATTTCTGCAGCGACATCACAAGGCTTTAAACGCTCAGCATTTAGTAACAGCTTCATAGCTGTGTCAAGCGCGGCAGCTCTGCCTCTGAGGTGCCTCTCACCTTCCCTGCACCTTCACCATCCAGGCACAGGTCCATCCACCACTCACTGGGCCACAGACTCTGCTATTCGATCATTCAATAAAGAGAACTGGGATGATTAGCTCATTACAGGGCAATTAACATATGTGAATCAGTTTGGAGCAAACATATTAGAGAAGTATGGTCAAGCTGCCTATTTGAGAAAGTTGGAAGATGTTACTAGAACTTTATCAAGATGTTACTGGCACTTCATCTTCTGATTTCCTATTACATTTCCTGCTTTTATTCCCCTGAAATGAGCACAGGTGGATAATGGGAAATGGAAGAATAACCTTACTTAGGTTAATGGATTTATTTACATAGGTGATACACAAATGTGTGATTAGTATACAGAAGTTCTATAAGGAACAAAAATCAGATCAAGGGCTAGTGGGGAGGGAGAGAACTGACTACAAAGGGGCATGAGGGACCTTTGGGGGGGTGACAGAAATATTCTATGTCTTGATTTTGGTGGTGGTAACATATCTGTGTGTATTCGTCAAGACTCATAGAATTGTATACCCATTTGGATGAATTTTACTGTATATAAACCTGGTTTGGGGCTTCCCAGGAGTAAGTCTTTTTGACTCAGTGGTAAAGAATACGCCTGCTAACACAGAGACACGAGTTCGAACCCTGAGTTGGGAAAACCCCTTGGGGAAGGAAATGGCAACCCACTCTTATTCTTGCCTTGGAAATCCCATGGACAGAGGAGCCTGGCAGGCTACAGTCCTTGGGGTCGCAAACGGCTGGCTACAACTTAGCGACTATACAACAACAACAAATCTGACTTTAACGGCAAGTGTTACATAAAATAGAAGTTTCAAGAGTGAGTCAAGCAAGCCCTCTTTCAGCAGTCATGTCCCCAGCCCAATCTCCCCAGCTCTACTTCTCTGGCAAGAGAGAACCACTATTCACAGTCTGGCTCATTTCCCTCTGGTCATCTTTCCACGCCCACTTCTGCCCCACATATACTCTTTCTTAAATTGAGATATAACTGACATATTACATGTGCTGGCTTTAAGTAAATAACATAATGATTTGATATATGTATACACTGTACAATGATTACGACAATAAGTTTAGTTAACATCCATCACCACAGATGGCTATAATTATTTTCCCTGTAACGAGAACTTTTAAAATTTATTTTCTTAGCAACTTTCAAATATATAGTACAGTATTGTTAGCTCTTGTCACCATGCTGTACATGACACCCTCAGGACTTATTTATCCTATAATTCGAAATTTGAACCTTTCGACCACCCTTACCTACATCACACTCTCCCCCACTCCCACTGGCTGTCTCTGCGACCACTCAATTGTTCTCTGTATCTATGAGTTTCTTTTGGTTTGTTTTAGAGTCCACATATAAATGAGATCATACAATATTTGTCTTTCTATATCTTTTTCACTTAGCACAATGCCTTCTAGGTCCATCCATCTTGTCACAAATGATATGATTTCCTTCCTTTTATGACTGAATAATATTCCATTATTATTATGCATTATATATAATAATATATGTTGTAATGTATTTATATTATAGTGTAATATATCATACATATTAATATGTATGTATATAATATATGTTTCATTCATTTGTCCATGGTGGACACTAGGTTGTTTCTGTATCTGTACTTTTCTTTTTCTACTTAACAATATAGCTTAGAAATGACTCTGTATCAATTAATAGAGATATTCCTTATTTTCTTATACAGCTTCATAGGGTTCCCCTGTGGGGATATAACACAGGTTATTAGGCCAGTATCCTTCCTGTTTAGATTATTTCCTATAATCCTTCCTATCTAGAGTATTATAAGTATTTTGCAATTAGAAATCGTTCCATAATGTTCCGTAATGTTCTCAGGCAGACATTTTTTAAAGGCAGGGAGAAGGGGTACACTGAGGTCATCCTACGCTGGTCTTATGCTGCTGGAAGCCATGCTGGAGCTTGGGCAGAGCCCTACGTGCCGAGAGTCCTGCAGTTCTCCACACACACACACCCCCACACCCTGTATACACACCCCCTCATCCCCTCACACTCATGCTCATTCAGTGCCTTAGTCTACCCTAGTTCCATCAGATCCATATTCAAACTCTTTCTCCTTTGGAAATCGTGTGGGTAAGTCTTGAATGGGGCAATGTGTGGCCCTGAGGGCCAAATCCTGGCACAAAACCCAGGTCAGGGGCCTGGTAAGGAGGATATCGGCCACACGGTGAACTTGTCGGAATGAGGCCCAGCAAAGCCCCTCTTGTCTGTGACTACAGCCTTCTTTGTAGTTTCCCAGGCCAACGGCACATCCAGGAGCACACCAAGTGGCTTCCCAGTGTCAGCCCACAAGATAGACTTGAGGTCTAAATGGGGTAAAAGGGAAGCCCTACAAACTGTTCACCTATAAATAACCCGTCCCACCGCACCATGAGCACTCACCCCAGGGTCTGTACTGCAGAGCTCTCTCCAGGTGCCAGCGCTGACATGCCACCAGCTGCTCTGTCCTGCCTCTCTCCATGTCCCCCAAGAGGGGGGATGATCTTACCATAATAATACTGAATGCCACAGTAAGGAAATCATCCCTTGTCAATGTTTCCTCCAGTCCTTCTGGTTATGTCAAAGAGAACACCTCTGTTTGATGCTACTAAATGCTTAACAGCTTGCTGAAGCTTAGGGTCTTTGGATCAACCAAAGCCTAGCTAGTATTTATTAACAATCATGTCACTCATCTGCTTTTGTTGTGTTTGTCTTTATAGTTACCTTATATTTTTGGCAAGGTATATTGCCTTTTCCATTTGTGATAGTGGTATAAAGCTTTCTTTTTATATGTATTTATTTCAGTAAAAAAAAAAAGTGAGTCCTTTAATGGTTATACATCACAGCAAGAGGAAGCAAAAAGAAAAATAAAGGAACAGAGTGAACCGGTGAATACATCTCACAGAATAGCCTTTGCCTTCTCTCTAGCTGTGGAGCCAAGGAAGCAACTTCTGCTTCCAACATTGCAAAGAATTTTCATATACCCTTGCTCAGATTCACCAATTATTATTTGTTTCATTATTTTCTTTCTCCCTTTTTATATGTGTGCGTAATTGTATTATATACGGAATACAAAAATGCACATATTTGTATCTATGTACATGCATACACACATACTTTGGCAAAACTATATGAAAGTGTATTAGACACATTATATTCCTTTATCCCTAAACACTTCAGTGTGTCTTTCCTAAAAGCAAGGACCTCTTACATAACACCACTATCAGGATCAAGAAATTTAACAGTAATATAACTCTATTGTTTGGATATTCAATTCCATAGCCAGCCATTCAAACCCATATTCAAATTTCACCTATTTCCAATGAGGTCCTATTAAGCAATTTTTTTTTTCCTGGCCCAGGATCCAAGCCAGCTCATCACATTGCATTTGTTTCCATGTCACCTCTCCTTCCATCTGCAGCTGTCTGAAGAATTCATACCATTTATTTTGAGACTATCCCTGGATTGGGGTTTTGATTTCCAACATTGTTGACCCTCTCGTGGAGAATGACATCAACTGCAAATCCCACAAATGGACCTAAACTTATAAGTTCAGAAAAGAAGCAGAGGGAAATTCCCTGGTGGTCCAGTGGTTAGGACTCCAAGCTTCCACTGTAGGGGCATGGGTTCAATCCCTGGTTGGGGAACTAAGATCCACAAGCCCCTCAGCACAGACAGAAGCAAAAAGTGGAGGAAAGGAGGAAGTCCTGTGGGGATGCAGAAGAGGAAGAATACGGTGAGAAGCGCCCACCCAAGCATGGGAAAGCGAGCCCTGCAGTTCTGTGCTTGGAGACTTGCACTTTGCTGCTAAGCTCTTCTGCTTTGGGCCTGCGAGAAATGGTTGCACAAGGCAAAGATCTTGACAGGAGGAAGCATTCTGGCTGGGGGTCAGGCCCTAGGTTCATTCCCAGGGGTTCCCCTCAAGCAGGTCTGTAGAAAAGGGGGGAAGCTGGTCCTCCTCCAGCAGCACGGCGGGCTGAGCAGCCACACACTGCAGGCGGGGTACCTGGGCTCAGACCTCCAGGAGTCGGACCATCACACTGGTCCCGGGGAGAGGCACTGCCTAGGTCAGGGGGCCCGGGGGAAGATGCTGTCTCGCTCCTTTTCTATTTCTCGGGGTCTCCTTGGTGAATGGAAGGTAACTCTGAAGATCCGTTAATATTTGGGGCTCCCGTAGGGCACCTGACCACGGCACCTCTGGGTCAAGGGTCCTTTGCCGCAGGTGGACACGGTGCTGGTCCGCTGGCTCTGTGCCCAGCCCTGCAGAATGCACCCACTCTAGGAACGCCAGGGTAGCCACATCCTCACCAGCCCAGCTTGCCCACCTGGGCGCCCCAACCCTCCCCTGCCAGCCCCAGAGCTTTCACCTGAGCCCGGAAGAAGCTCTGGGCTTCCGCCGAGGGCCTGGAGCTGAGGGTACAGGGGATCGTCATCAACTAGTTTAGGGGAAGCAGAGCCATGAGGAACAATGGCCACTGTCTGGCGCTCTCCTGGAGGATGGCTGGAAAAGGGCGAAGTATTAGAAACTGGCAGCTCTTCCTTGATCTGGATGCCTCCCCAGCTCAAGCTGACTCTGCATCCTCCTGTCCTCTCGGCCGGCTGGAGCCACACCAGCAGCAGCACCCCCATCGCACCACCGCGAGAAGACCAAACGGTCCTGCTCCCCTGCTTACCCAGGTGCGAGCTCCCAGCGTCCCCAGATCCTGCGCTGCCCCTAACGGAACTGTGGGGCACTGAGAACTTTTCCACCTCCCCATCCGCTCCTTCTTAAACCAAGGAAGTCCCTGTTTGGGGCTGAAAGTGCATTTCCCTAAGAAACCTCTTTCACTCTACATACACAGGCACACAGGTGAGAACCATTCATCCTGATGGTATAGTCTAGCAACTTCCAGATGAAATTTCCCCTCCATCTGGTAAGTCCTCTTTATCTCAGAGATGACGACGGTGCAGAATAGGGATGCTGGACAAATAATGGCAGGTGCTCCAAAGAGCAGCCTGATTCTGGAACGACTGTGGAAGACACCACAGGCAGGACTGTGCAGCCTAGGGGCTCCCCCAAACTGTGACTGTGGCAGAATTCTCGGTGTCCGGCCCAGATCCCCGAGCTGGGGTGTGCACTTGTCCTCCAGCCTTAGGGTGTTGGCTATTAACTGCTCACCCCTACACCCTCTTCCCGGCCTCGACCGGCCACTATTGCTTTATCTGGAGGTGTCTGGAAAGGTCGGCACCAGCCCCAGAGGCCCTCCGTGGCCACTGGCTGCTCAGCTCTGTGGGAGTGTAGCCGCCTGGCTCCCTTGCCTCTGGGTGTGTGTGGGAGGGCACCTCTGTGACACATTGCACAGTCTAAAGTTCCCTGGGCCCAGGCTGAGATGACACTCCATCAGAGCCCGTGTCTCTCCTTGGCTCACCCCCTGCCCAAGCCTCCATCCCTCATCACCTTATGAATTTCTTCTGAGACCTTTCTCTGCGTAAATCTCCTACACAACAATCACCCTTTCAAATCCTGCTTCTGGAAAGCTCATCCAATAATACTGTCCTGCCCCATACCGGTCTTAGAGACAGATATGTAAGAAATAAGTTCCACGGTCAAAGAAGTGGGAGTAAATGCAAATTCTATTCCCTTTCTAAAGGACTAAAATGCATAGCAAAGGTTCAGAGAGATCTTGCAATAAAGAAACCTGCTTAATTCTGTTAGTACTTACTTTCACACATCCAAGCCAGTCAGATTAAGACTAAGTAGATTGGGAGTGAGAAAGGGGTGTTAGGAAGAATCATTTGATCAAGAATATTCTAAGACTAAGTCTACTCTGAGGCTGGCTTTGGGGTTTGGGTTCAGTTCAGTTGGAGATTAGAGAGAGGATTTGTTCTGTGTAACCATGGGGAAGCTCCCAGAACAGTAGTCACCCAAGCCCAGGCTTAGACAAGACAAGACTAGGGCCAGCTCGAACCCCAGGGCCTGGGTGTAGAAGCGTCACCCCTCTTGCCCAGGTGGCCTGACTGCTGACTCCGAGCCATGACTCCTGTCCCTCGCTCTATACAAGGGCCGCGTGGGATGACCACCTCCCCTCCTTTCACTGCCAACTGGGGAGAGTACTGTTTGACAAAGGAAAACGTCCGGCTTTTTATCTTAACTGAAGATGTTCCAAAGCGAAATTCTGTCTGGAGATTGGTTTGCCAAAGTTCATCTTTTCTCTTCTCCAAGAGGGTGTGAGGGAAATTATTCTCTATCAACAACATGGGTTGGCAGGTCCACAGTGATGGGGAAAACACGAGATCAATGTGAGCCCAGCAGAACTAGAAGATCAGATGATCACGAAAGGCACGGGGGAGGCCAGACGGAGCCGATCTCCTCTCCACTGACTGTCCCTGTTCCTGCCTCAGGCAACGCTGGGATGTGCTGGAGCCAGTGCGTGATCCTGAGCCGTCACAGTCCTCTTTCAAGGCCCTTCGTGTCCTTTCCATTCTGGGCGCTTCCATCTGATTGGAGGAAGTGCATTGCCTGGAGAATGTAGGGTCCAGCTGGAGGAGTGGTGATCCCAAGTGCTGAAGGCCCTCCTTCCAAGGGGCTCAAGGCTTCCCAGAGCATCTGAGTGAGGTAGCTGGCTTTTCCGCCCAACCTCGAAGGCTACCATGAAAACTTCTAACCACTGAACCTCCAACTTGCTAATAAAAAGCCAACACACATTGAAAAGAGGAATCTGAAATGCCTGATGATCTGAGTATATAGTTCCACTTAAGATGATAAAATCACAGATGAAACCTGCTTGAACAAGCCAGTTTAAACTTAATCAATATTTGAAATGTCTCCAGATATTAAAAAGCCACAGAAACCAGTGGCTTGGATATAGGTCTGGAAAGAAGTAAAATAGGGATTTCCATGGTGGTTCATTGTCTAAGACTCCACTTTCCAATGCAGGGGACTTGGGTTTGATCCCTGGTTGGGGAACTAAGATCCCATATGCCTGCTGAGCCCACACACTCTGGAGCCTGCGTGTCACAACTAGAGAGCCCATGCACTGCAACAAAGACCCAGCGTAGCCAAAATTTAAAAAAAAAGAAACAGAAATAAACCTGATCAGAATACCAGCCTGTGGTCACTGGTGTACTAACACAGTGAGCTTGAGTAGAACCAGAGCCTGAGTTTTGTAGACACTGAGTGATTAATTGCCTACAGCAGCCCTTGCAAAAGCCTGAGACCAGGAAGGTGGGCGTATGGGCGGAAATATCTGTGGTGTGCTCGTGGAGGGCTGTGTGCTTCTGAGTGGACTTGTGGTGCAGGCACAAGGCTGCACACTTGAGGGGACTCAGGTGTGACCAGAGTGCCACAGGTGTGACCTGATGCGACCGAATAAATAAAGCCACGTGAGTGCAAAGGGCCATCCAGTGTGGAGCCCGAGTCCGTGCGGGCGTCTGAGGAGAATGGCGATGTGGACAAGGAAGGCTCCAAGAGGACCTGTGCGGTGCCTACAGGGCTGTGTGTGCTCAGGACAGCAGGGGGCACGAAAGCAGACAGCCGTCTGTCCCCAGGACCTCCCTGGGGGTCTAAGCGCTGACTCTGCACTTCCACTGCAGGGGCACGGGGGTTTGATCTTTGGCTGGAAAACCAAGATCCCACATGCCTGGAGGCACAAAGAAAGCCGTTTGTTCCCAAGACGATATGCGGTGTGGACAGAGATGTGCCAACACGCGTCCCTGTGTGATACGGGCATAAAAGATGGTATGTCCCTGAGGAGACTTTCTGTGTGGACAGGAAGCCACTTGTACCTTGGAGACTTGTGATGTGGACACAGAGGCTGTGTGTGTCTGAGGAAACTTGTAGTGAGACAAAAAAAGGCTGTGTGTATGAGAGTACTAGTGCTGCAGACAGCAGGACACAGAAGGTGGTGTGCACTCAGCTGGAGCTGCAGTGTACGCACAGGGCACTCTGAGTACCTGAGGAGACCTCTGGTGTGCTCACAGAAAGCTGTTTGCATCCAGGAGACTTTAGTTTTGGGCAAAGTAGGCTGGCATACTGCATTCCATAGGGCTGCAAAGAGTCAGACACAACTGAGCAACTGACTTGGGTACCTCAGAATAGCACGAACACAGCAAGCTGTCTATACCCAAAACGACTTCTGTGTTGGACAAGAAGGCTGTGTGTGTACAGGAGGCAAGGAGGTAGAGTTTCTAAGCATCTGAGGTGACTTGTGGCGTCAACACAGAAGGTTCTGGATACCTGAGACTGTGATATCCATGCTGTGTAACACAGTAAGCTGTGTGAGCCCCAGGGGACTTGTACACCATGCAAGGCTGTGCGTGCCCAAAGGGACAAGTGGTGAGGAGGCCAAAGCTGTGAGGGGCTTATGGTGCTGACGGAGAAGGCTGTGTATGCCCAAGGGGTCTAGTGGTATATACAGGTCTAATAAAAATAATACAGATAATAACAAATGTTGGTGAGAAGGTGAAGAACCATTATCTGCTGGCAGGAAAGTAAACCAGTGTAGCCACTTTGGAAAACAGGCTGACAGTTCTTCACAATGTTAAACATGAAGTCACCAGACGACTCACATACTCAGGGAAAATGAAAACATATGTCCACAGAAAAACATCCACCTAAAGGAAATCAGTCCTGAATGCTCAGTGGAAGGACTGATGCTGAAGCTGAAGCTCCAATACTTTGGCCACCTGATGAGAAGAACTGACTCATTCGAAAAGACCCTGATGCTGGGAAAGATTGAAGGCAGGAGGAGAAGGGGAAGACAGAGGATGAGATGGTTGGATGGCCTCACCAACGCGATGGACATGAGTTTGAGCAAGCTCCGGGAGTTGGTGATGGACAGGGAGGCCTGGCGTGCTGCAGTCCATGGGGTCGCAAAGAGTAGGACACGACTGAGTGACTAAACTGAACTGAAATATTCACAGAAGCATCACCCATAATAACCCAAAAGCAGAAACAACCCAAATGTCCATCAGCTGATGAATGGATGAATGAAACGCGGTATACCCATATTTGAAACATTATTCAGCCATAAAAAGAAACGGGATTCAGATATGTCCTACAACACAGACAAACCTTGAAAATGTCATGTTAAGTGAAAGAGGCCAATCACAAAAGACTACATGGAGCCTATTACACAGAGTGAAGTAAGTCAGAAAGAGAAACACCAATACAGCATACTAATGCACATATATGGAATTTAGAAAGACAGTAACGACAACCCTATATGCAAGACAGCAGAAGAGACACAGATGTAAAGAACAGACTTTTGGACTCTGTGGGAGAAGGCGAGGGTGGGGTGACTTGAGATAACAGCACTGGAACATGCATATCACCATATGTACAACAGATGACCAGTCCAAGTTAGATGCATGAAGCAAGGCAGTCAAAGCCAGCGCTCTGGGACAGCCCAGAGGGATGGGGCGGGGGGGGAGGAAGAGGGTTCAGGACGGGGGAAACACAGCTATACCCCTGGCTGATTCATGTCGATGTATGGCAGAACCCGCAGCCGTGAAGTAATTATTGTAATTATTGTATCGTATCTTACAATCCTTACTCCAAGTAAAATTAATTTAGGAAAAAAAAACCCACGACTACATGAAATATCTATGAAATGCTCATAATGGGTTAGTCTATAAAGACAGAAGGGCTTCCCTAATACCTCAGCTGGTAAAGAGGCCGCTGCAACGGGTTGGGAAGATCCCCCGGAGAAGGGAAAGGCTACCCACCCCAGTATTCTAGCCTGGAGAATTCCATGGACTATACAGTCCATGGGGTCGCAAAGAGTTGGACACGACTGAGCGACTCTCACTTACCTGCTTAACTTATAAAGACAGAGAGTAAACTGGTGGTTACCAGAAGCGGGGGAAACTGGGTGGGTATCTGGAGTCTATTTGTTTCCAAGGGCTGCCATGATAATTACTGCAAACCTGAAGGCTCAAAACAACAGAAATGTACTCTCTTCCGGCTCAGGAGGCCAGAAGTCCAAAACCAAGTGTCGGCAAGTTCTGTCCCCTGTGGGGACTCTGCGGGAAAATCCTTCCACGCTGCTCTCCCGGCTTCTGGCCGCTGCTGGGGGCGCACGGGCGCTCCGGCTTGCGGGGCTCTGTGCCTCAGCTCTGCCCCCAGCTTCACACTGCCGCCTCTCTGCGTCTCTGCGTGATCCTTTTCTCTCTCTTATAAAGACTCATCACTGGCTTTAAAATCCCTAATCCAGAATGATCGTATCTTACAATCCTTACTTTAATGACATCCACAAAGACCCTCATTCCAAATAAAGTCCCTTTTTGAGATTCAAAATGGACATATCTTTGTGGCCACAATTCAACCCACACCTGGGATGCTGGCAATGGGGTACAGGGTTCCTTTGGGAAAAAAAACTAAATGTATGGATATGACAGTTGGACCATAAAGAAAGTTGAGCACTGAAGAATTGATGCTTTTGAACTGTGGTGTTGGAGAAGACTCTTGAGAGTCCCTGGGACTACAAGGAGATCCAACCAGTTAGTCCTAAAAGAAATCAGTCCCAAATAAGGACTGATGCTCAAACTGAAGCTCCAATACTTTGGCCCCTGATGTGAAGAACTGACTCATTGGAAAAGACCCTGATGCTGGGAAAGACTAAAGGCAGGAGGAGAAGGGGACGACAGAGGATGAGATAGTTGGATGGCATCACTGACTCAGTGGACAGGGAAACCTGGCATGCTGCGGTCCATGAGGTCACAAAGAGACACAACTGGGCGACTGGACTAAAACACTGAATTCTAAAACTGATTGTGGCGATGGCTGCGCAACTTTAGGAACATGCTGTAAGCCACTGTATACTTTAAATGGGTGAACTGTGTGGTGTGTCACTTCTATCTCAGTGAAGTGATTATTTTGAAACAAGAGTCACAGAAACTCCCAAGTGGTTGGGACTCTGCGCTTTCACTGCCAAGGGCCCGGGTTCACACAGTCGTTGCAGAACAACCGAAAAAAGCGTCAGAGTATGTTAATGCGCCTGCTATTACTCAACTATAAGAAATAAATATGTTTCTTCATAGATCCATGAATGATTCAAACAAACAAAGCATTGCCTTACTCCACACATCCCTAGCACAGTAAGGCTCCTGAAAAATAGAGCTGAATATCCTACTCAAAAAGGGTTTTTGAAAGAGAAAATTGGTTGGTTAGCAATGTCATTTCAAAATCCCCTGGAACTCAAAAGATTATCACAGTAGCAGCTAAGTATGAGTTCCCAAACCAAACTGAGTATTAAATCGGTGTAAATTTGTACTGTACTTTTAGAAATCATTGTTTAGATGTCCTTGAAAGGAGAAAACTTTTCCAGCAATGTTTATCTGCGACTCACTACATGACATAAATACTACGCGCATGAGGCCAGATACTGAGATTAAGGTTCAGATATCAGACTATCCCTTACCTTGTCCCAGCCCTTTTCTGCAAAGCCAGGACTTGTCTGGCTGTTGGGTTTTCATAGAGCAGAGGTGTAGGATACTGTCTTCCATGCTTCAAGAATGGAAACAAAAGTTCTGAAGACAGGAGAGCCCACAGAAAGTCTGCACCCTTGAAACTTGCTGATGTCTGAAGAGACTGAGGACCACCTTGGACGCCACTCCGCCTTGAGAGCCTCCCTGACACCTTGGGCACAGCTCTCCTTCCTGTGTCCTCCAGTGATACTTGATACATTCCTCTCTGCATGGCCTGCTTCAGGATAAATCATCAATGAATTGGTTAAGTGTAAACCTAATAAAGTATGTTTCAGAGAAAATTATGCGCTGCTGCTGCTGCTGCTAAGTCGCTTCAGTCGTGTCCGACTCTGTGCGACCCCATAGATGGCAGCCCGCCAGGCTCCCCTGTCCCTGGGATTCTCCAGGCAAGAATACTGGAGTGGGTTGCCATTTCCTTCTCCAATGCATGAAAGTGAAAAGGAAAATTATGTGGAGGCCACCAAAGAAAACTTAAATTTTATAGCAGTCATACTGAAAAGATAAGGAGAAACAGGTGACATTAATTTTAATAATATATTTTATTTAACCTAATATGCTTATGAACTGTGGTGTTGGAGAAGACTCTTGAGAGTCCCTTGGACAGCAAGGAGATCAAAGAGTCCATCCTAAAGGAGATCAGTTCTGAATTTTCATTGGAAGGACTGTTTCTGAAGCTCCAATACTTTGGCCACCTGATGCAAAGAGCTGACTCATTAGAAAAGACCCTGATGCTGGGAAAGATTGAGAGCGGGAGAAGGGGACGACAGAGGATGAGATGGCTGGATGGCATTACTGACACAACGGACATGAGTACGAGCAAGCTCTGGGAGATGGTGAAGGACAGGGAAGCCTGGTGTGCTGCAGTCAGTCCATGGGGTCGCAAAGAGTCGGACACAACTGAGCGACTGAATAACAGCAACAATATATCCCAAATATTATCAAGACAATATGCCATCACCATAGAAAACTTTAATGAGGTTTTCTGTTTGTTTTTTTGGCTTGGCCATTCGCTATGCAGGATCTTAGTTCCCTGACCAGGGGTTGAACCTGCACCTCCCGCAGTGAATCTGCTGAGTTTTTAACCACTTGACTGCCAGGGAATTCCCCCAAACAGCTATTTAACACAAACAAAGGCTGTAAGAAAGGTCTGTTTGAGGAAGAGCTCACCGGACGCAGAAGTTTGGGAAAGAGAACTGTGCAGTGTGAGAAGATAAAGCCAGAGATGTGGGTGGGATCCTGATAGTCACGCAAAGTCCAAGAAGTCATGGCAGGGAGTCTGGAGTGTGTTCAAAGGGCAGAAGTACAGCGGATTCTGTGACTCTGTCTCTCCCTTTGGCCTTCTTTGTCTCTCTCAAGTAGATAAAGTGAGTAGCACGCAGAGTCCTGAGGGGCCTCTTGTCCCTCGGGGACCCCTAACTGACACAGTATGAAGAGTGTAGAACCAAGCTAAGACAATCCAGCTAGGTTTGGGTCAACAAATAATTAATCAAGGAAAGAACAACTTCTTTGAATGCATAAGTTCAGTTCAGTCACTCAGTCGTGTCTGACTCTTTTTGACCCCATGAACCACAGAATACCAGGCTTCCCTGTCCATCACCAACTCCCGGAGCCCACCCAAACCCATGTCCATTGAGTCGGTGATGCCATCCAACCATCTCATCCTCTGTTGTCCCCTTCTCTTCCTGCCCTCAATCTTTCCCAGCATCAGAGTCCTTTCAAATGACTCAGCTCTTCACATCATGTGACCTAAGTATCGGAGTTTCATAAGAGTAATATACAATCAACTGTTTTGATGTGTTGCTATAAAGGTGAACGTTTATATGAAATTTCAACAATTTTCCTGCACTCTAGCTTACAGAGCTCATTTATCCAATTGCATTTTGTGTGAAGTCTAATGTCTACTTGGATGCCTTCTGGAGTATTATGGTGCTGATTAATGAGACTTAATTTTATAAAATACCTCTTGATGACAGCTTGAACCAAATCCTTTCCAGTGCTTTCCTAATGTCTCTTGGCGACTTGTGAAAGGTGAAGAAGCCACACTAATCCTTGCTCTCAATCAAAGTTGCAGGAAACTGGGACAAGATAATTTCCTGCAAGCAGGTCACCATGTGAGCTGAGTAACTGGTGGCCTGGAGGGGCTCAGGGCTGCTGTGTCTGAAAAGCAGCTGTTGAGGAGACTTACAGTGGAATTCACAGGGACCTTCAGAGGAGGCTGCAGATCTAAGCAGAGGGATTTTCTTTCCTAATGATACTTTTAAGAATTTTTAAAAGATTGTTTCAATTAAAATTTTTTCAGTTTTCTTGAAAAAATTCAGAATGACAATTAAAAAATTTTTTTTAAATTTAATTTTCAAGAATGACAGTTATCTCATGCCTTATCTTTGTCAGTTTCCACTTTACAGCATGTACATCTGGCAAGTTACAAAAAGAATTTAAATGGAAAACTATTCCTTCCCACCTCCCTTTCTGTGATTCTTATCCTCATTCCCACTTTTACTCCATCCTTCTTAAGATATGTTGACAGCTTATGGGATTTCATTTATTCACTCAACAAACAGTTAGTAAAGCACTACCCTTATTCTTTGGTTATACAAAACTGTCTGTGTTAGTCATGATTCTTGGTTACAGGCAGCAGAAACCAACTCAACACACAGGAAAAGAATATTCTGGAAGAAGCAGATGGGAGGGAGGAAACCTAGGTATGGGAAATGGACAGGAAATAAGGCAGTGGTGGAGGGCCAGCAAGCAGGAAGACACAACCATTTTCAGCAGAAACCACTGTTCAGGTGCCACCACCACTGAAGACCACTGTCACCGTGAACAAGGCCTAACCATCTCACCCTATTTGTGTTGTTAGTTCAAGATTCTGCGTTCCAGGTGGGAGAAGTGATTGGCCAAGCCAGGTCCCGTGTCCACGCTCTAGTATCTGGAGAAAAGGAAAGAGTGTTTCTGGTCCTTTTACGCTTTCACAGGGAAGGTAAACTCCACAAAGGCAGCACAAGGGAGAGCTCAATAATAGGAAGGAATGCGGCAGCCGAAAGCAACTACACGCTTCAGTACAGAAGGCACTGACTTTGTCCTTAAGAAGCCCTTAGTCTTGAAGGAAAGACACACAACAAACAGATGAAACCCAACACAGAATAATAAACACAGAGACATGATCAAGAAAAAGTACAGTGCCAAGGCTCGGAGCACAAACTGCAGACAGGTGGTTACATTTTGCTTCTGCGGGGTGTAAGCTGCATGACCTTGAAAAGGTGTTTAACCTCCTGTTGCCTCGTCACTTGCAAAGAAAAGTTAATATTAGTAATCGCTTCAGAGGACTGCTATTAAATAAAGCATGCAAAGCAATCAGCATAGTGCCTGGTACACAGTAACACTTCCGTACATGTTAGCAATGATTATTACTATAAAGGGCAACTGGGACTCTATTAGAATTGGCAAAAAGTCCATCATTCACTCATATAGAATGCCAAACTATCGGCTCTATCCATTCCAGAAAATGGATTCATTTTAATTTTGTCGTTGGGAGCAGATAGGTAACTTTGCCTAAAACAGGGACATAAATTGTAATCATATCTTTTCATCTTTTCCCCAGTTCCTCATGTAATAGACAGAAAAATGGGTTGGGTAGGGTGGAGACAACTCATAATATTTGCGTCAGATTCTTGAAAGGTTTAGTAACTTCAGAAACAAAGTTGGGGGCCTCCACACTGGAAGGAAGGTATGCAAAAAGAGCTTTTAAGAATGATTATGTTGAGGGAGGAACTGGAACTGCATACACACACCTGAACACGGAACCAGAGGAACCAGAGATCAAATGGCCAACATCTGTTGGATCATCGAAAAAGCAAGAGAATACCAGAAAAACGCCTACTTCTGCTATATTGATTATGCCAAAGCCTTTGACTATGTAGATCACAACAAACTGTGTAAAATTCTTTAAGAGATAGGAATACCAGAACACCTTACCTGCCTCCTGAGAAATCTGTATGCAGGTCAAGAAGCAAGAGTTAGAAAGACATGGAACAACAGACTGGTTCCAAATTGGGCAAGGAGCGCGTCAGGGCAAGGAGTACGTATTGTCACCCTGCTTAATTAACTTACATGCAGAGTACATCATGAGAACTGCAGGGCTGGATGAAGCACAAGCTGAAATTAAGATTGCCAGGAGAAATATCAATAACCTCAGATATGCAGATGACACCACCCTTATGGCAGAAAGTGAAGAGGAACTAAAAGCCTCTTGATTAAAGTGAAAGAGGAGAGTGAAAAAGCTGGCTTAAAATTCAACATTCAAAAAACTATGATCCTTTTAAAATTTAAAAAATAAAAAACTAAAATTAAAAAAATAATAATAATTAAAAAAAAAAAAAAACTATGATCCTGGCATCCAATCCCATCATTTCATGGCAAACAGATGGGGAAACAATGGAAACAGTGACAGACTTTTATTTTCTTGGGCTCTAAAATCACTGTAGATGGTAACTGCAGCCATGAAATTAAAAGATACTTGCTCCTTGGAAGAAAAGCTATGACCAACTTAGACAGCATATTAAAAAGCACAGACATTCCTTTGCCAACAAAGGTCCATCCAGTGAAAGCTATGGTTTTTCCAGTAGTCATGTATGGATGTGAGAGCTGGACTATAAAGAAAGCTGAGCATCGAAGAATTGATGCCTTTAAACTGTGGTGTTGGAGAAAACTCTTGAGAGTCCCTTGGACTGCAAGGAGATCCAACCAGTCCATCCTAAAGGAAATCAGTCCTGAATATTCATTGGAAGGAATGATGCTGAAGCTGAAACTACAATTCTTTGGCCACCTGAGGCAAAGAACTGACTCACTGGAAAAAGACTCAGATGCTGGGAAAGATTGAAAGCAGGAGAAGGGGACGACAGAGGATGAGATGGTTGGATGGCATCATCGACTTGGTGGATACGAATTTGAGCAAGCTCCGGGAGTTGGTGATGGACACGGAAGCCTGGCGTGCTGCAGTCCATGGTGTCACAAAGAGTTGGACACGACGGAGTGACGGAACTGAACTGACCTGAATGTGGATGTCCAAAGAGGCTGGCTGAAGTTTCAAAAATATTACCACCTTTCCCTGGCTCTCCACCCACTGTCCTGCCATTAACTAATGTTTTGGGATTAAGTAATGAGTGTTTCTCCTGATGGTTCTGCAGCCTTGTCATTTGATCTCTGCCAAGTCAGAAATTTTGCACCTCTTGGTTTCATTCTCCAAAGCAGTGCTGTCCACTAGAACTTTCTGTGAGGATGGAAATATTCTCTATCTGTCTAACATGTGGCCTCTAATCAGTGAGCATCTGAATGATGGCTAGTATGACTGAGATACCAAATGTTTAATTTTGATTATTTTTAAAGCGATATAGACGATGTGGCTAACAGCTACCACACGGCATGCGTCAACTTGACTGGGCTAAGAGACGCCTGGAGAACTGGTAGAGTATGATTTCTGGGTGTGTCTTTGTAAGAAGGTTTCTGGACGAGATCAGCAGTTGAATCAGCATACTGAGTATAAGAGATCATCCATACCAACATGCTGCTGCTGCTACACCTAAGTCGCTTCAGTCGTGTCCGACTCTGTGCGACCCCATAGACAGCAGGCTCCTCTGTCCCTGGGATTCTCCAGGCAAGAACACTGGAGTGAGTTGCCATTTCCTTCACCGACATGAGTGACCAGCAAACAGAACAAAACAAGCAGAGCAAGGGTAAGTGACAGCACTGCCTTTAGGGTTTTAGAGCAAGACCCTGACATCCTCCACTTCTAACTACCCTCCGTTAGAGAAAGAGCTCTTGGCTGCTACTGGGACTTCGGGCAGCCTGAACGCTTGACTGTGGGTCACCAAGTTACCACGTGATTGAGTAGGCCATCATAAAATGGAGGTTATTAATATCTGAGCCCCCATGCCACAATGACGGGTGTGCATAGCAACACTCCCATCATCAAATGTAAGTGATACATAAATCACCTGGCCTAAACAGGTCCTGAAGGCACAAGTACGTAGGTTACATGACAAAGTGGCCCAAATGCCTGTGGTCCCCATCGCTGCTACACCGGCTTGTCTCTCCCAGCCTGTGCTTCATCGTTTCATGGGGAGTCCCCTATGATCAACTGGCAGAGAAAGTACAGACTCAGACCTGGCTTATAGATGGTCCTGTAGATATGTCCACCACCTACAAGTGGACAGTTGCAACACTGTAGCCCCTCTCTGGGACACCCCTGAAAGATGATGGTGAAGGCGAATCCTCCCAGGGGTCAGAACGTCCTGCAGTGTGCCTGGCTGTACATTCAGCCGGGAAGGACAAATGGCCATATTGCAATCCGATACCAACTCATGGACTGCAGCCAATGGTTGGGCTGGATGGTCAAGGACCTAGAAGGAACATGATTGGAAAACTGAGGACAAAGAAATTTAGGGAAAGAGGTGTATAGATAGGCCTCTCTGAATGGGCAAAAAGTGTGAAAATATTTGTGTCTCACATGAATTCTCACCAGAGAATGAACTCAGCCAAGGGGAATTTTAATAATCAAGTGAATGGGTTGACCTTTTCTGTGGATACCAGTCAGCCTCTTTACCCTGCTACTCTCGTCATCACTCAGGAGACTCATAAGCAAAGTGGCCACAGTGGTAGGGACAGAGGCTTGTGCACAGGCTTGGGAGCATGGGCTTCCGTTCACTGAGCGTGACCTGGCTATGGCCAGTAACTGTCCAGTCTGCCGGAAGCAGAGACTATACTGAGCCCTTGAGATGGAACCATTCTCTGGGGTGCTCAGTCATCTGTTTGGTGGCAGGCTGACCACACTGGACTGTTTCCATCATGGAAGAGGCAGCATCGTGTATTTATCCCAATACAGGGAGACCTCAGAGATACTGTGGGTTTGGTTCCAAACCTCTGCAGCAAGGTGAATATCACAAAAAGTGAGTCGCATGAATTGTTTGGTTTTCCAGTGCAAATAAAAGTCTGTCCACACTATACTATAGTCTTTTAAGTGTGTAACAGCGTTATGCTTTTTAAAAAATATGCATTAAATGCCTTAATTTTAAAATTAAATGCCTTAATTTAAAAATACCTTATTGCTAAAAAATGCTGTGCATCATCTGACAACACAGGGTTGCTGCAATCTTCAATTTGTAAGAAACCAGTATCTGCAAATCACAACCGAGTGAAGTGCAATAAGACGAGGTGTGCTTATAGATCCTCTAGATACGGATTTGCCTTTCCTGAAGCCACTGCTTCTGTCCATGGACAGAGGATGGTTCCTCCATCACCACAGTACTCTACATGCGCTTCTGATCAAGAACCTCACTTTACAGTAAAAGAAGTCCAGCACTGGGCCCATGTTCACGGAATTTATTAGTCTTATCATGTCTCCACCATCTTGACGCACCTGACTGACAGAACGGTGGCGTGGCCTTTTGAAGAGTCAGTCACAACACATACCAGGTAGCAATACATTGCAGGACTGGGGCAAGGTTCTCCAGAAGGCTAAGCACTTACTACATGCCTGGGATTGTGCCAGACCTGAGATGTGGAGGCAGAAAAAAGCAGACCTTTTCCTGGGGGAGCTTATGGTCTAGGGAGAGAGGCAACTGCAAAATGGGTGGGGCTCCAGTGGGAGGGAACGAAGCGCAGGGAGAGAGGGGTAGAAGGCACCGATCCTGGGGAGCCCGGTACACACATCCATCAGGGTCTTTCTTCTTTTGACTTCAGAAAGCCAGTTTTCCCCCCAGACACTCTTCATTTAAGAACTAAGAAAACTGTCTCCAGGGTTCAGTTTCATTCCTTCATTCTTAGGGTCACCACACATAACCTTACATATTCTTTTAGAACAAAAACGGAAAAGTGAAAGTGTTAGTCACTCAGTTGTGTCCAACTCTTTGCGACCCTGTGGACTATAGCCCGCCAGGCTTCTCTGTCCATGGAATTCTTTAGGCGAGAAAACTGGAGTTGGCTGCTATTTCCATCTCTAGGGGACCTTCACAACTCAGGGATCGAACCTGGGTCTCCCGCATTGCAGGCAAATTCTTTACTGTCTGAGCCACCAGGGAAGCCCAAAAAAATCTTTGTTAGGTTACTCTTGAAAAATATATTTGGCCACCTCTGCCCAGTTCATCCATGCTTCCCACTGAAGGTGGTTAAATATACAGAATTCCAAAAGTTTATACTTTTTAAGGTGGTAAGAGGAGCAACCCCACGTCCAAGGAGTGGTGGCTGCACGGGCACAGGAGGGCCGAGAGGAGCTACTCTACGTTCAAGGTCAGGAGGGGTGGCTGTGAGGAGATACCCCTCATCCAAAGTAAGGAGCAGTGGCTGCGCTTTGCTGGAGCAGCCCTGAAGAGATGCCCGACGTCCAAGGTAAGAGAAACCCAAGTAAGATGGTAGGTGTTGCGAGAGGCATCAGAGGGCAGACACACAAACCATAATCACAGAAAACTAGTCAATCTGCTCACATGGCACAGCCCTGTCTAACTCAGTGAAACTAAGCCATGCCCTGTGGGGCCACCCAAGACTGGTGGGTCATGGGGGAGAGGTCTGACAGAATGTGGTCCACTGGAGAAGGGAATGGCAAACCACTTCAGTATTCTTGCCTTGAGAACCCCATGAACAGTATGAAAAGGCAAAATGATAGGATACTGAAAGAGGAACTCCCCAGGTCGGTAGGTGCCCAATATGCTACTGGAGATCAGTGGAGAAATAACTCCAGAAAGAAGGAAGGGATGGAGCCAAAGCAAAAACAATATCCAGCTGCGGATGTGACTGGTGATAGGAGCAAGGTCCGATGCAGTAAAGAGCAGTATTGCATAGGAACCTGGAACGTTAGGTCCATGAATCAAGGCAAATTGGAAGTAGTCAAACAGGAGATGGCAAGAGTGAACACTGACATTCAAGGAATCAGCGAACTAAGATGGACTGGAATGGGTGAATTTAACTCAGATGACCATTATATCTACTACTGTGGGCAGGAATCCCTTAGAAGAAATGGAGTAGCCATCATGGTCAACAAGAGTCTGAAATGCATTACTTGGATGCAGTCTTAAAAACGACAGAATGATCTCTGTTCACTTTCAAGGCAAACCATTCAATATCATGGTGATCCAAGTCTATGCCCCAACCAGTAACACTGAAGAAGCTGAAGTTGAGCGGTTCTATGAAGACCTACAAAACCTTTTAGAACTAACACCCAAATAAGATGTCCTTTTCATTACAGGGGACTGGAATGCAAGAGTAGGAAGTCAAGAAACACCTGGGGTAACAGGCAAATTTGGCCTTGGAATATGGAATGAAGCAGGGCAAAGGCTAATAGAGTTTTGCCAAGAGAACGCACTGGTCATAGCAAACACCATCTTCCAACAACACAAGAGAAGACTCTACCCATGGACATTACCAGATGGTCCACACCAAAATCAGACTGATTATATTCTTTGCAGCCAAAGATGAAGAAGCTCTATACAGTCAGCAAAAACAAGACCGGGAGCTTGTTTTTGGCTCAGATCATGATCTCCTTATCATCAAATTCAGACTTAAATTGAAGAAAGTAGGGAAAACCACTAGACCATTCAGGTATGACCTAAATCAAACTCCTTAATGGCACCCCACTCCAGTACTCTTGCCTGGAAAATCCCATGGACTGAGGAGCCTGGTGGGCTGCAGTCCATGGGGTCGCTAAAAGTCGGACACAACGGAGCGATTTCACTTTCACTTTTCACTTTCATGCATTGGAGAAGGAAACGGCAACCCACTGCAGTGTTCTTGTCTGGAGAATCCCAGGGACGGGGGAGCCTGGTGGGCTGCTGTCTCTGGGGTCGCACAGAGTCGGACACGACTGAAGTGATTTAGCAGTAGCAGTATGATTATACAATGGAAGTGAGAAATAGATTTAAGGGACTAGATCTGATACATAGAGTGACGGATGAACTATGGACAGAGGTTCGTGACATTGTATAGGAGACAGGGATCAAGACCATCCCCATGGAAAAGAAAGGCAAAAAAGCAAAATGGCTCTCTGAGGAGGCCTTACAAATAGCTGGGAAAAGCAAAGGAGAAAAGGAAAGATATACGCATCTGAATGCAGAGTTCCAAAGAATAGAAGGAGAGATAAGAAAGCCTTCCTCAGCGATCAATGCAAAGAAATAGAGGAAAACAACAGAATGGGAAAGACTAGAGATCTCTTCAAGAAAACTAGAGACACCAAGGGAACATTTCATGCAAAGATGGAATCGATAAAGGACAGAAATGGTATGGACCTAACAGAAGCAGAAGATATTAAGAAGAGATGGCAAGAATACACAGAAGAACTGTATAAAAAGATTGCATGACCCAGATAATCATGATAGTGTGATCACTCACCTAGAGCCAGACATCCTGGAATGTGAAGTCAAGTGGGCCTTAGAAAGCATCACTATGAACAAAGCTAGTGGAGGTGATGGAATTCCAGTTGAGCTACTTCAAATCCTGAAAGATGATGCTGTGAAAGTGCTGCACTCAATATGTCAGCAAATTTGGAAAACTCAGCAGTGGCCACAGGACTGGAAAAGGTCAGTTTTCATTCCAATCCCAAAGAAACGTAATGCCAAAGAATGCTCAAATTATCGCACAATTGCACTCATCTCACATGCTAGTAAAGTAATGCTCAAAATTCTCCAGCCAGGTTTCAGCAATATATGACCCGTGAACTCCCTGATGTTCAAGCTGGTTTTAGAAAAGGCAGAGGAACCAGAGATTAAATTGCCAACATCCGCTGGATCATCGAAAAAATAAGAGAGTTCCAGAAAAAACATCTATTTCTGCTTTATTGACTATGCCAAAGCCTTTGACTGTGTGGATCATAAGAAACTGTGGAAAATTCTGAAAGAGATGGGAATACCAGACCACCTGACCTGCCTCTTGAGAAACCTACATGCAGGTCAGGAAGCAACAGTTAAAATTGGACATGGAACAACAGACTGGTTCCAAATAGGAAAAGGAGTACGTCAAGGCTGTATATTGTCACCCTGCTTATTTAACTTCTATGCAGAATACATCATGAGAAACGCTGGGCTGGAAGAAGCACAAGCTGGAATCAAGATTGCTGGGAGAAATATCAATCGCCTCAGATATGCAGATGACACCACCCTTATGGCAGAAAGTGAAGAGGAACGAAAAAGCTTCCTGATGAAAGTGAAAGAGGAGAGTGAAAAAGTTGGCAGCTCAACATTCAGAAAACGAAGATCATGGCATCTGGTCCCATCACTTCATGGGAAATAGATGGGGAAACAGTGGAAACAGTGTCAGATTTTATTTTTCGGGGCTCCAAAATCACTGTAGATGGTGATTGCAGCCATCAAATTAAAAGACGCATACTCTTTGGAAGAAAAGTTATGACCAACCTAGATAGCATATTCAAAAGCTGAGACATTACTTTGCCAACAAAGGTCTGTCTAGTCAAGGCTATGGTTTTTCCAGTGGTCATGTATGGATGTGAGAGTTGGACTGTGAAGAAAGCTGAGCACTGAGGAATTGATGCTTCTGAACGGTGGTGTTGGAGAAGACCCTTGAGAGTCCCTTGGACTGCAAGGAGATCCAACCAGTCCATCCTAAAGGAGATCAGTCCTGGGTGTTCTTTGGAAGGACTGATGCTGAAGCTGAAACTCCAGTACTTTGGCCACCTCATGCGAAGAGTTGACTCATTGGAAAAGACTCTGATGCTGGGAGGGATTGGGGGCAGGAGGAGAAGGGGACGACCGAGGATGAGATGGCTGGATGGCATCACCGACTCAATGGACATGAGTTTGGGAGAACTCCGGGAGTTGGTGATGGACAAGGAGGCCTGGCGTGCTGCGATTCACGGGGTCGCAGAGAGTCGGACACAACTGAGCGACTGAACTGAACTGAAGGTGGTCAAAAGGTGCAAACTTCTAGTTATAAGATAAATAGGTCCTGAGAATAAAAGGGACAGTACGGTGACTATAGTTAACAATACTGCATTGTGTATTGAAAGTTGCTAAAAAAGTAGATCTGAAAGTTCTCATCACAAGAAAAAAACGTAACTATGTGAGGTGATGGATGTTAGTTAAACTTATTACAGTAATCATTTCACAGTTTAGCATATATCAAATCATTATGCTGTATACTCAAAACCAAAATAACATTATATATGCTAGTGGTAAAGAACTCAACTGTCAGTGCAGGAGACAAGAGATGTGGGTTTGATCCCTGGTTGGGGAAGATTCCCTGGAGGAGGGTATGGCAACCCACTGCAAGATTCCTGCCTGGAGAGGCCCATGAACGGAAGAGCCTGGTAGGCTACAGTCCATAGGGTCACAAAAGTCAGACATGATTGAAGCCACTTAGAATGCAGGCATGTCAATTAGACCTCAATTTTAGAATTTCAAAAAAAAAAAGAAAACTAGATCATTAATATTTACCCTTCCATTGAACAAGATTGTATGTCACTTACAAAATCTGGTGGCAAAGTCATGCAGTGAGTATAAAGCAACCAAATATTTACCCTTTAAAATAAATTAGAGAAAAGCAGAGATACAATTAAAGACAAATTTCCTACTAATGAAATGTTTACCTTATTAATAATAACCTTGTTAATTATCTACTTCATATTATAGGAATTACACTAATAATAATATTAACAACGTTGTTAATCATCAACAATAAACACTCAATAAATGCACCCACTTAGAACCTGGATACTGAACCCAGACATTGATCAGCCTTGTCTTGTTTTCTGAGATCTTGACAATTTGTGTAATTTAAAAGAAGACAGCCTTTAGAAGAAGACAGCCTTTTCCTACAAAGACTCTTTTCTGAATTTATTGTTTTTGAAAAGCATTTCTAGTTAGAACTATCAGAATCCACCAGAACTGACCCATATTACGCCGCACAAGAGTGTTTTGCTTGCTCACAGAGAGGCAATAGTCCAGCATTTGTCCTTAATTGCATTCAAAGATTATAATTTCGTTTACTTTATGGCTTCTCATAGCTGTTGTTGTCATTCAGTTGCTAAGTCATGTCTGACACTTTACTCTTCTATGGACGGCAGCACACCAGGCTCCACTGTCCTTCACTCTCCCGGAGTTTGCCCAAATTCATGTCCATTGAGTCAGGGAAGCTACCTAACTATCTCATCCTCTGCCACCCCCTTCTCCTTCTGTCCTCAATCTTTCCCAGCACCAGGGTCTTTTCCAATGAGTTGCTCTTCACATCAGGTGGCCCAAAGTACTGGAGCTTCAGCATGAGTCCTTCCAGTGAATATTCAGGGTTGATTTCCTTTAGGATTGACTGGTTTGATCACCTTGCTGTCCAGGGGACTGTCAAGAGTCTTCTTCAGCACCACAATTTGAAAGCATCAATTCTTCGGCACTTAGCCTTCTTTATGGTTCAACTCTCACATCCAACTCATACATGATTACAGGAAAAACCATAGCTTTGACAATATGGGCTGCTGTTAGCAAAGTGATACGGCTGCTTTTTAATATGCTGTCTGGCTTTGTCATAGCTTTCCTTCCAATGAGCAAGCATCTTTTAATTCCATCGCAGCACTCACCATCTGCAGTGATTTTGGAGCCCAAGAAAATAAAATCTGTCACTGCTTCCAGTTTTTCCACTTCTGTTTGCCATGAAGTGATGGGACCAGATGCCATGATCTTAGTTTTTTGAATGTTGAGTTTTAAGCCAGCTTTTTCCCTCCCCTCTTTCACCCTTATCAAAAGTTCTCATAGTCGATTTATTTAAACCTTCTTACATTTAGATAAAGAAGTGACTTTAAAAGTACTGGAACATTTGTAAGAGTTATACAGACCTAGAGAAAGAATCATGAAGATTTATTCCACCCAAGAAAGTGAACCTTGAGTAACTACCATCATTTGTCTAAGACATCAAGAGTCACTTTCACCGTATAAGTACCAACTGCTTAGCTGCACAACCAGTGATCCTGGCTAAAGCTCTAACTTTTGAAAACTTTTCCTTGTTTCAACGTCCTTGGTCATTAATTCCTCCTTTTAAGAGCTGGTCAGGCTATAGTCAAACAGGGTCATTCACCTTCTGTGGCGTTTGGGGCTCTTATGCCCTCTTGGCCTTGCTTCAGTGACCTCATCCTTTATTTTCTGGGTCAGGGAAAAAACTTGCAACAGTGCTTTTAATTTTACTTATTTTTAAAAACATTTATCTTAACATAGTACAAATTTATTATCATGTAAATCTGGAGGTCAGAAGTCCAAGAATGGGTCTTTGTGGCTAAAAATCAAAGTTTTGGCAGAGCTCTATTTATTCTGCAGACTCTAGGGGAGCATCTGTTTCCTTGCCTTTTCCAGCTTCTAGCGGCTGCCTGCCTGTCTTGGCTTGTAGTCCCTTCCTCCGTCTGGAAAGCATATCACTCCAACATCTGATTGCAGCTTCACACCTCTTCTCTGTGCTGACCCTACTGCCTCTCTAAGGATTCCTGTGTTTACCTTGGGCTCAACTGGTTAATCCAGAATAATCTATCCAAGATCCTTGATTTAATAACATCTGCAAAGTCTCTTTTATCATGGACCATAGACTGAATGTCTGTGTCCCTTCCCCAAATTCATAGGTTGAAATTCCCAATGGGATGGTATTAGGTGATGGGAGTTAAGAAGGTGATTAGGTGATAAGGATGGAAGATTAGGATGTGTATATCTTGGGGGGAGGGTGGGGGCATAATTCAGCCTAACGGTAAGATATTATACTGTACGTTGCCTATAATAATGCTTTACAAATGAATGTGTTGTTGTTTTTGAGTCACTAAGTTTGCAACTATAGGTTGTTAGGTTGGACTCTTTGCAACCCCATGGATGGTAGCCCTCTGTCCATGGGATTTCCCAACCAAGGATACTGGAGTGGGTTGCCATTTCCTTCTCCAGGGGATCTTTCCAACCCAGGGATTAAACCCATGTCTCCTGAATTGGCAGGCAGATTCTTTACCACTGAACTGCCAGGGAAGCCCTTAAAAATGAGTAGAAAATGGAATTTTAGTTCTGGTCTTGATTTTATTAGGTGAGAATTTGTTGCCCAATATGGCATTCAAGTAGCCAGAGCTAACCAACCATGGGAACCTCTGAGGGTTTTCAAAATCCCTCCAGGGTTGAGATGTGTAACTATCACTTGATAGAGCTGGAGACACTGGTTGCTTATGACCTCTCTGCCCTATGAACTAGCCAAGGTATGGCTGGTTTCATACTTTGGGATATTTCCAACTATACTCTCAAGATTACACAACACTCCTCATGACAAAGTCTTAAAAAAAAGAACAGAGTCCATGAGGAAGAGGATGCTTTTACAATCATAAAGATTTAAAAACCCTTTTAAAGTCACCCCTATGAAAATAATAAGTGCCCCAAGCTGAAATGCCTTAATGCAGATTCAGTCTCCCATTCTGCCCTTTATTTATTTATTTGTTTATTTTGGCTGTGTGGCTTGTGAGATCTTAGGTCCCTCACTGGAGATCAAACTGAGGCCCTCGCAGTCCTACCCTTGGATGGCCAGGGAATTCCCTTTCATTCTGCTTTCAAATAAGTATATTGAATTTTTAAAGCTAGTTAATATAGAATTAGGTAAGTATATAAAATTATTTTACACTTAGGATTCTCCAGAACAGACTACTGTTTCAAATGCAATAGAAACTGCAAATGTTTCTGCAAAACAAGGACAAGTCAGCAACAGAAATGAGGTAGGTGAGCGGAGAGACAGTAGTAATCTCCATCTTTAGATTGGAAATTTGTTGCTTAATAGTGAGGGGAATAATACAGGTTACTTTAAACAATATCTTTACCTGAATGTCTCAAAGCCACCCAATATCCAAGGTCAGCGGATGTCCGCATTTTATATATCTGAGTGAACAATGCCTAAAAAGAGATTTTCTGGGTTCAAGGTATGCAGATGTCACAATCAATTTGTTGTACCACCACTCTTTGTAAATGAGCTCATGTGTTTTCAGTGATCTTTTACCCACAGACATGAAGAAATGGAAGAATAAAAGGTGAGCGGGGGGCAAGAGAGAGTCCGAGACAATTAAGATGAACAGCCAACAACGGCATCCAGGTCACAGAGTGCCTACGCCTGACCTAGTAATGGTGGAAAAGCAGTCCTGAATTACAGTCCTGTCCTCGCAGCTGAAAACTTGAAACAAGTTTCACAAGAAACAAGATGTTTCACAAGCAACATCTGCTTAATTCCTCAGTGGTGGGGACATTCCTGGTGGTCCAGTGACTAACACTCCCGCTCCCAACGCGGGGGACCCAGGTTTGACCCCAGTCAGGAAACTAGATCCCACACGCGGCAAGTAAGAGTTCACGTGCTACAACTCAAGAGCCCACCTGTTGCAATGAGGATCGAAGATCCCCAGTGCTCCAACTAAGACTCGGCACAGCCCAATAAATGAATTAATCAGTTAAAAAAAATTCCCAGCGGTTATTTCTTTACCTGAAAAATATCAGTAAGAATGAGATAGATACTTGACCTCGGGACACTTTTCACATTTCATCTGGAGTTCTAAGGTTGACCTGTTAACAAACAAACCATGAAATGGGTGCTGATGAGTGGATATAGAAGCAAAAAAGTGCAGAATCCAATGAGTTCTTAATAGGCAGCAGGAAAGTTGGCTACAGCTCATGTGGGGAGGATGAGAAGTGTTGCCAAATTCCATCTACCTACATCAGAAAGTAAAGATTCGCGAGGATAAAATTTGATAGATGACCAAGAATGTATGATGCTCTGGTTTAACAAATTTATAATTAGCTGCAATTTGAAGATGTGGACTTGAGAGCCAGACACAGGCCTGGGCTTGGCCATTTGGGGTTTGGTGGATCCAAGTTCCCACCCTTGGAAGTTCTGGCTGCCTTTCCTGGCCGGTTGCCCTGAACTACTCTAAGCTGTGGCAGGAAGCTGGCAATGCTTACTCAGATCCCCTTAAGTGGTAAGTGAGTCTGCATGTCTAGAAAGCCATAAGTAATAAACATATAGATGGTGAGAAAGAGTTTTAATACAAAGTGTGTCAAATCTAGTGTGAAAAGCTGTATAACTTTGTGCTTCTTTTTAGAAGCTTTATTCAGTTTTCAGTGCTTTCAACCATTTCAGATAAACTGATATACTAGACAATTTAAAATCTAATTTTAATTGTGATCCTTAGGAAGATTTAACTAATTTAAGCGTGCTGTCAACATTCAAATGCTGAAGAGTTCTGATTTTCTAAAGGTATATGTTTGATTTTTAACATCTAGAAATGCTTTAAAACTCTTACCTTAGTGAATATTTTGATTTATTGGATTTGTAACTTATCTAAATCTTTAGCAAGATTTTATTGTTAGATTTGTAAGGGTCTCTCATAGATGCTTGCAAAATTCTGCCTGAAGGAAAAAGCTTAACTTTCCTACATAAACTGTACAGAAGAGTAAGTTCTTTACAGAATAATACCAGCTTATCAATGCAGAAGGAATAATAGCCCTGGAATAAATATTCTGCAAGCCCTAATAAATTATTCTGGGCAATGATCATTAGCTGCCAAAAGCCATCAGGTAAAAAGCTGAGGGGCTATCTTAACAAGGGATGCCTCCAACCGCCTATGGTGAGAAATAGTTTTAATATAAACGGTAACATAAATATAGACCCCTGTGTCATTTCTCACACCACAAAAAAGAGAAACAACCAGATCTTACGTGTCTCCTGATAGAAGTACCCAACACTAAATTGAATGTATTCTTGCCAAAAACCCAAGCATAAATGTGGTAACTCTAGATTATGATTGTCAAACTTAGCAAAAAAAAAAACACAAGATGATAAAATATTGCACAAGTGAGCACTTTCACACTAAAAAATATTGTTTAGTTAAGGGTAAAGCGTCTACCTGAAATGCAGGAGACCCGGGATCGATCCCTGGGTCAGGAAGATCCCTTGGAGAAGGAAATGGCAACCCCCTCCAGTATTCTTGCCTGGAGAATCCCATGGATGGAAGAGCCTGGTAAGCTACAGTCCACAGGGTTGCACAGAGTCCGACAGGACTGAGCGACTTCACTTTCCTGTATTTTATCTGGAAACTCGACTCTAAATCTAACTACCAGAATGAATAGAATGAATACAATCGGCAAAATCTAGGATGTAGAAAACTCTCTAGGACATATTTCCTTCTACAGATAATTTGCAAAGAGACAATACTTCATTTGATGATTGGAAGGAAAAACAATTTGTTCTCCCACAGAAAAATCGCAAGGATGAAAAAGGGAGGAAACCTACAGATACTATCAGATTAAGAGGCTTAAAGAGACATGGAAATAATTTGAATGATTTGAATAAACATCTGTGACAAAATTTAGGAAATTTGAAAAGTAACTGAATATTTAGGAATCAGTGTTAAAAGTTTTAAGTACTATGGCTAGCTTACACAAGAGAATTTTTATCTTTTAAAGATACACACTGAAGTGTTATTGATGAAACAATATGATGTCTGAGATTGGCATCAAAACAATCCTGTGGCAAGGTGGGAGGGGTAGGTTGTCAAGAATAGAGATAAAAACGGGATCGGTGGGCGTTGACAATTGTGAAAGCTGGTGAGGAGTATGTGAGAGTTCATTATGCTATCCTACCTTTGTGAATATTTGAAAAATTTTAAAATTTTTAAAAGAGAGGGATTTAAGAAAAACTGAGGCATGAACACGTAACAAATAGAAGATTAATTATGATCCAATAAAATATAAATTTGCATGCCTTCACAATAACATGTTGCAGTGTAGGTTCATTTTTTTAAATAAATGCATCACTCTGGCGGGGGACGCTGGTAATGGAGGAGACTATGTGCGTGTGGCGAAGGAGGCATATGGGAACTTTCTGTACGTCCCACTCAACTATGCTGTGAGCTGGAGACTAATAAGAGTCTCTTTTTAAAAAAGTGAGGCTCCCTTTGATTATCACCGCCAGTCTTGGTCTCCCTGCTGTTTCAAGGTAACCACAGTTATTGGCTTGACGTATGTCCTTCCAGAAAGTTCGCTATACATTTACAGATATATACACGTAACACAGAAAATGCATAGCATCATAACGTGTTTTTGTTTGTCTTGTGTTCCTTTCTTGCTGTCATCTGATGATTATATGACCCTTGATTAAAGGTTAAGGGATCATTATGGAAAACATTTTGCTCTGTGGCCCTTTTATATACCATTAGTTAAAAAAAACAAAAAACAACTCTTGAGAATAAGAAAAGCTACCAACTTTCTAAGGATTTGATTGAGTAGATAAAAACTTGGTTACTTTGAAAGTGGCATTAGGAACTTCCTTGCAAGTCCAGTGGTTAAGATTCCACACTTCCAATGCAGGGGACATAGGCTCAACCTCTCGTCAGGGAACTAAGATTCCACATGCTGCACAGTGTACCCAAGAAAAGGATGCGGGCAGGGGGTGGGGGGTGGCGGGGCAGGGGGCAGGCATCAGTCTGACAAAATTTATTATAATTGTGAGTAAGACAGACGAAAATAGTTCCTTACAGCCAAAGGTTGGTCTGACTCGACTGAGGTCTTGTTGTTCTCTTGGTGAACACAGACAATGTCACATTAACACTGGACAGGGCCACTCTGTGACCGCATAGAGCAAGACGGAAACAAAATCACCCAGGAATCATGTCTGAACACAGATAAAACCTGAACACCACTCAAGCCCCCAAATACCAATCATGACCCTCTCCCAGCCAATATGAGTGATGGCTGCTTCTTTACCAAGCATCGCCTCACTCTGGCCTCTCCTCCCTCTCATTGAGTTTTATTAATGTATCAAATCATAGAATTACCCTTTTGCTTTTGACAGGAACAAAACATCCAACCAAGAGCTAACCTCCACTTCCATGAACTCACATCAAACTCACCTAACCCAAGTGCAAATCCTGTAAGAGGGTCCTTGGAGCAGCCTCTCACCAAGACACCCCAGGACCCAGGGTGAGAAGTCTCCCTCTCTGCAACAGAAACTAATCCCAACGTGTTCACCTACAAGTGTGGTTTTGATGATCTTCAGCTGAACGGTATAGATAGGGGTTTTCTTTAAAACTTTAAAACCAGATATAAGAGAAATAAGCTGTTGCTGTTCAGCACTAAGTCATGTCTGACTCTTTGGGACCCCAAGCGATCCCCACAGCCCGCCAGGCGCCTCTGTCCATGGGGTTTCCCAGGCAGGAATACTGCAGTAGGTCGCCATGCTCTTCTCTATAGGATCTTCCCAACCCAAGGACTGAGCCTGAGCCCCCTGCACTGGCAGGTGGATTCTTCACCACTGAGCCCCCAGAGAAGCCCCAGGACAAATAAATACCAGGAATGTAACGTACAACATGAAAAAGAGTAGGGCCCAGCTGAGCAACTGAACTAAACTGAAGGTTATATATGTAAGTTAGGAGAGTAAATCCTGAGTTCTCATTACAAGAAAAAATATTTTTTCCTATTATTTGATTTTGTATCTAAATGAGATGATACTCAACTTACTGTGATGATAATTTCATGATGTATGTAAGTCAAATCATAAGGCTGGTCACCTTAAACATATAGAGTGCTGTATGTCAATTATATCTCAGTGTAAAACTAGAAAGAAAAAAAAACAACAACCTTTAAAAACAATGAATCCTGGGACTTCCCTGGTGGTCCAGTGGCTAAGACTCCGCACTTCCAATGCAGGGGCATGGGTTCAGTCCCTGGTCGGGGACCGAGTCCTACGTGCCGCAACTAAAGAACCTGTATGCTGCAACTAAGGTCTGAAAGAAAGAGTCGCTCCATTGTGTCCCACTCTGCAATCCCATGGGCTGTAGCCCACCAGGCTCCTCTGTCCATGGGATTCTCCAGGCAAGAATAGTGGAGTAGGTTGCCATTTCCTACTCCAGGGAATCTTCCCAACCCATGGTTTGAACCCAAGTCTCCTGCATTGCAGGCAGATTCTTTACCGTCTGAGCCACCAAGGAAGTCCAACTAAGGTGGTGCAGCCAAATAAATAGAAATAAATATTTTTTAAAAAAGAATCACAACTTAAAGACATTTCGTTATTTAAAAAAAAAAAAAAACAACAGATCCTGCCCCCAAATACATACTCATAGGTCAACTCTCATTAATGACTGCTTCCCACAGTGAGTGGATTTAGTGGTTGCCCCTCCAATCTCCACTTCTTCTTCCTTTTGGTAACCACTACTAATCGCTCTTTTAGGTAAATGCCCCCACTCAGCTTAGGTGGTGCAGCAGTAAAGAATCTGCCTGCCGATGTAGGAGATTCAAGAGATGTGGGTTTGATCCCTGGGTTGGGAAAATCCCCTGGAGGAGGAAATGGCAACCCACTCCAGTATTCTTGCCTAGAGGATCCCATGGACAGAGGAGCCTGGTGGGCTACAGTCCACGGGGTCAGAAAGAGTCAGGCACGAGTGAGCGAGCACGCACGCCCCAGCTTACCTGCTCAACCCCTATCCCCATCTTCTCTTGGGGCCAGGGAGCCTGCGGGGCTGCTGCCAAGCACCTCCCCAAGGCTGGAGGCCCGGGTCCTCACTACACCCCACAGCCCGAAGGCAGAGGGTCTGGGGTGGGAAATGGAATTGTAGTCCACAATTTTAAATGTGTGTATGTGCTTTTTTGGGTTTGTTTTTACAAAATTAGAATACTGCCATAAATATAAGCTCTTGATCATGTCTTTTATACTTAATATATTATCATTATTGGCTCCAAATTGCTCCAAACTTCTTGAATTCAAATTTCAGCTAGCCTGCTTGAGATCAAATCTCTCCTTCCTCTTACTCTTTATAATTGTCTTTCAAGACTATTTGGGAAGAAGAGTCAAGTTTTCTTCAGCAGCACGATCATTTTAAGAACTATAACGTACGTGATGCCAAAACTCTCTAGGGAAGGACTTTCAAAATCTGAATTTAGTTGTCCCTACCTATTAACAGCACTTCCCTGGTGGCTCAGAGGTTAAAGCGTCTGCCTCCAATGCGGGAGACCTAGGTTCAATCCCTGGGTGGGGAAGATCCCCTGGAGAAGGAAATGGCAACCCACTCGAGTATTCTTGCCTGGAGAATCCCATGGACGGAGGAGCCTGGTGGGCTACAGTCCACGGGGTCACAAAGAGTCGGACACGACCTATTAACAAAGTTATTAACCTTTAAGTTAATTACTTCAGGCCAATTACTGGGAACAAACTTGATATTGCATTTGAAACATGAAACACACCCATAGAATTTACCTAGTAATAAATCTGCTCAACAGAACGCATGCAATGCACACGCCTGTTCTCTGGGTGTGTACCTTTCTGAGCCGTGTAAACATTTTCCCCCAGATATAGCGATTTTGTTTAAAACAAAATTGAGGAACTAGAGTCGTTTGCTCCCGGCTGTCTCCAATACCCAAAATTCTTCTCAGTCAAGCATGGAGCTGCCAACAAAAACTTATCTTCTTATATTTAAAAAAGTTGCTTGTTTTGTTTCTGACAGGGAAGCTTTATAATATTTAACTTGTTTTCTGGTACATTAAAAAGTCAAAGTAACATACAAAAATCAAATAGTCCAAAAAACTAAAAAGTAAAATATTTTTCATTCCAAGCCACTCCTGGCCTATTCTCCAGAGAACATTCTTTCTAATAGTGTACCCTTCCAGATGGGAGGAAAGGACAGTTAAGTGACTTTGGGACAGACATATACACACTGCTATATTTAAAATGGATAGCCAATAAGGACGTACTGCATAGAACATGGAACACTGTCCAATTATGTGGCAGCTTGCATGGGAGGGGAGTTTGGGAGAGAGTGCTGCTGCTCCTGCTAAGTTGCTTCAGTTCAGTTCAGTTCAGTTCAGTCGCTCAGTCGTGTCTGACTCTTTGCGACCCCATGAATCACAGCATGCCTGGCCTCCTTGTCCATCACCAACTCCCAGAGTTCACTCAGATTCACGTCCATCGAGTCACTGATGCCATCCAGCCATCTCATCCTCTGTCGTCCCCTTCGCCTCCTGCCCCCAATCCTTGCAGCATCAGTCTTTTCCAATGAGTCAACTCTTCGCATGAGGTGGCCAAAGTACTGGAGCTTCAGCTTTAGCATCATTCCTTCCAAAAGAACACCCAGGGCTGATCTTTAGAATGGACTGGTTGGATCTCCTTGCAGTCCAAGGGAAGGGACTCTCAAGAGTCTTCTCCAACAACAAGGTTCAAAAGCATCAATTCTGCGGCACTCAGTTTTCTTCACAGTCCAACTCTCACATCCATACATGACCACAGGAAAAACCATAGCCTTGACTAGACGGATCTTTGTTGGCAAGGGAATGTCTCTGCTTTTGAATATGCTCTCTAGGTTGGTCATAACTTTCCTCCCAAGGAGTAAGCATCTTTTAATTTCATGGCTGCAAACACCATCTGCAGTGATTTTGGAGCCCCCAAAAATAAAGTCTGACACTATTTCCCCATCTATTTCCCATGAAGTGATGGGACCAGATGCCATGATCTTCGTTATCTGAATGTTGAGCTTTAAGCCAACTATTTCACTCTCCTCTTTCACTTTCATCACGAAGCTTTTTTGTTCCTCATCACTTTCTGTCATAAGGGCGGTGTCATCTGCATATCTGAGGTGATTGATATCTCTCCCAGCAATCTTGATTCCAGCCTGTGTTTCCTCCAGCCCAGCGTTTCTCATGATGTACTCTGCATTTAAGTTAAATAAGCAGGGTGACAATATACAGCCTTGACATACTCCTTTTCCTATTTGCAACCAGTCTGTTGTTCCATGTCCAATGCTAACTGTTGCTTCCTGACCTGCATACAGATTTCTCAAGAGGCAGATCAGTTGGTCTGGTATTCCCATCTCTTTCAGAATTTTCCACAGTTTCTTGTGATCCACACATTCAAAGGCTTTGGCATAGTCAATAAAGCAGAAATGGATGGTTTTCTGGAATTCTCTTGTTTTTTCCATGATCCAGCGGATGTTGGCAATCTGATCTCTGGTTCCTCTGCCTTTTCTAAAACCAGCTTGAACATCAGGAAGTTCATCACCAGATCAATACTGAAATCAGATTGATTATATTCTTTGCAGCCAAAGATGGAGATGATCTATACAGTCAGCAAAAACAACAAGACCAGGAGCTGACTGTGGCTCAGATCATGAACTCCTTATTGCCAAATTCAGACTTAAACTGAAGAAAGTAGGGAAAATCACTAGACCATTCAGCTATGATCTAAATCAATTCCTTATGACTATACAGTGGAAGGGAGAAATAGATATAAGGGCCTAGTTCTAATAGACAGAGTGCCTGATGAACTATGGAATGAGGTTCGTGACATTATACAGGAGACAGGGATCAAGACCATCCCCAAGAAAAAGAGATGCAAAAAAGAAAAATGGCTGTTTGAGGAGGACTTACAAATAGCTGTGAAAAGAAGAGAACCAAAAGGCAAAGGAGGAAAGGAAAGATATACCCATTTTTCCAGTGGTGGCATAACATTACACCGTATGAACACATCACAATTTAATCAGTCCCCTATTGATGAGTATTTAGGTTGTCTAATTCCTTTCCACTATAATAAATAATATGAAAATAAATATTCTCATACAAGCATTTTCATGCATTTGTGTAACTGTATCTGTGGAATAAATTTCTAAAAATAACATTGAGTCTAAGGGTTGGAGAGTAAACAGTTTGAAAGCTACTGACAAATTGTTTTCTAGTAAGGTTGCACGAATTACCACTCCCATTCATGTTATATAATGCTTCATGCTCTCTCACATGCTAGCCAACATTGGTTTTTTTTCCAACTTTTTTATCTTTGCCAGTCTGATAGGTGGAAAAATATTTTGTGTGTGTGTGTGTATGCCAGTCCACCATGAGTGCGTGGTTCTGCCATTTCTGAACACAGTGACTCAATTAAATAAAATCAAGGTAGTAACAGGGATGGATGCTATTTCAAAAATTTATCCTTATCTCTAAGAGTGATTAATTGGCTTTGTAGCCTACCCTGGAAAGATTAATTATTAATATATACTGAGACTATATATTAAACAGTGCTTGGGAGTTCCTTCCGGACCATTCTTTTATTTTTCAATGTGTTTATTTTTTATTTTACTTTTTGGCCATGCCACATAGCTTGCAGGGTATTAGTTCCCCAACCAGGGACTGAACCCGCCCCTCAGCAAGGAGCCCTAACTGCTGGGCCACTTATCTTCTGATGACTCTTTGATCTTAAAATGTCAAACTAAGAATTGAGGGAACTATCAAGGTTACTTAAGAAATTAATTCAATTACTTAGCAATGTCAGCACATGTCATTTGAAATCACGATAATGATGACAATGCGGATTGTATGTGCACGTAAAACAGGCAGTCTTAAGAAGAGGCTGGTAGCAAAGGGAGTACAGTACATCTTCCAACTGTGTCTTGCGTCTTATGAATAGTTTTGGAGGAAAGTTATTACTCCTGCTGAGAGAAATTTAAAGTTCCTTACTGAAATCATTTAAATAACTTTTATTTTAGATCATCATAGTTTTTTTTTCTTTTTTGTGGCTGCAAAGCATGTGGGATCTTACTTCCCTGACTAGGGATTGAACCCATATCTCCCGCACTGGAACTGTGGAGTCTTAACGAGTGGATGACCAGGGAAGTCCCTAATAACCTCTCTGTTGTAGAAGAGACTTAGAAAAAAACTGCAGAGTCACCACGGATGGCTCCCATACAGCCCCACAGCTCCCCTGCTTGTTAGCGCCGCACAGTAACACGGTACTCTGTCACTGACGTATTGACTGACACATTAACTAAAATCCATACTTGACTCAGATCGTCATAGTTTTTCCCCAATGTCCTTTTCCTGTTTCAGGCTCATACCCAGAATCCCAAGTTACAGTTATATTTAGTCATCATACCTCCCCGGGCTTCTCTGGGCTGTGACAGGTTTTCAGTTTCCTTGTTTTTGATGACCTTGACAATTTTGAGGAGTCCAGGCCAGGTATTCCATAGGATGTTCCTGAGCTGGCATCTGTCCGACGTTTTTCTCATAAATGAGACCGGGGTTGTGGATTAGGGAGAGGACGGCCATACAGGTAAAATGCCTCACATTATCGTATCACACTGTCAACATGACTCAGCACTGTCACGGCTGACCTTGATCATCGGAGTGAAAATACATTTATTACCTTTCTGTGTTGGCATAAACAAGGCTACAGAATATAACGAATTGAGTCCTGAGGGTTTCAAAGTAAAGTGTGGCGGGGAGGCTGATTATCAGGGAGCCAGGGGTTCCCTGGTGGCTCAGATAGTAATGAATCCGCCTGCAATGTGAGAGACCTGGGTTCGATCCCTGGGTTGGAAGATCCCCTGGAGGAGGGAATGGCTACGCACTCCAGTATTCTCGCCTGTAGAATCCCCTGGGACAGGGAAGCCCGGTGGTCTACAGTCCATAGGGTTCCCAACAGTCGGACACAACCGAGTGACTAGGCACACACAGCACAGGAGTCCCCTGATTCCTCAGGAGACCCTGCCAGGGGGCAGAAAGAGCTCTGTGCCAGAATGTGTGAACTCTGAAGCAATGCTGGAAATTTAGAGACACGCTGTTCAAAGTAACCCCACTGGGGCAAGTACTGCTACTCACGGTTCACGAGGAAGAAGCCGAGGCGCGGTGCCAAGGATACACGCAAGCTGAGACGCAGTCCACACAGTCTGGCCACAGCGCCCAGGCTCTTACCACTGTGTGTCGTCTCACCAAATCCATTTTGACTTGGATTTCCCAGATTACAAGTGAGACACTAAGGCATCTTTCCTTTGGTATATGGCTACTGGACCCCAGGACCTCACTGGGGACAGGTGATACAAAGGAGAAGCCATGAGGAACAGATTCCAGGTGAGACCTCAGAGTCGGAGCTGGTAGAGGTCTGGAAGGATGGCATCCCAAGCCCAGGGCGGGGGGCCCGCTGGAGCCAGCACCTGGGATCATCTCAGGGTGTAATTTAAGCGTGACCCTAGGCAAGGATCACCAGCTTCAGCAAACAAAAATATAAGATCCCCACTTAAATGTGAACCTCAGATGAACAACCTGTATGTTCCAAGTGAAATTCAAATTCACCTGGGCATCTGTATTTTAACACTCCCCCTGGCTGCACGGCCCCCAAGCCCAATTTCCAGCCCTCTTAGATTCACTGATCACTTCCAGTTGTGGTAGAGTCAGCTGTGACTGAATCAAAACCCCTTACACTGTGACTCTACTGACATAGGAAGATAAATGGAAGCTCTAGAAGGCGGAGGGGTTCAAGAAAAAATAATTGAGAGAGGAGACAATTCTTTGTGTAAGGGAACAGCCCAATGTGCTTCATGTGCAAAATGTCTTTCTAGAGAATTTCACTGCAATTGTCTTCATAAAGCAAATCATAACACTCATTTGCGTCACGTATTTCCGTTACGAGCCTCTTCTGTTAAGGAGAGGGTGGGATGAGTTGAGAGAGCAGCATTGAAACATGCGAAATTAGATAGCCAGTGGAGATTTGCTGCTTGACGCAGGGAGCTCAAATAAGGTGCTCTGTGACAATCTAGAGGGGTGGGATGAGGTGGGAAGGAGGGAAGGGAAGGGAAGGGACATGGGTATACTTATGGCTGATTCATGTTGATGTGTGGCAGAAACCAACATAATATTGTAAAGCAATTATTCTCCAATTAAAAATAAATATATATTTTTAAAGCTGCAGTGGGAACACAGGTCTTGAGAGTCACAGCTGCCATTCCCACCACTCCAAATTTCCAACCCAGGAAACCCTCATTACAATAAGCATAGTGCACACTACATGTTAAGATCATGAAACAGAAGGAATCACGTCTCATGAACAAGTGTGCTTCCACAGAAAGTAGCACGGTGTCTGAACCGAACGGATACTTGTGAAGTGGATGGATGGAAAAACAGAATCAGTCCTGCAAAAAAACTTGTCATTTAAATATTAACGTATTGAGACGTAGTAAACGTTTGCCAACCCAAAGTTGGTCTTTGAGTGAAAGGACACAATGAGGCAGGTAGGGATAGAGCCATGATGTGTGAGAAACATTCATAGTCGAGGAGGTGATGTGCAGGACTTCAAATAGCTGTTCTTTTCCAATGGCGTAAGTCTGTTCAGTCTCTGGGTCGATGAATCTAGATGAATGGAGACCTTTCTTTCACAACTGGAGAAATGGCGGCTCAGAGGGTAAATCGTCTGCCTGCAATGCAGGAGACCCGGGTTCGATCCCTGGGCCAGGAAGATCCCCTGGAGAAGGAAATGGCAATCTACTCCAGTACTCTTGCCTGGAAAATCCCATGGACAGACAAGCCTAGTAGACTACAGTCCATGGGATCGCAAAGAGTCGGACCGACTGAGCGACTTCACTTCACTTGGTTTAACCTTTATCCACACTCATGGGAAGTCTTAGGAGGCGATCAGATTCACCAAATATGGGCCTCTGCTGCCACCTCGTGTTAATTTCTCAGCTTTAAAAAGGTAAAAACAGGAAGCTCTGTTAACTCAAAAAATTTCAGGATTTCCAACTCTATCAAAGCCTTTTGTGGGTAAAAAAAGAGACAGTATATCCTCTATTTGTATTGCAAAAATATTTAAACTCTGTTGCAACTAATGTGTCCAAACTGTTTACAGAAGGAAAACCATTTGATAATGATACAGATTGGCCCAAGCCCCTTAAAGCCAGCAATCTTTTGCTGGGGACTGTTTTTTGGATACCGATATTAGATCCCTTTTCTCCCTTTCTTTCATTTCTGAACTGTATTAGGAAAAGAAGAAGGGAAAAAAAAAAACCGAGACAGTTTTGGGGTGCTCCCATCAACGATTCTCTCTAAATTAAGATAGTGGCAGAAGACAGTGATATCTGGCCCCAGGCCTTTAAACTAGGGTTTGTCTCGGTTGGACACAGAAGTATTTAGCAGGGAGGGTGAGTTGGTGGCAGCCAATCTTTCAGTCTTCTGAAAGCACGGAGTGTGTGCGCTTTCCTGCGCGGGAATCCACAGCCAAGAGACCAAAGAGCTGCGCTCAGTGAGGGAAGAGACATCATTTCTGTCTAGCTGTCTTCTCATCCTTTATACTGTATCTGGGCAGCCAAGTAAGGGGAGCACTGAGAGGCTGTCATGTAGGACTCCTCTGGTGGTCCAGTAGCTAAGACCTCACGCTCCCGTGTAAGGGACTGGGATTTCATCTCCGGTCAGGGAACTAGATCCCACATGTTGCAACTAAGCCCCAGTACAGCCAAACAAATGAATAAGTCTTTTTAAAAAATAATTAAAAAGGGAGAGATTGTTAAAAGTTACATTAAGTTAGTGTTAGAAGCTCAGTCGTGTTTGACTCTCTGCGACCCCATGGACTATAGTCTGTCAGGTTCCTGGATCGACAAGAATACTGGAATGGGCTGCCATTTCCTTCTCCCAGGATGTTACTCTAAGAACACACCAGGCACACCAGCACACCAGGCTTCCCTGTCTATCACCAACTCCCGGAGCTTACTCAAACTCATGTTCAATGAGTCGGTGATGCCATCTGACCATCTCATCCTCTGTCGTCCCCTTCTCCTGCCTTCAATCCTTTAGGATGGGCTGGCTGGATCTCCTTGCAGTCCAAGGGACTCTCAAGAATCTTCTCCAACACCACAGTTCAAAAGCATGAATTTTTCAGTGCTCAGCTTTCTTTATAGTCCAACTCTCACATCCATACATGACTACTACAAAAACCATAGCCTTAACAAGATGGACCCTTGTTGGCAAAGTAATGTCTCTGCTTTTTAATATGCTGTCTAGGTTGCTTATAACTTTCCTTCCAAGGAGTAAGCATCTTTAGTTGTATTTCAAAGTGATGGTCGACTTCACATCCATCATCTATTCTTGAAAGTTTTAAGTGCTTTTCAATCACAAGTCTTATTGGAAAATACTGATAACCACCATAAGGGAAAGGGTCAAAGGACTAAAACTGGAATGAGAAACTATATTCTGACATTAGTTTGAGAAGAGGGGCGACAGGAAAAGATTGTTCTCTGCAAATGACATGATTCCACTGAGGAACATGATAGAACTTTTATCTTCATACAAATTAGCCAAATTACTGCAAATCCCATGGTACCATTACAGCAGCATTGATACAAACAAGTATCAGTGAACAGAAGAGAGTGACCAGGTTCGGATCTTCTCAGCCTCCATGTACCTACTGCACCTAGCTATCCAGCCCACTCTGCAGAGTGGCTGACATCTTACCTCGACTCCGAGCCCAGGGGTAAACCCCTGCTTTCACTGCACAGGATCCAGGCTCTGCTTACGTCATGGTCTTTCATATCCAGTAACAGAGGGATGACCTTTACATAAGCCTCATCTAAAAGTGTTCTGAAAATGGTTTGAACAAAACCCTCAGTAAGAAATGAATTTATACTGTGATCCTTTATACACACGTGCAAATGCGTACGTATACACTTGTAACCAAGTTACACAGAACAATGTTTACCCTAGCTGGTACTTTCTGATGTCTCTTCTACTTTCGTTTTTTTAAAACTGTGGTTTTTATCCACTACATTGACTTCACCATCTATTAATGAGTCCTGACCTGTAGTTACAGTGATGTACAAGACTGTCATATTTTGAGACATGGAGTTATATTTCTTAAGGTAATCATCTGGAATTGTAAAATGCTGAGAAATAAATATAAATTTCAGTAGCAGTATCGAAAAGCATTTCTCTTTCCTGAAGTGAAAGTCACTTAGTCGTGTCCGACTCTTTGCTACCCCATGGACTATACAGTTAATGGAATTCTCCAGGCCAGAAGGAGTGGGTAGCCTTTCCCTTCGCTAGGGGATCTTCCCAACCCAGGGATCGAACCCAGGTCTCCCACACTGCAGGAGGATTCTTTACCAGCTGAGACGCAAGGGAAGCCCAAGAATACTAGAGTGGGTAGCCTATCTCTTCTCCAGCGGATCTCACCCACCCAGGAATCGAACCGGGGTCTCTTCCACTGCAGGCAGTTTCTTTACCAACTGAGCTATCAGCACTGAGAACGTTCTGAAGAACTGGTGGATGCAGATAAACACGGGTGGAAGCCTGTGGAGCAGCCCAAAAGGAGAATGAAGGCATTTATGGAAACTTGGCCAACCTGCACAGTGGCGACAGGAACCTCTTACAGCAATGCTGCCATGTAATCTGAGTTTGCTCTTGCTAGAAGAAATGATTTTAAAAAACCAAACTCCTCAAGTTGGGAAGAACCTTAAATGTCAAGTTCTATTTTCTCCTCCTGGACGACAGAAGCAAGTCAGCGTTCCTATGAAAATCTGAGCATTGACTTTGGTCCTATCCCAAAGAGTTAATTTCAATTAGAAGTAGAATTAAAAAAAGATTCACTAAAATATCACCTCTTTTTTTCCCCAGATGATTACTAGAATTTTATTAGCCAAGGGAAAGCAGCTGGAAGAGAAACAGCAAACAAAAAAAAAATACATCTTAAGGATCCTTAAGTACATATTTATAATTTAAGTATCGTATTTTAAAAGGCCGTAGTCCATCAGTTCATTAAATGCACCAACTTATGTCACAGGTCCATTTGTCAACTGAAGTAACGTCCACTGTCCTTTGGCTCAACAGACTGTCCTTTACATCCGACCCTGATCTCTGTGATTGGCATCAGAAAGGATGCTGTCGGTGGCTTGAGGTCAACATCTGAGAGGTAAACACAGCTCTGGAGGCAGGTGTTTCCACCTGCCCGAGTCCTCTTCCACCGACATCCATGCCAGCAACAAACAGCCAAGAGCTGAGAAGGCAAAGGCTCAGGAACAGCCCACACCATGTCAATCTTTGAGGGGAATGCACCCCAGTCCAGCTGGAGGTGGGCTCTGGAGCCTCGCTTCTGGCAGACAGCCTATCAGCCAGCACCGATGGGCCCTCTAGGACTTCCCACAACGCCCGAGGGCTGTGAGTCAGAAAGTGCTTTCAAGCAGGCAGTGGCACCCACAGCCGGTGGGACACACCTCCTGGGTCCGAAACCACTCCATCATGTGGCTGGTGTGCCCCCCGTGTCCACAGGCCAGGCAGAAGTTGGACGACCCTCGCACAGCCACGTGGCAGATGGCACACTGGAACGTGAAGCCTTTGCAGATGGCACACTGCGTGCCCCGGACCTCACTCCGGCAGTGGCTGCAGTACACGCCAAACTCTGGAGAAGGGTGGAGGTGGCCAAAAAAGAGACACGGTGAGTTCAGCTCTGCACACGAGAACTGGGCATTGTGAGCAATAAAGATGCATTCATTTGGAGGGCTCTGTAGGATCTTATTAAGCCACTGCTGTTCAGTTTTTTTAAATGGCAGAACCCCTGATGGCCTCTCTTATTTCCCTTCCCTAAGGAAATAGAAGCCTTTCACTGGGGCTCCTTTCATCTCAACACCCACAGATATTCGTATCTCCCTCTTCTTTCACCCCTTACAGCAGAGGAAGGGTCCTGGGTTCTTCCTTCTATCAGAACCAGCTCTTCTGCTTCAGATCAACAGGCAGTCATAAAAATGGACCAATAGAGACACTAAGTACACGGTAATTAAGGGAAATATCTCATGGTAGTTCCCAGTTAAGGTAAATCCTGAGATAAACCGGTTTGAAAATCTTGATTAAAAACAGCTATGTTTCCTTAAGCATAACGTAAAAAAACGTTTATCGTAGTTGTTTCACATGTAGTTAGTTTCAGGTGCACAGCAAAGTGATTCAGTCACACACAGACCCACACTCTTCCTGGCTCTCTTCTCATATGGGTTATCAGAATATTGAGCAGAGTTCCCTGTGCCATACAGAAGCTCATATTTGTTATCTACCTTATATACAGTAGTGTATGTATATTAATCTCAAGCTCCTGATTTATCCCTCATCCCCATGCTTCCCCTTTGATAACCATAAGTTTGTTTCAATAACTGTGAGTTTGTTTCTGCTTGGTAAATAAGTTCATTTGCATCATCTTTTAAAAATTATGTTCTACATATGAGTGACATTATATGACATGTGTCTTTCTCTTGTCTGACTTACTTCATTTAGTATGATAACCTCTAGGTCCATCCATGATGATACAAAGGTATTATTTCATTCTTTTTATGGCTGAGTAATATTCCAGTGTACACACACACACACACACACACCCCCCATCTTCTTTATCCATTCATCTGTCGATGGACACTTAGGTTGCTTCCATGTCCTGGTTACTGTAAACAGCACTGCTAAGAACACTGGGGTGTTTGCATCTTTTCAAATTAGGATTTTCTCCAGATACATGCCCAGGAATGGGACTGTTGAATCATATACTAGTTCTATTTTTAGTCTTTTAAGAAACCTCCATATTGTTCCCCACAGCAGCTGCATCAATTTACTTTCTCACCAGCCGTGTAAGAGGGTTCCCTTTTCTCTACACCGTCTCCAACATTTATCATTTTCATGATGGCCATTCTGACTGATGCGAGGTGATACCTCACTGTGGTTTTGATCTGCATTTCTCTAATAATCAGCAATGTTGAGCATCTTTTCATGTGCTTTCTGGCAATCTGTATGTCTCCTTTGGAGAAATATCTATTCAGATCCTCTGTCCATTATTTGATTGGGTTATTAGTTTTTTAAATATTGAGCTACAGGAACTCTTTGTAGATTTTGGAGGTTAATCGTTTGTTGGTTGCTTTGTTTGCAAATATTTTCTCCCATTCTGTGGGCTACTTTTTCATTTTACTTACAGTTTCCTGTGCTGTACAAAAGCTTTTAAGTTTAATTAGGTCCTATTTGCTTATTTTTGTTTTCATTACTCTAGGATGTGGATCCAAAAAGATATTGCTACAATCTATGTCCAGAGTGTTATGCCTATGTTTTCCTCTAAAGACTTTTATAGCATCCAGTCTCACATTTAGGTTAAAATCCACTCGAGTTTATTTTTGTGTATGCTGTTACAGAATGTTTTAACTTCATTCTTTTACAGGTAGCTGTCCAGTTTACCCAGCACTACTTATTGAAGAGGCTGTCTTTTCTCCACTGTATATTCTTGCCTTCTTTGCCGTAGATTAATTGGCCATGGGCACATGGGTTTATTGCTGAGTTTTCTAATCTATTACATTGATCTATATTTCTATTTTTGCGCCAGAATAAAATACCTAGGAATAAACCTACCCAAGGAGACAAAAGACCTGTTCTCTGAAAACTATAAGACACTCATGAAAGAAATCAAAGATCACACAGATGGAAAGATACAGCATATTCTTGGATTGGAAGAATCAATATTGTCAAAATGACAATACTACCCAAGGCAATCTACACTTTCAATTCAATCCTGATCAAATTACCAATGACATTTTTCACAGAACTAGAACAAAAAATTGTTTAATTTATATGCAAACACAAAAGACCCTGAATAGCCAAAGCAATCCTGAGAAAGAAAAAACAGAGCTGGAGGCATCAGACACCCTGATTTGTAATCAAAGGAGTATGGATTAGAGACTTCCTGAACAACTTCAACCCCAAACCAGACTTTAAAGTCCTTCGGCCAGCCCAAGGAACCCAGCACAACCTTTCGAACAGGAGATGTCAAAAGGTCTAGCTGATTGATGGGCTGGCACATCAGTCACATATCCCTGTGATTTATTTATTTACCTGAAAACTAACTTAAAAGGCAAATTGCAGGAGGCCATCACTGATCTTTCCCTGATATACCTGCATGCCTGTAGATGCTCTGAAAAATATTATAGATGACCCAAACAGCATTTTGTGTCTGTACTTCTTCATGTACATGTACCAAGATGATCCATATTAAAATAATCCTTTTATTCAACATTTAAATCTATGTATTATTTTGGTTTGCCTTTATTTAACTGAAACTATATTCACACAACTTAAAGAATCAAATTATTCTATACATTGTATTATCAAAACCAGCATTCCCACACCCATCACTCCCTAGAGGAAATTCTTCCAACCCATTTAACTATTTCTTCGGTTTTTATCTCCCTATCTCTACACATGTTTATAAAATTATTTCTTTTTTTAAAAATTTATTTTCAATTGAAGGATAATTGCTTTACAATACTGTGTTGGTTGCTGCCATACATCAACAGGAATCAGCCACAGGTATACATATGTCCCTTCCCCAGTTATTTCTTAATTGTCATATTTAAGCACTGTCTATTGACCTTCCCCCAGCGGAAGTTCTTTCACTCCCCAATTTCCCCAACCAGACTCACGGACACCTTGTTCCTCTCCTTCCCCACGCAGCTCTATTATGATTTGGTTGGATTAATATTGCTTTTACATTATTTCTCTAGGCAAGTATTCATCAAGCCAAACCACATACCATGATGACTTCCTTTCTTTCTTGCACATCTTGGTTTTCCTAGAGTTAGTCTTGTTTTTTCATTTGCTTATTGACAATTTATCTGCAAACACCTGACTCTTTTAGAAATACACTGACTATGGAAATACGCTAGGCGTTTTTCTCAGGGGCAGCACTCTGAAGCTCCAGCCTGGACTGGCGCGTCTCCAGGTCTGTCAGGCACATCTCCCTTCATCACCGTCCTGACACCCTGGTTTCCTGGCTTCGCACCTATTCCTCCGCCTTAGACAGGCTGAAGGTTTGCTCTGACCCTTAGAGGGCGAGCTGGGTACAGAACTCTAGGTTAGATGCTAAGGGATTCTACGAGGATGTTTTTCGAGCCCAGGGAAGGCACTGCTGCGCTGTTGTTGCGCAGCTCCAGGATCTTCAGCGGCTTCACTGCTCCCACGAAGTGTGATGCTATTCGTATCCCTATCCTTTGCAGGCGACTCATCTTCTCTCTCTGGAAACTTCTAGGATCTTCTCTAGATCCCCGGGTCCTTCTTCATTCATATACTAGCTACATAGCAGCCCCTTTATCGGGAAATATGTCCACCTTTTCTAGACAGTGAACTTCCAGTTTTCTGCTGAGGGAGGGGAAGGGTGAAAACTGCTGTGCAAAATAGGAGTGGGAACCTGGGGACCCTAAAGGCCATCATTCAAGGCTCCTATTTCTGACCTCACCTTCCTGCTACTTGCAGAAGTTCTGGGTACTTGAATTCCTGAAACATCCAGGGGTTCTGCCATGTGTATTGGGCTTCCCTGGTGGCTCAGACGGTAGAGAACCTGCCGGCAATGCAGGAGACCTGAGTTTGATCCTTAGGTCAGGAAGATCCCCTGGAGAAGGAAATGGCGACCTATTCCAGTATTCTTGCCTGGAGAATTCCATGGACAGAGGAGCCTGACAAGCTACAGTCCATGGGATTAGTTACATGGGGTTATCAATGTGTGTTACTGTTTTTCTGCCTGCCAGTTCAGCGTTCAGCTCCCTCTCTGTAAAATCAGCTACCACTAACTATCTGTAACCCAGGTCCCAAATTTTATTGCCAATATTACTTTTCCTTGCACAGCTGTGTCTTTTCATAAAAGCTCTATGTAGACACTTCAGCAGGGTCTGGGGGCCAAAGGAAATCAAACTGTTCAGTCTATTCTTTATATCTCTCTTTTGTATCACTCTTTAGAAAATATCTCTTAACTTCTTTCATATCATAGTCTTGCTTTTCCTCAAAACATACTAGTATCTCATTCAAAGTCTGTTTCTGGTTCTTTCTCCAAGACTCAAGCTCCAACTACTGGTTTCTCTCAAGGTCCAGAATCAGTGGGCTCTCTTATTTGAGAGCCCATTCCACCCCACAGTTCCCAGGTAAATGCACTCAGTGCTTACAGCATGAATACCATCAATGTGCTAAATATTCCCACATTCCTAGTTTTAGCCCTAAACTCTCCTTTAAGTTCCAGACTCATATCCAACTGTCTACATCATTTCTACAGTTTGAACTTCAACATTTCCTACTATTCCAAACTGAGTTTTCAATTTTCTTTCAATCTTTTCTAATCTTAGAATATGGCATCGCCATTTCCAGGTCAAGCTGGAAACTTAGGATCATTTAAGCTTTGTCTCTTCCTCAAGCCCACATCCAACTTGTTAGTAAGACATACTGATATTGAGTCTACCCCTGAAATGCATTTTTACTTCATCCACCTCTCTCCACCTCCACTGATAACACCTGAGACCAGGCTGTCCTTCTCGCTCTGACCACCTGAACAGTCTTCAAATGCCCTGTCCGCCTCTACTTCCGTCCTTCTCCCATCCTTTCTTCCTATGATAGCCAACAAAACCCTCTTGCAGTGGAAACTGGAGCTTACCTCTTCTTCCAGCTGTCCGCTGCTGGGTGGAGCTATGCTCCCTCCCTGTTAGTTTGGCCTCACTTCTCCTTTTTTTTGGCTGCACCACACAGCTTGCAAGATTTTAGTTCCCTGACCAGGGATTGAACCCAGACCCACAACAGTGAAAGCAGAGTCCTGACCACGGGACTGTTAGGAGAGTCGTATCACTTACTTCTTAATGTCCTTTGAAACTCATCACTGGGCTTGGAATACAGTCCAAGCTCTTTACCGTGACTTTCAAGCCCCTGACTCTCCTGTGGTCGTTTCACGGCACTCTCCTCGCTCACCGTGCTCCAGCACACTGGTCTTCCTTCGCTTGTTCAAAATAACAGCTATTTCCGCTGTGGGGCTGCTCCTGGGTGGGGCGCCCTTCGAGACTCTCCTGCTGCACAGGCGGCTCCGTCCTGTCCTGCAGACCTCGGCTCCTCAGAGAGCCTTCCCAAGGCAGCTCAAAATGTCTGCTAAAATTCTCCCTCCCTGCTCCCCTGACCCAACACCCTTTTTGCTTGCTCATAAATACTGATCACAGCTTGTCATTATTTTTCTCCCTTACTGGCCTAGGAGTTGCCACAAAGGACGAGTGTGCTGGCGCTGCGACTAAGAGGAGTCTGATAAACGTTAGCTGAATAACTGAATAAATGTCCCTACTGCCAATCTACATCTGAGGACTGGACAGACAACTTCTTCCTTTACAGTGAAAATGTAACTGTCTCATGAAACGCCAGGGTTTTCAACAACTTAAAAGAGACTCAAAGTACTTCAGAAATTTCCACTTATAAATGAGACACTGGAACTTCCAAGGATTACGTTATGGACACGTTAAATGACAGAACCTTTCAGAGAGTGATGAGAACAGAAAGAAATTCATATCTACCAATGCCTTTGTGAGGATCAGGAGGACAGGAGACAAACTTCAGCACTTCAGCTCGTTTCTCCCTCAGACCCCAACGGTAGAGGATTTCTCCATAGCATTTCTTAAAGTCATCAAATTGCTGGGTATTAGCGGGGTCCAGAAGCCTGGATCAAATTCAGAACACCTCTGTCAGTCCCTTTACGAGAAACAAGTTCGACGCCAAATGGCACTTAATATTCCTCTCTTAGGGTTTCCCTGGTGGCTCAGATGGTAAAGAATCCGCCTGCAGTGCGGGAGACCTGGGTTCGATCCCTGGGTTGGGATTATTCCCTGGAGAAGGGCATGGCAACCCACTCCAGTATTCTTGCCTGCCTGGAAAATCCCCACGGACCGAGCAGTCTGGTGGGCTACAGTCCGTGGGGTCGCAGAGCGTCGGGCACAACTGAGCGACTCAGCACAGCACAGACCTTTCCCAAAAGCAAGAGTCCCAGTGTGGGAAGAGTCTAAGCATCACAGAGCTACAGCTCCCGGCTGGGAAGGTCATTACCTTTTATTTTTATCATGCTGATCACGCTCTCGCTCACGAGGATCACTGTAGGTCAGACTCCCAAAGCGGATTTCTTCTGGTGAGGACTCTCCCCAAGGTGAAGATATGTGTTCTGTTTCTCTTCCCACTGAAGAAAATCAAATGGGAAGGGAAGATGGAAATCAGAGAAGGCATGGGAAATAACCTGAAAACTCTCATGATGCACTGTGTCCCATTTACTTCCTGGAAGGAAAATAAGCTAAGCTGAAGAATCTGAGAAGTCCTGGAACTAAACAGAACGCTTTCCTATCCTTACCTTTCTGTCTAGGTATTTACTATTAACGTTAACTTGATAATTAGGCACACACACAATGATTAAGCAAATTATAAGAGTGATATAGATTATTAGGCAGGCATTACTTATTTTAAAAAACTCTTTAAATGGCATGAGAAAATGCTCATGAGAAAATAAAAAATAGAACATAAAATCACAAATGTAGAAAGATCTGCCCCCCTCCCCCGCCCCCAACACACACACACACACACACACACACACACACACACACACACACACACACACACACAGGAAGGAAATGTCCTGGAATGTTAACAAATGTCCTGGAATGTTAACAGATCTTATTTATTTCTAGGTGGGGAAATCAACCATTAGTATTTTCTCCACCAACATCTGTTTTCTTCACTGGGCAAACAGTACTTCTGTAATCAACAAAATTAAAATCATTTTTAAAAAGAAATTTTAAAAATCCAGAAAACACATATACATCTACTGGTTAAATAGACCTTTACGTCCAGGTGGGACTGGGCTCAGCGTCACTTCTCCATCCTGAAGGAGGTTCGTGGATAGGGCGGTAACAGGAAGTGGCAGGCGATGGGGAAGGGACTTATGCAGCACAAAGGATAAGGGTTGGGGCTGGCGATGGACGATGGGAAGGCCCACTGCCAGTTTCTCAAGGTCATAGGATGGGAAGTAACCAAGCAAGGCAGAGAGACAGCAGAAGCCAGCATGCTCAGACACAAAAGCCCATGTCTCAGCCCTTGCTGACTGTGGTATCTCCACCATACTCAATTTAAAGGTCAATGAGGGGACTTCCCTGGCAGTCCAGGGGTTAGACTTGGCACTTTCACTGCTAGGGCCTGGGTTCAATCCCTGGTTGGGAGACTGAGACCCTGTAAGGTGCACAGTACAGCCAAAAATTAAAAAGTAAATAAATACATAAAGGCAATGAGAAACAAGGGAAAACATGAAGAATATTCATCAGCTGAAGATCACATATTAAATCACACACCACATTGAAAGCATAAAACCTCAGCATGGGCTAAGGCAGTTCCGTACTGACCTATGTTCCAGCCACCAGTGTTGAACCCCGGGTCGGACAAGCTCGAGCAGGATCCTGAGGATGTAAAGCTGGGCTGCAATGAAAGCGGGAACAGCGTGAGAGCGCCACTTCCCATGACGGCTCACCTTTGCAAAAAGCCAGATTCAGACCAGGAAACCCCCAGCTTACGTAGCGACTGTGGGACACCACAAGGTTAGCTGAGCGGCTGGGAAAGGGTCCGAAAGGGTTTGGTATCCCCTGCGGTCGAGACTGGGCTTCGAACACGCTGCAGAGCATGGCCAACGTCTGCACGTCCCGGAGCCGGCAGTAATGAGCCAGTCTGGAGAGAAAGGGGCACGACAGAAGTCGCAAGAAGGCACGGGGGAATGATGCCTGTCGCACCTGCGGCAGGTTGTTCCCATCGGGGAAGGAAGGGAGAGCTGTTTTAAAAACTAACTTTACTGAAGTGTAGTTGATTTACGACATTGCGTTAATTTCTACTATACTGAAAAGTGCTTCAGTTATATATACATTCTTTTTCATATGCTTTTCCATTATAGTTTATATAAATGGATAAACAACAAGGTCCTTACTGTATAGCACAGTGAACTATATTCAGTATCCTATGATAAACCATAAAAGAAGAGAGAATTCTTGATCCTGCCTCAAAGCCCCCATCAGGAACAAGAGCTTTCTACAGATCCAGCAGCTTGATCGACCTGTTTTGGAATAACACATATCAGAGTATCACACATGACCTAGATAACCCATCTGAAAGCTCCTGGTAGGCATCCAGGCCTGGGCTCAGACTTGAATGAAGTTTCTCCAAGAATCAGGGAGACTCAACGCACATCTGAGTGAGGCCTCCCCAACTCCAAGGAGGCATCACACTGCTCTCTGGGGGTTTCCCAGTCCTCCATTCATATAACCTAAGGCTACATGAAAGTGCTCAGAGAAACAGGGAGCAGGTCAGACTCCAGAGGTGGCATTATGAGTCTGAGCTATTAAATAAGAACAACAGGGAACAATTTTATTACCTCTTCGGTCCTCACTTCCCCTTTGCTCCTTTCAGGACCCAGAAGGTAAGGTAGAGATCCCAGGAACTTGGCCTTTGCAATGGAATAGTACTGATACTTTCCTAACAAGCAAAGACTAATAGTTTTAAGGTGTTTTCACACTTTCTCATGAGCCTCCTAGGAAGTGGGTAGAAAACCATCATTATCCTGTGTTACCACGAGGCACTTGAAGAGTGAGCAAGCATCCCAGATCTCGCCTCAAGTAGGTAAAGCGAACCTCCACCTGAAGGCAGGAGCGCTTCTCCATCTCTCTTCAGGACCTGGGCCTCCCTGTCGTGGAGGCTCCAGTGATTTTTCCTGGCTGTAAATAATTTTGCACGTTGTATTTCCTGTTAGTCATACGTTAGTGCAATAAATCAAACTCAGCATTTTCATAAACTGTCTAGTAGGGTGAACATATTGTGGCCTTCGGAAAACACAAAGCCAACAAGCAATTCTCTAACCTGCTCTCAGGGGCGAGGTTCTACAGCACCTCGACCAACTTTCTACCTCAGGAGCTCTGTGTTCAGACAGATACAACTTCTGGGACAAAGCATAACTCTCTCAAGGATATCTGAGTCTAAAATCCTCGTTAAAAATGACAAATATTGTATAGTTCCTCCTGTTCTAAGAAATCAGTTCTGCACAGAAGTTACTGCAACTTTAAAAGGAAAGGTCTCGCTTCCTCTTCTCATGCCTCAGGGCTTTGTACTTTAGACAATAACACTGAGAACGTTTACAGACCTAAAAGGGACACCATTCATTTTCCTCACTTTTAGCTCTCAAAACCTACAGGGACTCCAGCAGTTGTCGCCCAAATGGATGTCGAGCCCAGGGTGTTTCCAAATCTGGGTCAGACTTCGGACCAAGGCAAAGATCCGTAGCTACTGCGGCCAGCGACCAAACCTGGACAGATCAAAGAGAAACAGCCACACTCAGACTGGGGCGCAGAGGGCCAGGAACCAGGAAAGAACCACCCCCCTACCACCGCCTCCATACACAGCCTAAAGCCTCGCTACTCTGGGGGCGGCCAAAGCTGGGAGCTTATTGAAATGCAGAGATTGAGGCTATGCTCCAGACCTACTGAATCAGAATTTGCATTTCTGCAAGATTCTCAGGGGACTTGTATCCCCATCTGAAAAAGCTAGCCTTGAAAACTTTTATGAAGCAGGCGTCAGAGAAAGACACTATACAGTAACTTCCATGGGTTGCCTGTTTAACCAATGACTCACGTGTCTTTTTCTGCTGCTTCATTAGTGAATTGGCAGGGGAAAAAAAAAATGCATTCCATATCACACTGAAGATCTGTCCTTTCTCCAAATAATGAAAAACTTTTCATTATGAAAGTTTCAGTATACTCTCTGAAGCTACAGAAAAATAGGCCAAGACCCAGCTTTCTTTTTGTTGACATCAAATGTGAGGAATATCTCCAAATCTGAAATCTCACAGGGCTTGGACTCATCAAGCAGAAACTAAAATCCATAAGGTGTCTATTAAATCTAAGATTTAGCACACCCTAAATACAAATACATTACACCATCAACAGAGCCCCCATCCCCTCCATGCCTAAAAAATGGAATATATTTTTGGAAAATTTTTCTTAGTATTATATGCCCACTAACTGGAAAACACTATTAGACTCTGGTAGAAACTTGAAAGGAAAAAGATACAGACATTCAATCAGGAGTTTAAAACAGAAGAAAAAAAATAAGCAAATGAAAACACTGAAAAACAGGAACAGAAACACATCAGATATGTTAAAAAAAAAAAAAATCAACTAAATTGTGTGGCTCCAATAACACCCATGAGTATTGGTTCAAATGAAAAACATTCATTTTTACGATCAATGGCCCAGCTGGATGGTTGCTGGAAGAAGTTCAGAGGTTTCTGGAATAAGAAAGGACTTTTACTATTCTGGCTGACAACTTGGGCCCATTATTTCCTCATTTATAATACATGTTTCCTAAGTGCCTTCAACGGATATAGTGGATACTTAGGGTTATTTCTGCAAATCTTTCTTGCAAAGCAGGTGACACACCATCTTCAACACGTGAATAAAGAATAAAAAAAGCTCTCCAAGCATCAGCACTGATGTCGTTCCCAGCCCATGAAGCAAGACCACACCACAGTGATGACTGGAACTGCAAGAACAGCAGCAGTCATTTGCCACTTATGGATGTTTGCATTTATGAGATACAGGTATGGAAACTGTACATAAATTACCTTATTGAGTTCTCATAAGGACCTCAGAAGCAGAAGTATTGTTCCTATTTTACAGTTGAGGAAATGAAGTTCAAAATGATTAGGCAGCTGCCTAGGATCACACAACACGAAAGGTAAAGAGCCCAGATGTGAATCCAGGTGTCTGAGCCCCGGGAAAGAGTCTTTCCACTTCACTCCCCTTGGACTAGCCTGACCTTCCAAATCAACTCTGCCATAAAAGTACTGAAAATTTAAAAGAAAAAGAGAAAAAAAACCCAAAACACTGTAGGAAGTAATTTTTCCTCAGAGAATGTCTTTCTAGAATGTAGACCAATCTTCTCATCAACCCTATGAGGTAATTATTCTTGCGGGTCTCATTTTACAAATACACACAGTGGCTTAGAGAATCTGAAATACTTTGCCCAGGGTTACACCACGAGGGAGCAGAGCTGGGCTGACACTTCCTGTTAGAAATTCCCCACTAGTTCCAGTACTTTGTTCTGCCTTCTCAATATTTGTAGAATTTTAGGTGGCTCAGTTCTTAAAGAAAAACATTAAATTCATGACTGTAAGTTTTACTTAAAAGGGTCTGAAGCAGAGACTTGATGGTGTTTAGAAGGAGATAAAGGAAATCTTAAGAGATTTTTCAATCAGATAAAAATCAAGGGAAAGGGTCTTCCATGGCAGTTTGGTGGTTAAGACTCTGCCTTTCAATGCAGGGGGTGCTGATTCCATCCTGGTTGTGGAGCTAAGACCCCACATGCCTTGGGGCCAAAAAGCAAAACATAAAACAGAAACAATATTGTAACAAATCCAATGAAGATTTAAAAAATGGTCCACATAAAAAAAAAAAAGTACTGAAAGGAAAAAAAAAAACTTGAAAAAAAAAATCAAGGGAAGGCCTTAGTCCCGGGTCATTTGGAAGGTTACAAGGGAAAAACTAAGCAGACAGGACAACAGCTAGCAGTGTCCACTGCTCAATCTAGTCTGCACACTGGAGAATAAAGGGTGGAACAGAACGCGAACTAGTGGCTGGAAAGGGCTGGATGGAGGAGTGAGCCCTCACAGCGTAATGGAAACGTTCCGAAACTGCTCGTGGCGATGACTGCGAAAAGCTGTGAACAGGCTGAGGCCACTGAATGGTGCATCTTAAATGAGGGAGCTGCAGGGTCTCTAGACTACAGTCTCAATAAAACTATTTAAAAAAATAATGACACTGAGAATTCCCTTGCGGTCCAGCGGTTAGGACTCCGTACTTTCTGTGCTGAGGGCCTGGGTTCGATCCCTGGCGGGAAACTAAGATCACAAGTTGTGCAATGTGGCCAAAAAAAGAAAGGAAAACCAACAACAACAAAAAAGCCCACCAACATAGGTACAACATGCTTAATGCACTAATGTGTTCCTGCAGAAATGAAGCAAATTTAAATTTTATACTATAACCTCATATTTTGGGACTGAACATATCTCCATCTTAAGGACTGCCTTTATAAACCTTGTATGAAATGATGCACTTTTAAAAGTAAAAACGAAACAGAACTGAGGGTGCAAATGGCAAAGATTAAGATATCCAAATTTATTAACTATCACTATGCACTAAAAAAGAGTTGTTATAAAAATACTTAGTAAATGCTTTAAAATTTTCTCAACTAAGCACTAGTAAGAGAAATATCCAAGGAATTTAGAAAGTTGCAATAGCCCTAGAGTTTGGCAAAGAAAATGGGAAAAAATTTACAAAATAAGAGGCACACCTTAAAATGTCACTAAACCACAACCATAAAGTGAATAGAAATTGCTCCAAAAGAAAAATCCAGAATTCCAACAAAAGGGATGGGAAATACCTGGACAAGATCCTTCCTTCCAACAAGCAAGGCAGAAGCAGCATTCTTCTGACAAGTTTCTTGAATATCATTCACATTCAGTCTGAAATGTAAAAGGAATCAAAAAGCCACTTTCTAACTGACTTCTAAATCAACTATTTCCGGCTTAACAAATAAACTAAAAACTGTCTCTTTAGGTTGTCACTCAAAATGTTTTATTTGTATTGGCCTTAAGCTCCTTTTCTACATAATATGCAGTAAAAGCTTACCTTACCCAACATCACAGCTGATTTTACACTGAGAGTTCAGGCCTGGGGAAGGTGAAATCGCTCACCTCTCTGAAGTCAGGAAAAGAGGCCAGACTCAAAGACCAATTTGCCAGCCAGCTTTCCTGGGGAGTTCCCTAGGCTTAAGGGTTGAATAAAACTTGATTTAAATGTGTGTAATAACAACTGTAGTTTATAACACAAGGGGTAATGTGCTCTGTACAAACAACAAAAGAAATATTTTCTGTTATGCATTCAAGTTCTGGAAGAAGGGGAACCACAGGCCAGCAGCCTCTGTGTGCTTGTCACTCACCTCCCACCTCCCTTCACCAAAGTGGCTCTGCTATTAAATGTTTTACATACTGAGTGCAGGAGGCAGAATTCTAAGACTGTACCCAAGATTGCTGTCTGTGCCTTGTATAAAGCAGATCTCTCATCTCTTTAAATAGGGGTGAGACCAGTAAATACTGATGGGATATCACTCCCATAACTGTTAAAAGGGAGATTCTCCTGGATGGGCCTGACCTAAACAAACGAGACCTTAGAAGGAAGCTGAAGCATCAGTGAGACACTCTTGCTGGTCTCTGAGAAGATGAAATTCCCTGAATTCTTTGGCTGCAAGGAACTGAATTCTGCTAACAACCTCCATGGGTTTGGAAGAGGACCCTGAGCACTGGCTAAAACTGCCACCCGGCAACTTTGTGACTTTAGTCTGGGGAGATCAGAGAAAGGACCGAGGTAAGCCAAGCCCAGACTCCTGGCCCAGGGGAACTGTGAGATAATGCATGTTACTTAAATACTAGGTCTGTGGTAATTTTGCTATCCAGCAGAAGAAAGCTAATGCACTGGACTTCTCCTAAAACTGCTCTTGAAGAAAAGATTCCAATACCTCAAAAAATAAATAGGGAGCTCCCTGGCAGCCTAAAGTTAGGATTCTGGGCTTTCACTGCAGTGGCCTGGGTTCAATCCCTGGTCAGAGAACCGAGATCCCACAAGCCACAGAGCAGCCAAAAACTAAAACGAACAACTCTGATACTCATGTCTAAGTGAGCAGCACTGCACAGTTGAAATTCTGAACTTACATGTACAGTTCTCCCAATGACTTGTGAACTGGAAGAAGGCAAGCAATATCCTGAATGATCACTTTCCCAGCAGCCTTGATTGGTCGGTTGCCAGAGTCCGATCCTTCACGCTTACTTTTCCATCTCCTTGATTTCTGGGGGAGATGACAAGATATAACTAATGGGACTTTGATGAATGGAAATCTACACTTGCAGAGCACATCATTGCTGGGTCATTGGCAATTTGCAGAGACTTTGCATTACATCATGCCCACAATTAAATGAATCAGCATCTGTAGGAAATAAAAAGGATGACAAAGGGCATTGAGCTCATGGTCCAAAATCCTAACAGTAAAATAAGCGCCTACTGCAATGCTATATACATTCTGCAGGTGCTCAAAAATAAACACCTTGAAGCCAAAATTTAAAAAAGAAAGAAAGAACAGCAGGTAAACACGTTAGTATAAGACCACAAAAATGTGGGAGAAGAGCAACTTTTAAGGTTGGGTGCAGTCCTAGGTTCAAAATTCTTGCTTTAAATTAATCAAAGTGTATTTTTTTCCCCCTTTTCAGATAGCTTTAATCAAGCTTGTTGAAATTTAATTCAGACACAGCAGTGTAGGATTTGCAAACCTTCGTCTATGGGAGGTAGACACAGAAACTTAGCGGTTCAAGGAGAACTGCCCTGTTTTTCCTAGCAGGTCTGAGTTATTTCTAAAAGCGATCATTTAGAATGTCAAAAATACCTGAGCAGAGGGACCTGGGTAATGAACATGGAAGATCAGGAGCAATTATCCTATTTCCCCAGAGCCTTCCCTACAAAGGCCTGCAGAGAAGTCTGTGTGTGGGAAACGAGAGATGTCTTAGAGAATGAGAATTATGAGAGTGTAGCCCCATCTGGTATCTTCAAAATGACGACCAGCCAAGGGAACAATATTCTATTTTCTTTTATTTCCAGAAGTTAGAAAGGGGGTCAACTAAGTGATTCAACTCAGGAGGGAAGTGACATATTTATTAACGAAGGAGGCAAAAGGAGCTCATGAAAGGGCCTGGTTATATCACCAGGGCAAGGCTTACTGGTCTTATTGCCACATGCCCCCAGCGCGTTTCTGTTTTGTGGTGAATGCAGGCTCTGGTCACTCTCTCTCCGCTCACTTGGTAACTCTGGCCTCAGGACAAGCTCTGGGGTTCCAATCTCACAAGTTTAATCAACAGACAATGAAAAGGTGAGAGTGCAGAGTGTCACCTGGAAAGGTGCAATTTAAAAATCTCTGATTTTTCTAAATGTCCATGAACTCTCGGGCACGTAGGTTAGAGATTACTTAGATGACTCACAGATAAATTCCTTTTCCACCAGTGACTTTGATACAATCCCTCTCCCATAAATCAGTCATGCTCTATACTCAGGCATTTCTAACCACTGATGTCCCATCTAACCCCTAAAGTTGCCCAGTGCATGTAATTTCCTATAGGATCAGTAAGTGGCATGGAACCGGCTAAATCTAGGAAACCTGGAGTCAGTGCACGACAGGTAAAAGCTGACGTTTGGCTGAAGTATCTGAACTCTTCATAGTACTTTGTAAACATATATGCTATCAGTTTGGATACATATATATAAACATATACGCTATCAGCCTCAACCCATTTGGTTTTGGAAGCAGTTCAGTTATTAATGCTATGTGTCCATGCACAAGTCACTATTCTGCAATACAAGAAGCTACAACTATTATTAGCAGGGAGCCCTTCAATTCTTTGTTGGCCCAGCTTGTTTTCTAAAGAATCCTGATGTGGGTGCAAATAAGGGGCGACTGTGCTAATGACCAAAGAGCTTGTCAGGATGGGCTGGAGCCAGGGAGCATTCACTGACTCAAGAGCATGCAGTCACGAGTGCCCTGAGCACTAGGGCTGGTTTTCGGGAGGGATGCTCGATGTCCACCAACCCAGCAGTGACAGGACAAAACAACACGGTTAACTAGAACGGGTAGGGCGTAAGTCCACAAACTCACTTCACTGTGACTTTTTTCCAGGTTTCTGGGAGTTTAAAAATCCCAAGAAATGACACACCCACAAGATCCCACATAATCAGTTATCTCCAGTGAGATTTAGGGGACTGGATTTTAAGGAAGAAAAAAAACAAAAAATATTTACACTGAACAGTTTCATCTGGAGCCAAATAGGATCCATCTAATTGGGTCTTCTGGGTTGGTCGAAAGGCTTTCCAAGCACTGACTCTGGCTCCTTATTACAAAGAGCAAAGAAGAAGCCCTTCAACAACTGAGAATTCCATGCCAGCTCCATTTAACTGAATAGTGGAAGTCAACGGAGGATTCATGAGGGATGGGGTCTGCAGCGTTCAGACCACACTGAAACAGCCACAGTTTCTTCACTTTTTAAGCAAACCTAATGAAAGCATAGAAATAATTAAGGTCCATGTGCCCAGAGTGATTCACTTGCAAATAGACTCGTTCATGTAAGAATGTTTTCTTAACAAAGAATTAATTTCAGAATGTCAAAATATTTGAGCAGAGGGACCTGAGTGATGGACATGGAAGAAGACCACAAGCAACTGTCCTGTTTCCCCAGAGCCTTCCCTACAACGGACACACAGGACCCGGTACCTGGGAAATGAGAGAGTCCCGGGCTTGACCAATGAGGACCTGAGCTTACTCAAGGCTGCACTCCTAGAGCTGAGATTTGAACACAGGTGTCAGGCTGCTAAGCCCATACTTGTTAACTATTTTTAAAACTATGATTTTAAAACGGGGGGAATTAAGTCCTAAGCTACCTGTTAATACATAAACAGTTTTGGTCCATATAAAAATAGATCCATTTCTGCATATAAGGAGATCAATAACTGATTCTAGTGAGGCCTGTTCAACATACCGTCGTCTAATTATGCACGAGTAAAGACACTTCTCTGCCACGCACTGGGTTGAGCTCTGCAGAGTCAGAGCAGTGTGCTAGAGACGGGCAGAGGCAAACTGCTCCTGAGGCTATCAGGCTTCACACACCAGGCTCAGACAAAGTTGCTGTGTTCCAGGCTGGGCTCACAAGCCTGTACCTCAAACTGTTTAATTTCCTTTTGGGATTTGTTAGGATTGGACGCATCCAGAGAGAAGAAAACTCAGGGTCCAAAGAGATGCTTCAGGGCTCTTCTCCCATTTGCAGTCTTGGATAAAATAGGTAGAAACAGGTCCATGTGAGTCATCAATTAGTCTTTGATGAAAATGCAGAGACAGTGGTCTGGGCAACTTTCTGCAACTACCCATAACTGAATTACAAAAATCACAGTCTGTATTTCCTGGGACTTCCTTATCAATTTCTTGAGAGGCTTCCAGGTGCTTCTCTGTTTGATCTATACTAATGCACAGGGAATGCTTTACATAAGATGCCTTTGAGCCTATAATAGAAGGAGAGTCCCCAACACAGGATCACCCTAATGACAGCTGCCACCGAGAATCAAACTGCAGAGACAATAAAGGGACAGCTCTTTCTGTTCATTTAATCCAGCAAAAATAACCAGAAAACATTATTGAAAAATCTTTAAAGGGGAGGTGTCACAAACTTTTTTTGTTTTAATTTTGGGTGGGGTTGATGGTTTTTAAATATGAGCTATCTCCCATTAAGGCTACGAGGCCACTCAGTAATCCTGTCTTGGGCCAGTTATTCTAGGGATTCAAATCCAACAAGGCTGCTTAAATGAAGATGCAGCAGATGTCAAATCAGGTGTCAGGGCCTAGGTCCCTGTTGCTCCCTAACAAGCATGGACAGTGTTTCAGGGTGTTCCCTCCAGCGCTTTGGCAACAAAAGTGGTTCATATCTTATCCACGCCTCCCCATGACTTCTTTGCCCTAGTATCTTGCTGGTGAGTTTAGGATAATCTATCTGGTCTGAGACCCCATCAGGTGATGGCAACCACGATACACTGGGATGAGGTGTGGCTGACCTTTCCAGGTGAGATAAGGGTACTGGGCCCCAAAGCCCCCTAAACCTCCTGCATTGCTCCAGTCCCACTCTGATGGGCTTAAATGTAGATACTTTTCTGTGCAGTAAAATCGGTCCCTCTGGGAGGCAAAGGACTCTGCACTTCTCTTCGGTCATCTCAATGCCCCATCAATAGAAAACACCCCTTCCCCACAGATTTCATGAGCAGGAATCAAGGGAGGAGAGACAAAGCAAGACAGACAAGTTATCACACAATGAGACCGGGATGCTCCTCTGAACAGACCAAGAAGGTGTTCATGGAATTAGAGGAAAGAGGACAGCGAGGACTAGGGTGGGGAGAGAGGGGCGAGGAGGGAGGCACTGGTGCAGGGAGCACTGAATGACAACCAACAGCCAGCTTGCGACTGAACCACCAGTGTTACTGCTACAATCGGAGGCAACATTGACGCCAGTAAATGGGTTAGATGTAAAACAGCCCAAGAATAAGCCACCAACTGCTTCGCAGCAACCCCATCAACAGCGCATAATAATCAGCAGAGAGGGAAGTGAGTCAAAACAAGTTCCTGTTTAAATAGCGGGAGCAGGGACTCCTGGAAAATCAGTGGAAACACAGCAGTCGGGATGGTAGGACAGGCTCTCTGAGGAAAGGTGGCCAGAGAGGCGGCTCCACCTCCAAGGTACTGGGCAGGGTACTGGGCACTTGCTAATCAGGGTTCCTGATTTCAACTGGCTTTTATATGAAAAGGCTACAATCCCCCTATAAGGAAATTTACACAAAAGCCTCAAGACTGCTGCCCTGCACAGCCTGAGGTCACTATGGCACGACTGAAACATGAAGCGGGTGGGAGAGGAAGACAGAAGAGGAGAGAGTCAGCGAGAGGAAAGGAAAAGAAGATGTCCATTGCAGAAGTGCTACTTTCAATGCAAAATGCTGATGGCAAGGAAACAAATTCGTTCCAGGAAATTCCCGAAGGATTGAAATCTAGCTTCAGCGTCACGCCAAGGAAGCAGGTGGGCACTTCCCTCTTTGAACTCGATAAGCAAGACGATAAAAACAGAGACAGAATGGCAGAAGCCTCTCACATCTTCCTCTGCTGCCCTGCCATGCCAAACGTGGGCTTTTGAAAGCTCTATGGAATTATACAAATACTCCAAGTGAAATCAGGTGAACTAAAGGCTTATCATCAGGGTTCTTTCCAAGAAATCTAGCATTTAGCTTTATTTTCAAAGAAGTCTATTCACAATCTTTAGTGATATCAGTATTCAACTATTTGAAACTGATAGAACCAGGAGCAGTCCCTGGGGCCTGACTCCTAAGAGTGAGTAATTGATTATGCTGGTCCTAAAGACCAGCCAGCCTGTCATTTCAGGTTCCTCAAAGCCAGGCAGGTGGCATTTTATTCTTGGGCCTTTGGGCAGAGACAAGATTAGTTAAGAAGAGCATTTGACAGCGCACAGTACCGGGAAGTCGTTAATTGCTTGTATGGACCAACGTCGCCGGGCAGAGCGAGGAGACATCTGTGCGTGAAAACGTTACACCCAGGAGGAGGGAAGAAAAACACCGAGAAAGTTAAAAGGGAAAAAATATAGAATAAAATGAAAGCTTCCCACACATCTGATGGATTCAAAGGTACCATAATATACTGCAAATTCCGGCTGGGAACAACTGAAAAACCTGAGCCTTAGCACAGCAGTACTTGAAGCCCTCAACCACCCCCCAACCCATCACACTCCACACACAGCTTCAACGTCATCGTCCTTTAGTCCGAAACATGTTTCAAGATATCAGGAGGCTGATGTCCACACAGCTCTGACAGAGGAACTACAATGGAGACCTGTGGTTCTCCTAAAAGAATCAAGATCGTAAGAAACAGGTGGAGAACTCTGCTTCCCCTTCAAGAGCACATGTATGCGCGAGAAGATTCTCGTTCCTAAACAGGAAGAAGTTCCTCAACAGACTCAACACTGAACTGGTTTTGGTGTGGCTGGGGCCCGCCGGGGAGACTGGAGTTTCAGTCTTGGGACTCCAGGACCATCCTCAGAGGGGTGCCACGAGGAAGCGAGAGCCTGTGGGAAAGGAAGGCTCCTGCTAACAACTCAAGCATCAGGGAGAAACTGGGAGCACACAACACTGTTTCAGGAAATCAGAAATTATTCTATTAACCAGGACCTCCTCAGTTGTTTACCTTAAAGCTATTTTAGTGACATCAACTGAAGCAAATGTAGGAGGCTGCAAATTTTTTTGAATGTTTACAGGGCAATGCCTAATGTTTATCTTAGGTTCTGGACCTTCTGATTTACTCTAAGAATAAACAGTAATTCATCAGCTATTAATAGATGGTCCAGTTACCAAATGAAAGGTAGTATCTCTCTGTGCTTACTAACTTCTTATGAAATTTAATGTGTCCTATTTTTTAAACTTCTCTCACATTTAAAAAAAATTTTAAGAGTGAACACTGGAATTCCATCTGGAGAACCTCTGGGTGATAAAACAAGAGGACCTAAGTAGGGAAGGTTAAAAACACACAAAAATAAGTGAAATGAATACTAGTCCCCAACAGCTTTAAGAGATTTTTTTTTTCCTTCAGTCTCCAAAATACTCTATAATTCCTTCAATGCTTTACTTTAATGCATTATATTCCTTTCTTTTATTCTTACTCATTTAAAGCTCTTGGGTGTAGAGATCTAAACAAGAATAAAAGTACGTATGAGATAAAATTTGGGCTAAAAATGAAGACAAGCACAGAGAAATTTAGTAAACTGGGATAATTTCCAGGACGAAAGTAATAAAAGTGATATGATTTGACATTTGAAACTAGACACTGAGAATCATAAAATACTCCTTGACGGATAAAACCATTATTGTTCTCTGTGAGGACGATAAGATGGTCTATGCATGATACTGTGGCATATTTAATACCTTTAATGCCCCCCTATGCCCCATGTAAATAGGATGGATGTGAACAAGCTTCAAAGGAGAATTTATGAATTTATTTCAGATTCATCACAAAACAACTGCCTGACCAGTTATTACTAACTGATTTTAACTTACTAAGTGGAACCGCATGAAACCTTTTCTTAAGGTCAAAAATGTTTAAATATCAGCAACTTCCTAATAATTACTATATGTCATCCACTAAAATGTGCCTTCCTCCCCCAGGGCTTCTAGAGTTCCCAGAATAGTCTGTTTCTTGGCCTGTACGATTGTTAATTCACTGAAATATATACCAATGATTTGCAAACTTTCTGTACATGTTATACATCAATACAATAGTTTCATATGAAATTATAATAAAACTATTTCTCCCTATTTCATTTGGCCACTGTCTGAAATATAATTCAGAAACCACTTACTACGTCATCCTAGAGGACTACAATGGCCCATTTTCTAGGGAGAAGTAGCACACTGGGAATCACCCCAATCTGAAATGTCCCAATCCAGATCCTGTCTGATAAGAGGTGATTAGTTATCTACGGGCCTTTATTCCCTCTTCATGATTACAGCTTTTGTCGTAAAAGAGGCCAGACCATCAAAAACATATATGTAGGCTTTACAAATGCTTCTGCATTAGAGGAGGCCCCTTCTTGGAACTGGAGTTATCTTGATGAAACACCTTTACATACTATCTCGGGTCGAAAGTGCTGGTCCATCTGCGCTGCCCAGTTTGAACCCGAGCATGAGTAGTGCATGGTGTAATTTGAAAGGGAATTCAGAACTGCCTTTTTGACCAAAAGATCTCCTCAACCTGGCTCTGACACTAAAGAAAATTCCCACACTTATCCAATTGTGAGTTTGGCTATTACATCAATGATAAAATGCCTTAGTGCCAATCTATTTATTAAAGCATCTCACCAGTTACCTGCTAGCTTGCAGAAAAAGAAAAAAAATTTCTTTGAACAAAGCACCTGGGAAGATAAACGTGCTCTAAGAAGGTCCGTGAACAGTTGTGGGGGCTGGGTTGTGGGGGGAGGGTGGAGAACTCCATCAGCGATGCAAAGAAAGGGGACTATGCAGTTGGCCAGAGAGGCAACAAAAAATCATTTTCCCTATTCGACTGAAGGTTTTGCCCAATTCTAGTAATGTCCTAAGGCATCAGTTCCTGCCACTCATTTGTCACATACAACCCTAAGACCTGACCAAGTGAGAGACAGTCAACTATCTTGCAAACCAAGAAGGTGAGATACTACATTGCAATTGAAGTGAAGACACCTCTAACACTTGCTGGAAATTGGGGTTTTATTTTAAATAATTCAAAAAACATAAATTTTAATTCTAGTCCATCTATCATTTCTCAATTAGCAGGAGAGAACAACAAAGTATTACTAAAGACTGAGTTTGTGAGTAACTCAGTGGTAACCAATTAATACATCATGTCACCTAAAAGCTGGTTTAAGCCAGACTCAACCTGACAACACAGAAGTCCTCAGAGTCATTCCCACGCTCTGCTGACATTCTCTACACTCTCGTCACCAAAGGTTTCTGACAGCTTAACAGCTACTTTAGGGACAATGAGTTCCTTAAGAAGTCAGGAACAGAAAGAGACAGTTCCAGGTGATTTTTGTATAAAGTGGTCCATTCAAATCGGTACTTCAGCGCAGACATACTACAAGTATAAAATCTCTTAGAGGTCAACTTTAACACTTCCCACAACTATGAAGTTCCAAATATATTAGGATACCAAGCCTACTGAAGCATCCCAAAATTTGCTAACAAACATCAGAATACCCAAAAAGACCTGAAGCTACGACATTCTGAGAGGATGGGAATCAACTTCATGAACGGGGATCACAAAGGCAAGGTTAAAGGGAGGGAAGAATATGGATTATAACAACCAGTCACCCAATTTCCCACACCCATACAATTTACAGTAGCTAAAACCAACTCAAAGGAAGAAAGCAATGGTCCTTCTCTAACACACTAAGTATGAAAGGGAAAGACTATAGGGGGATCACTAATTTATTAATAGGTGGTGCGCATGGTAGGAAGGGAGGCCAAGAACAAGAGTCTAGGGACGGGATAAGTCTCCAAGGCCACGGCTCAGCCACTTACCCGCTCCTTGTAGTAGAAGGAGCTGATGGAGACCTGCTCCTTCTCACTGCGCGTGGGGCTCCCACTGTACAGACGGAGGTTCCCAGGGGCCTCTGTGCGGATCTTCATGGGTGCAATCAAGCCAGTGTGATAGGCAGACAAGGCCGAGAGAGATCTGCAGTTGAAAAGGCAAGGTTATCCGTACTGGCTTCTTCAATCTTGTCATGGTTCTAAGTGATACCACTCTTAGCACTTGATGACATCAGAAGGAAAAGATGGATATAACAGGGTGGGGATGATAGAAACTCCAAAAAGGAGCCAAATAGTAATTTTAGAACTGAAAAATGCTTTATCTGCAGAAGCAGAGAATGTTTCTATGACTATATGCACAGAAAAGTCCAAGAAATCTGTAAATTACTTAAACTAGTAAGTGTATTTAAATACAAGGTCAATCTACAATAATCTATAGTATTTCTTTATATCAAATATTTGGAAAATAAACATTTTTAAAATTTAGATGCATTTACAATAGCATCAAAACACATTAAATGCCTAGGGACACACTTAAAGATGTAGATTGAAAATACAAGTATTGCTGAGAGAAATTAAATAAGACTGAAAACAAGATAGAAATACATTGTGTTAACAAACCACAAGATTTCATGTTGTTAAAATGTTGATTTTCTCCAAATTAATCTACAGAATTAACGCAATTTCAAGCAGAACATGAGCAGACTCTTTTTTGTAGAAACCAGTAACCTGATTCCTATTTTTATAGAAATTATACAATCCTATACAAGAATAATAAAGTTAGGGGACCTAAGTACCAGATTTGAAGACTTACTATACAAACCTACATCGACAGGGTAGTGTTGGCATAAGGAGAAACCAACAAATCAAAGAGAAAATACAGTCCAGAAATAGAGTCAAAACATATGGTCAATTGATTTTCAACAAACGTGTCAATGTGAACTTGACAAAAGCAAAAGGTCTTCCGTAAATGGTGCTCTATATATGTATAAAACAACTATCTGCCTCTACTGAAGACAAAAAAAACCCTTTGACTCCCTCCCACCTCACATCATACACAAAAATTAATTCGAGATTAACTACAGACCTTAAATAAGGAATTTAAATCTATAAATTTTTAAGAGGGAACACACAATATTTCTATGACCTTGGGGTAGGCAGACATTTTTTTTTAGACAAGACACAGAAGCACCAACCCTAACACTTAAAGAGCGATAAACAACACCAGTAAAATTAAACGCTGCTAATACATGAAAATCATTAAAGAGGGAGAAAGACAAGTCACAGATTAGGAGAAAATCAATATATATATACCCAGCAAAGGATTTGCAATCAGAATGGATAAAGAACTACCACAAACAGATGATAAGAAACAATCTAAAATAACTAGACAAAATACTAGAACAGGCACATCACAAAAGAAGACAACCAAGTGGTCAACTCGCACACGGAAGTTGTTCACCATCACTATTTTGGCTTCCCAGGTGTTCGGTGGTAAAGAATCTGCCTCCAAAGCAGGAGAAATGGGTTTGATTCCTGGGTTGGGAAGATCCCCTGGAGAAGGAAATGGCAACCCACTCTAGTATTCTTGCCTAGAAAATCCCATGGACAGAGGAGCCTGGTGGGCTACAGTCCATAGCGTCGTAAAGCATCAGACACAGCTTGGCAGCTAAACAACAACAACGAACCATTATGTTAGTGAAATGCAAGTCCATGTGCCCGATGCACAGGGAGGTCAAGCAACATCAAAATGTCGGAGTCTGGAACAGAGAAAGATTTGCTGAGGGTCCTGCAAGGAGATGGATGGCTGGTCCCTTAAAAGCCCCAAACTCCCCGAGAGTTCTCAGCAAAACCCTTTTACAGGAAAAGTGAGGGAGGGGAGGGGTCAGTTGGGGCAAACTTCTTGGTGTTAGATCCTGTGTTCTTGAGGTCAGGTAACAACATTCCTGTAAATCTCAACTACTGCTGCTGCTGCTGCTGCTAAGTCGCTTCAGTCGTGTCCGATTCTGTGCAACCCCATAGATGGCAGCCCACCAGGCTCCCCCGTCCCTGGGATTCTCCAGGCAAGAACACTGGAGTGGGTTGCCATTTCCTTCTCCAATGCAGGAAAGTGAAAAGTGAAAGTGAAGTCGCTCAGTGGTGTCTGACTCTTAGGGACCTCATGGACTGCAGCCCACCAGGCTCCTCTGTCCATGGGATTTTCCAGGCAAGAGGACTGGAGTGGGGTGCCATGCCTTCTCCTAGACAAACATTATTCTCTGTTCTGACAAGAAAGATCACAGTCTCTCGGCAAAACTTTCACTCTCTGAGGTCCAGGTCCTGGCTAAGAGGAGGTATATTCAGTCGGTGGCTCCCTCAGGGCCAGGTCCCCAGCTGTCATTGCTGAGGGAGTCTGGTGCCCAGGACCCAACCGGCCCTCAGGCTCCTCAGGCCGCCCAAATGGTGGGAACCAGGTTACGCGGACTGTGGCTGACATTAGGTCCCAGAGGCAGGAATGGCGGAGAGGTTCACTGCCACCTCAAGGCCTGGGCCAGAGGCCAGTGGGTGAGCCGAAGGGCTCTGGGGAGAAGACTGGGATCTGCCTCTTACGTCACTCAGCCTGATGACCACCACTCCGCTGACTGTAGGCTGAATGAACCAACTGATAGTCGCTCACTAACAGTTGGTCACTTGGGGGAGGGGCCCACTGTGCCCCAACCAATGGCTGAGCAGGACCACCAACGGTCGCTCACTGACAGTTGGGTCACTTGGGGGAGGGGCCCACTGCACACCAACCAATGGCTGAGCAGGACCACCAATGGTCACTCACGGACAGTTGGTCGCTTGGGGGAGGGGCCCACTGCAACGCCAACCAGTGGCTGAGCAGGACCACCAACGGTCAGTCACGGACAGTTGGTCACCTGGGGGAGGGGCCCACTGCACACCAACCAATGGCTGAGCAGAACCACCAATGGTCACTCACTGACAGTTGGTCACCTGGGGGAGGGGCCCACTGCACACCAACCAATGGCTGAGCAGGACCACCAACGGTCAGTCACTGACAGTTGGTTGCTTAGGGGAGAGGCCCACTGTGCACCAACCAATGGCTGAGCAGGACCACCAATGGTCACTCACGGACAGTTGGTCGCTTGGGGGAGGGGCCCACTGCGCACCAACCAATGGCTGAGCAGGACCACCAACGGTCAGTCACTGACAGTTGGTTGCTTAGGGGAGAGGCCCACTGTGCACCAACCAATGGCTGAGCAGGACCACCAATGGTCACTTACGGACAGTTGGTCGCTTGGGGGAGAGGCCCAATAAGGTACCAACCGACGACTGAGCAGGACGACTGCTCAGGGCCCACAGGAACCTTCACAAGGTAACCTAGGAGGGGGGTTACAGCTTGCACCAGGGCAGCATATTAAGAACTGCCACTCTACTACAATGAGTCATTATCATGGAAACACAAGTTAAAGGTACAATGAGATACTACTGCACACCACCACAATGGCTAAAGTTGAAAAGGCTGAAAACACCAAGTTTGGGAGAGGATGTGAAGAGCCAGAATCCTGAAACACTGCTTGAAGAGTATAAAATGGCACAACACTGCCATTTGGCAATTAAACAGGCACGTATCCTACGATCTAGAGATCTACTTCTTGGATAGAGAAATTATTACACATGGACATTAAAAGACCTGTATGTGTAGGTCTACATACAATAAAAATAAAAACTGGAAATAATCCAAATGTCCATCAACAGAAGTATAAATAAATTATACTACTGTCATACAATGGGACTACTGATACACACAATAATGTGGAATCAATTTTAAAAACATTAAGTTGAGCAAAAGAAGCCAGACATAAAGTACTATATGCTGCATGATTCTACATAGATGAAGTTCACACACAGGCAAAACTAAACTTCACTGATGGAAGCAGAAGAGGCGCTTCCTCTAGGTAAAGGGACGAGGGAACTTCTGGCGAGAGGTGAGGGCAATGCTGTATATTGATCTAGATGCTGGTCATCAAGGCACAGACTTCACATTTGTGTACCCTAAATTATACCTCAGCAAAAAACTGTCAGTAGGAAAAAACATTCTAATTGGAACATTTTCCTGCTGACCCAAAGTTCAGATACAGATATTCGTGGTTTCCCTTTAAGAGTAGGTGATTGTTTTCTAGTCCAACCTTTGGAATAATGAACCTGGTGTCATGAAGGGGCTTCTCTGGCATTTAACTCCCAGTTCTTGTGGGGCCAGTTTCTCATCTGCCTGAGTTACTGCAGAGACAGGCAAACTCCCAAGACAGCAGTAGCATCTGCTCATGAACTTTCTTTCTTGTTAGCTTAGCTATTCATTATTAAGTTTGCTAATTATATCATATACAATATAACCAGGTGTTTGTAGCAAGAGTGTTTCCAAGTTATTCTGGCCATCAGACTGCAGAACCAAAAGACTTAGGCATAATATTTAAGTTAAGAAACCACTAGTATGGGGGTGGTTGTAAATGTATGGGGTCAGGGGTATGTGTTCTCTACATTCAACTTTGCTATGAACCTAAAACTGCTCTAAAAGATAAAGTGTATTAATTAAGAAAAAAATTTACAATATGATAGTCATTCAGCTCTGAAGTATATATGTAAGAAAAATGAAAAAATACATATCCACACAAATATCTGTACAGAATGTTCAGAGCAGCATTATTTGTAATGGTCAAACAGTGGAAACAATGCCAATGTCTGCTGACTGGTCTGAATGAATAAAAAAATACGGTATATACACATGTGATGGAATATTATTTGGCAATAAAAAGAAATAACTGTACAGGCTATAACATGTATGACCCTTACAAATATACTAAGTGAAAAGAGTCAGTAAAAAAGGAACACACATATAATGCCATATACATGAACTGTCCAGAATTAGGCAAATTTATAGAGAGAAAGTAGGTAAGTGTTTGCCTAGGGCTAAAGGAATGGGGGACTTGGGAACTAGGGTGACCCCTAAGGAATTCAAAGTTTCTTTCTGGTATAATTACAAGGTTACAGATTGATTTTAGGGATGGCTGGCTGCACATCCACTGCACATGTGTGGTAATGTTAAGAATGATCAGTTGGTGTTGAAAGAAAAATGTGAGTGTTAGTTGCTCGGTCATGTACAATTCTTTGCGACCCAATGGACTATATCCACCAGGCTTCTCCGTCCACAGAATTCTCCAGGCAAGAATACTGGAGTGAGTAACCATTCACTCCCTTCTTCAGGGGATCTTCCCAACCCAGGGATTGACCCGGATCTCCTGCATTGCAGGCAGATTCTTTACCATCTGAGCCACCAGATGGTACACTTTACCCTATTAGTGTTATGGGACTATAAATAATCTCTTTTGCTGTTTTTCTAGTTTTATTTAACGTTCAGATAATACTTTAGCAATACGGGGACAGCACATTAAAACAGCACTTGCCTTGTTTTGACAAACACACTTTTATCACGCAATTCCTCCCAGCAGTAACTTAATAGTAGAAATCTCAGCTTAGGTGCAGTTTAATGAACCTTAATCCTTTGGGAATAAATTTTATAATGAGCACTTGCTCATAACCAACACAAACTGTCCAAAAGCAAATTCCCACATGTCTGCTCACTTCTGGCCCATGAATGTAGCTTATGCCTGCATCTCCCACTCACCTCGGAGTAGGCTCAGTAGGAGAGACTGCTCGGTGCATCGTCATGGGCCTTGTGAAATACACCAGATACCCTGTCAAAGGAGACATCACACATGCACATCAAGGTCACTGAGCTGATCATGGGAAATCTTAAGACGGTACTGGTTAATCTTTTTTCTACTTCAACATACCTGAAGGATAAGACACAGTATTTTAAGTTGCAGGGGCTCATGACTGCAGCCATACTTAAGAAAAAGATCAGAATCTCCAGGATTGGGACTTTCCTAGTGGTCCAGTGGTTAGAATCTGCCTTCCAATGCAGGGGATGTGGGTGGTTGGGGAACTAAGATCCCACAGGCCTTGGAGCAACTAAGCCCAAGCACCACAGCCAGAGCACCAGTGCGCTGCAACGAAAACCCAGTGCAGCGCCCCCTAAAAGAATCTCTAGGATCCAGGAGAGACAAGGATGTATGTGGTTTGGAAAAGTTTTCACAGGTGTTTTATATTTCCTACATACATTCTCAATATTCTGAGTCAAGACTCAAATTCACACTCATCAGAATGAAAAAAGTTAAGACCATAATTCTGCTAAACATTCTTAGAATATGTCTGTAAATGCCAATCCAGCTCAGATAACACTATGATGGAAATCTTTTGAGTTCTCAGGAAATTAAGAAAAATTTTCTGATGGAAATTTTTATAGAGACATTCTTTGTCTCAAATCTAGAATCAGAGAACCAAAAAAAACCTACCTGCCCCACAGAACCTGGCCCCCGATGTTCTGGGAAAGGGAATATTGGCATCCTGGTAGGACCCGTAGGCGGTGGTCACCCGGGCGAATGTTGGTAGGGGCGGCGTGACGGAGTTCGGGAGTGCGAAGGGGTTGCTGGAAGCACTGTCTTCTTGGTTCTGAAATTTTAAAGTCAAAGAGACTAAAACCCATAATCGGTCTTCAAGATGAATTACAAAATAGGACGCATTATTACATGATCAGGGAGCCCAGGACTTTAGGAAGGAGAAAGGAAACAAAAGCCCCAGGCAGAGATAGGTAACAAGGATCCCACCACAAAAGACTCCAGGCAGGAGACGAGCTGGCGCAGGCAGGGCTCCAAACAGCTCTGGTTGCGTTTCACTTTTTGCAGGGAAGTGTCTTTCAGGATCTAGAAAAGGCACAAAACACAGTCAAGAAGAGCAACAAACTTCCTCCTGATTTGCTTTTATTGTGAGAAGCGCTGGAAGCAGTGACGATGCTCGGTGACCAGAGTGTGGCTGTGTCCGAGGCTGCCAACACAACATGCTGCTTTCCACCTGTCCAAGAGGCTCAGAGAGAAGACTCCTTTGTGAATGCTCTTCCAGAAGCCCTTTCCTTTGCCAGGGCACGCACACACGCTGGCTTTGAGATGGCACATTTCTTGTATTAGAATGACCATTCTTCCTTAACAGTGAATTCTACTCCTTGGTTCTCCCCCAGCCCTCCCATGGAGGATTTCTCATTCCTCCATGAGAAATCTCAGTACCACTTGGAAGTAACATCCTCCAGTCTGAACTGAAAACGGCTCAAAGTGATACATACACGACAGAGGGAATAGATTCCATCTTCTTTGTTTCATTTCAGCTGCACTTGCAGCTGTGGGATTTAGTTCCCCAACCAGGGACTGAACCCAGGCCCTTGGCAGTGATAGCATGGAGTCCTAACCATTTGATTGCCAACGAATTCCCAGATGTCACTTTAGTGAAAACTGGAAAGTACCTTTTTTTTGATCCTTTAAAAATATAAAATCTGACATTTTAAAGTACATGCTACAGGTATCAGAGAAGGCAATGGCAACCCACTCCAGTACTCTTGCCTGGAAAATCCCATGGACAGAGGAGCCTGGTAGGCTGCAGTCCATGGGGTCTCAAAGAGTCAGACACGACTGAGCGACTTCGCTTTCACTTTTCACTTTCCTGCATTGGAGAAGGAAATGGCAACCCACTCCACTATTCTTGCCTGGAGAATCCCAGGGACGGGGGAGCCTGGTGGGCTGCCGTCTATGGGGTCGCACAGAAGTGGACACGACTAAAGCGACTTAGCAGCAGCAGCTATGGGTATAAACTGGCATACACATACTGAAGACAGGCATGCCAATTGGACCTGGGCTGTCTAACACGGAAGTCATTACCCACATGGGGCTACTAAGCACATGAAGTGTGCTCGGCCAGTCTGGACCAAGATGTGTCGTAAACATAAAACTTACACCAAAAGCTGCAGGCTTAGGATAAGAAAGGGAAAAAAAGAGAAAGCTATCTCAATAATGTTTATATTGCTTACATGTTGATATGATAACACTTTGGATATTCTAGATTAAATAAAAATATTACTGAAATTAATCTACCTATTACTTTTTTTTAGGATGGCTACTAGAAAATTGAAAATTCCATGCAGTCTACATTTCATTTCTATTGGATACCACTGAACTAGACCTTTAAAGCACTTCCTTATCCTATCATTTTTATACCAATAGAAAAATCTCTTTTTTATATGTTCAAATGAGGCAACAAAATGTTCAGATTACCAGGACAAGATGTCAAATACCACAAAACCTGAGTAATTAGCATTTCAGAGACTCTTACGAAGCTTAAAGTTTCCTGGTTACCTATCATACCCCAAGAAGATGGAACAATCAAGTGAGTCTAATACAAACTAGGCAAAAATGAACAGCAATCAGGTCAAGCTGGTGCCGTTAGGACAGTTTCACTGATTTCCCATATGATGCCGCTCAGATGGAAGAAGGCATATCATCCTAGCTTGAGGGCCATTTTTATGAGGATTCCGCCTGATCGGCTCTGTGTGAACTGACATATCAAGTTTCCGAACCTATCCAGGTCAAGAGGAAACGCCAGGCTGTTAGGGGAAGCCCACCCTGGCCAGGCACCGTAGTAACCACTTGCGTGAGCTGCTTTATGACAGGAGGCCCTGAGAAGGAGCACAGAAGAAATAAGCCACCAGCAACCGGAAGAGTGCAGGAAAGGTCAAAAGGAGACACCAGGTGTCCAACCACCTCCCAGAATCCTTCTCGCTGCATCCGTCTTGGCTGAACAAGGCAGGCACCACCAGGAAGGCTCTGAGCCAGAATGGCTGGCTAAAGACAATCCAGAAACCCATCACCATAAAACCAAGACTGCAAGTCATGTAGCAGAGCAGTTCTCCTGGGTTCCCTTACCCTCCTGCTCTCCTCCCGGGCGCCCTTCCGAATAAAATCTCTTGCTTTGTCAGCGCGTGTCTCCTCAGACAATTCATTTCCAAGTGCTAGACAAGAGCCCAGTTTCAGGCCCTGGAAGGGGTGCCCCCTACTGCAACAAGACTATTCCCCTTCATTCAGGCACCACAGTCATAACATACACCCCACCTAACTTGTCCCAACTTGTCCAGCAAGCCAGCCTCACTCTAAGTGACAACATCTCTTCTTATGGAACAGATTTTTTTAATGACCTTAAGTATTTTTTTTTTCTGATTAGAAATTATCTTGTAGCTTCAGAATATATTTTGCCTATAGTTTCCAAATAAATGAAGTTGTACTGTATTAAGCTGGGATCTCATAGCTTTAATGAGATCTGTGAGCAGATTATATGCAATTACAGAACTGCCTATTATTTACATGCACTATTTCTGAAGTTACATGCAACATCTGTGCCAGTTTTTCTGCAAAAGGGTCTATGATTTCCATTAGACTTTCAAAGGGGGGTAGGTCCCTGACCCAAAGAGATTAAGAAACAACACTCGGGATTTTCTACACAAAAAGAATACAACTGTTAAAACTCATATGAGGAAGGACAGATGACGTCCAAATCTTAACAGCGGTGTTTTCATTCAGCTTTACTACTCAACTCAGACCCTGAGGGCGTCAGGGGGAACTTGCACACACAGAGGCCCACCTTGAGCAGCTTCGCTTTCATGGTGGACGTGATGGTGGTGGGGTTGATGAACTGGAAGGAGGGGGCGGCGTGGTTTGGGTACTGCGCGGGGAACTTCACCAGCATCTTGACGCGGTGGCTGCTGCAGTGCACCGACACTGTGCAGCTCCTGTCTGCTGCGTCCATCTGCGGGGGACCAATCAAGAGCTGCTTTAGAGAGGAACCGCAAAGGGTCTTCAGAGGCAAACAGGTGTAAATAAGGTAACAGAATGCTCTAGGTTGCTGGTAACAGAGTCAAGGGAGAGAGTCTCCCAAGACAAATAATAGCGCAGGTGTGGACAACTCTTTTTCAAAATGGGTTTTCAATTTTAGCACTGGCTTAATAAGCTCAAAGTGTTCTGACTTAGAAAAGCTTGATCTCGAAGCTGTGAGATAGGCTGAAACTTGTTTTATTTATTTGGAGATGGGAAAACAAAGCAGGAAGATGTTAAAAACCTCACTCAAGTTAAAAGCACTCCTGGGAAAATCCATACAGACTGAAAAAAGATGAGTGTCTATCAGCCAGGCGCTGGGGAGAAAGGAAACAGGAAGATGCTGCGAAGGGATGTTGGATTTCTTTGGCGATGATGAAAAACGCTCTGAAAGTAGCAGTGGTGATGATTTGTAAATCATGGGTTTGTAAATGTACTAAGAACCATTAAATTATACACTTTAAAAGGGTGAGTTGTGCGGTATGTGATTTTATTCTGTTTTATTTTATATTCTTTTATGGCTGTGCCTCGCAGCATGTGGGATCTTACTCCCCCAATCGGGGATCGAACCTGTGCCCATCACAGCAGAAGCACGGAGTCTTAACCACTGGACCACCAGGGAAGTCCCTTCCGGTAATTTTTAAAAAGCAGTCCTGGGAAAGGAACCAAACTCTCCTTCTTGGACTAGATCACTGGGCAGCCCAGCTGTTCTCAGCTGGGACAGAGGGAACAAAACTGAGTTGACGGAGATAACCAGTCCACCAGAGAGGCCATTATCCCTTTCAATTTCTTATAGTGCCAACTAGAGACGGCAGCTGGGGGACAGTGAAAAGAGCCACACGTGCGGGGAGCCTGGAGACTGGGATTCAAACACCTGCTCAGCTCGGACAAGTTACTCCATTTCTTAGTGTCTCTATTTCCTCGTCTGTAAAGTGGGGATAAGACCACTTAATTCAGAGCTGCTTTAAAGGCCAAAGGAGACAACTAAGTGCGCAGACCCAGGCCTACTGTTAATGGAATCTGGGCAAAAGCAAAACTCATCAAGTTTAAAACTCCTTCACAGAGACTCAGTTCTCTGAAGCCAAGTGTTTCAATACCTGCCCTAAAGGAAAAATGTAAGCCTCTCCAAGTTAAATGAACAAAGAGGCTGGGTCACCTTCTTTCTATGAATCTAAACCACCAAGGAAATAACCAACTGCTAAGGCAAGCACAAAGAACCTTGGAGAATAAGGAGGTTGGCTTTCAAACTCAGCCCTGCCATTAACTTCACCAGCAGCCTCCGCCAAAACACTAAACCTTCCCAGATCTGAGCACCTTCACATAGGGTCAAATAAGTGTTGGAGCATCTAAGGAGATTTTAAGACATACGAGCATCCGTTTATCCCTTAGTTCATCTTATGAGAGCACAATAGCGTAAAGGGGAAAAAAACTTGTATTTGTTAAAACATTTCTTTCTTTAAAATAGATGGGACTGGCTGCCCTGGTGGCGCAAGTGGTAAAGACTCCACCTGCCGATGAAGCAGACGCAAGAAACGAGGGTTCGATCTCTGGGTTGGGAAGATCCCCTGGACTAGGAAATGGCAACCCACTCCAGCATTCTTGCCTGGAAAATTCCATGGGGTTGCTAAGGGTCGGACACAACTGAACAACTAACAGTTGTTAGTTAACAATTATTTCTTTACAAAACCAAAACAAGAAAGCAAGGACACAGACTTCCCTGTTAAAGCAGAAAAGCCATTTGCTAGCCCAAATCATGGCTGAAACAGTCCCCTCGGCCACCAACCGCAAGCATGAGAGACAGAAAACCCGAGCACCTCCACGTTCACGTTGCGAATCTGCACGTTGATCAGAGAGAACTCCTGCTGCAGAGTCTGAGGCAGGCCCAGCTGCTCTGATTTCTTCTCCTCCAAGAGACTGCTTGGGGGGTCTTCCTTTAAGACTAGCGGGAGAGACAGGATCACTTGTTGGAAAACATTTCTGAAATGCATTCAGAGGGCAGTTCTGGGGTATCTACCACAACTCAGAGATGCAGAGAGGGGCACCATACCTAGAACATCAGTGTGAACAATTACCTTCTTCCTCCCCATGGCTGGAGTTGTGCTGGTGATCTGTGTCCTGGGTGTGAAGGATCTTCTCAGGTTCCGGGAGAAGGGCAATGCTCTCAATGAACTCATCAACACCATCTAAGATGTCATTTGCACAAAGCTGCAAAGGAGAGAAATGTTAGCCCCAAACCAATACAATCAAAATGGGTTTTGCCCATACCCTACTCTCCCTGGTTAAACACACGGGAAAACAGACTATTATTCTACCCCAGAAAATGTTTTATCAGGTTCATAGCTTTTGAAAATCTCAGAAAACCTTTTAAACTTCAAGCTTTGATGGAGTTATCAAGCCAGCCAAGAGCAAAAATATAACTTAAAAGCATTTGGAGCATATGGCACTTTCTGGAGGAAAAAAATTTAAACAGCAGTAAGATGATGATGCTTCACCAAAATGCTCAAGAGTGACTTGGTCCTAAGCAGTTTAGCAAATCTGTCTCGGCATTTTCTATCCACTGTGCACAGAGCGCTGTGTGGGATGGAATATAAGTGAGACATCATTCCCACCTTCAAGGAACTTTGCCACTGGAGGAGAAGACAGAACCCCATAACGGGGCAGGGCAAAGTGAGGGTCAGGAAAGCAGTTTGCACCTGGGACCATGGTGTCTCACGTAAGCACAGATACAGTTCATGGGGCACAGAGTGGAAAGGGCTTCACACAACAGGTGTTGCTGATGAATGTGGAGGACTCTGCCCTATGCCAGGGTAGATTCCCTAGCCCATTGGTGAGAGGAAGAAAGGATGCCCCCAGGCCACCTTCTCAGTACTCTAACCCACACTATCTTAGACCAGGGCAAGAGGGAAAAAAGACATTCACAGGCTTTGCATCCTTGAAGCTCTGACACTGACGCTGGCTCCTGAAGACCTCAAAGCCTCAGTGCAGTAAACCCGAGCCAGTCGGCCAGCCAGCCAGTACGTATTAAGCATCTATCACGCATCCTCTAACTTCTGCAACTAGCAGATCTTCTAAGCTTCTGGCATATCCCGTTAACATTCTTCCACAACAACACGGAATACATACCCTTTGCATCTGGGAATCCACCCGCCACATTCTCAAGGTCTGATCCCGTGACCACGTAACCAGTTGGTAGTCCTTGGACCCTGGAAATCACCAGATAAGAATCCTGACGTTTTCCTGGATTCAACACCACATTTGCTCCAGGTTCAGATGGAGGGAGATTCATTCATTCATTCATTTGTCCATGTAACAAATATTTATGGAACGCCTCCTATATGCCAGGCACTGTTCTAAGTACTAGGACTACAATATGAACCAAGAATCTGTCTTTACAGATCTCACATTCAAATGGTGGAAACAGACAACCACACAACAGCATGCCCGGTGGTGATAGAGTTGTTAAAAAACACTGTGGGATAACTGGATAGAGACTGACAGGGGAACCATTTTTAGACAGGACTTCTCATAGGAAGTCACATTTGAGCAGAACCTTAAACGAAGTGAAATAAAAGCCGGCAAATTAGCAGGTGAAGAGTGATGCTAGAATTTAAGGTCTCACTGAACTTTCACCTCCACAAATGTTCTATCTTTTCTGTTCCAGAGGAGCGGGGAATGAATAGGCTGTTTGTAAAACATACTGCTTTAAATGCATCATGACATCTTACTGTTTAAAAGAATGTTTTGGTAAATTGTTATTTACCAAATCTCTTGTATTTGTTAAAACATTTCTTTCTTTAGAATAGATAGGAATGGCTTCCCTGGTGGCGCAAGTGGTAAAGAATCCACCTGCCAATACAGCGGATACAAGAGACGGGGGTTCGATCCCTGGGTTGGGAAGATTTTACACATCTCGTAATAAAAGGAATAATCGATCTTTATTAGTCTTAACTGAATTTGTATTTCCACACAACAGGGCTAGTCAAAGGGAAATTACTCTTACAAGGTTCAAGGTGGTTTCTAAAAGAGCTTTATGGAAGATCAGGACATTTCAGGGTGATTCTGTAGTATCCAGAATCTTCTTTATGGTTATCTTCAGAGAGTAAACAACCTGGAAATAATTTCATCTGACGCCCTCATTTTATGCATGGGGAAACAGAGGCAACAGAGACTCTGGGATCGGGGGAAGGGATGGTCAGGGAGTTTGGGATGGACATGTACACACTGCTATATTTAAGACGAAAGACCAACAAGGACCTGCTGTATAGCACAGGGAATTCTGCTCAAATCCAGCCTGGATGGGAGAGGGGTTTAATGGAGAATAGATACGTGTATATGCATGGTTGAGTCCCTTTGCTGTCCACCTGAAACTGTCACACTTAGTCAGGTATACTTCAACACAAAAATAAAAGTTTACCAAAAAGCGTCCCTTCTCTTTGTCGCTGCCTTCAGCCAAGCCTTCACTCAACGTTCTAATACATTCCTGTGCACAACAAGCAAGACAGCAAGTATTCTGAGCTACTGCCTGTCATAAGTCCCACCATCCAGCCCATGTCCATAGCAACAATTTTCTGACTCTACAGCCAGCCTCTTTTCTCTTTTGGGGGGCAAGCCACAGGGCATGTGGGATCTTAGTTCCCTGACTAGGGATTGAACTCACACCGCCTGCTTTGGAAGCACAGTCTTCTATGATCTGGAGCACCAGGGAAGTCCCCTCCAGCCTCTTTTCATGTCTCTGATAGTGAAGAAAAGTTATGCCTCATTCCTTTCTAAACCCAATTCCTCTACTTGGGCCTTTGGCCCTATTTCCTCCCATTTTCAAAAGACCTCTGCTTTCCTATATACTCCCTTTTTTCATCTTCTCCTTGCCTTCAAATCAAGAGGGAAGCAGCCTCTGCCCTTGCCTCTGAAGGCAACCTCATTCACAAAACCAGTTCCCGCTGCCTCTGTTTCTGCCGTCTTATAATCAGGCTTCCCTCCTCAATCTGCTTTCGGAACTGTTCTCTTAACGATCATATGGCTTCCTATTTATACCTACTTACACAATTAAGCGCTTCTCTTATGCTGCGTGGAGATCCTTCAGCAAAACCTGAAACCAATGACCTCCGCTTCCTTCATAAAGCATCCTTCTCCGTGGACCACAACATCCTGATTCTCTTCCTACCTCTGAGAGGTCCTTCCCCACAGTGAAAACCAACATCAAAGTCTGAGGTGGGCCAATAAAAAATGACTAAGAGGACACGGCAGCAAAAATGAAATGGAACATCATTAGGTTGAGAAAGAAAGAAAATATAAGAATGCATGAAGGATGATTATATTTATAAAAGGTTCAAAAACAAATAAACCTAAACTATTTTTAGGGATGCAGGAATGGGTAGTAAAACTATAAACAAGATAACAGAAGTCATATTGTAAATGTTAGGACAGTGTTTACCTCTAGGGAAGGGAAAGAATTGTGATCAGGAAGCTTCTGATTTCTAGCAATGTTCTCTCTCTTGACCTTGGTGGTAGTTACTCAGATTTTCACTTTATAAACTGTACATATTTTATGTAATTTTGTACATGATGTATCTCACAATATAGGGAGTTTAGAAAAAAAAAAAAAAACACCTATAACTTGTACTCAAAATTTCACTACTGGCTAGAACAGCCCTAATTTATACAATTCACCGTGCCAGCTCACAGATGACATAGACAACTGAAAATGGGCTGTTAAAATACTTTTGACTGCAATCCAAAACTATAGGCCAACCTCTCCCTGTCAAATCATGGGGAAACTCTGTCGTCTCTTTTCTACGGCAAAGTGCAAGAGAATGTGTTGAAAGCTGAAGTCAAGCATGGAAACTGATGGGATAGAGACCAAGCAGCCTCACGTTTCTAGAAGCAGGAGAGATTATAGAAATGAAGATGGGAAAATCAAGAGGATCATCGAAAGAGTCCTTACAAAAACAATCCTGGAAGAGGCTTGTGAGGGTCACAAACTTGGGATAAGATGTCTGGTCTAATCCCAGGCCCACTAAAGACCTCTCCTGGACTCTGGACAAGTCACACCACTCCACTGCCTGGGGCTTTCCTTCTGTGATACAGAAAGGCCACGAAATTTACTTGTGGTCTGGAGAACGTTTGGAGAGCGTGGCAGTAAGATCTCAAGACAAGGGAGGCTGCAGCTAAACTCATCAAGTGCCTCGGCAGAGGCAGACGAGAGTAACTGCTCACTGGCCATTACTGCTTCTAACCAGAAGAGATTGCATCACTTCTGTCCATGTCTCAGGAGCCAAGTGGGTTACATGGCCAAACCTGTCTTCAAGGGGATGGGAGGTGAAACAGCTCTCTGTGTTTGTGAAGAGAACTGGGAATATGTGGTGGGTGGTACTGATGACGACTTTGCATCACCCTCATCAACACAGAGGGAAGGTGCAAGAGCCAGGGTTTTCAGAGTGTCGTGACCCTGGAGTTTTTCAGCTCTGGAAGTGACCCAACAGCAAAGCTACCAACCTCTTAGAAACCCTTCCAGGCAGGAGAGAGACTACACAGAACACAAGAGAAGAAGACGGGCCTGGGGTGGAACTGCAGCCACACACCCTATCACCCATCTACAATTAGGGGCAGGGGAACCCTGACTCCCGCTCGAAGCCAGCCCTGTTTCCACATCCTCCCCTTCGATCATGCAACCCACCCTGATGGGAGCTGGAGGAAACTGGCCAGCGGTCCCCCACCCACCTTCCTTCTGTTTCCTCCACTGGAACTCCAGCACCACGTCATCGTGGCCCACGAAGGTATGGACTGGGGTGTTCAAGTCAAAGACATTCCACAAGAGCAGGCTGTTCTCCCTGCGCAGCTGGGGAACCATCACCGTCACCAACCCGTTGCTGAAAGGCTGCGGCGAGAAAGGGAAGAGCAGGCATCATTCCAGGGGGCATCCGCTGAATCCTGAGTTACCCAGCTTGGAGTTCTCCCCTAACTTAAACAAATTACCCACCTGGGGAACATTTTTCCAAATATCATAAGCTAATGTCTACTTTTCGTTTGCTTTTCTTCTCTTTTCTTTCTTTACTGAAGGAAAGGACCACAGCAAGTAAAAGATAAAGTTAAGCCAAATAACTGGAGAAGAATGTTTTTTAATGTAAAATAAGCAAATGACTCTGGAGGCTGCACCCTGGAACATACTGTTTCATACCCTAGCTCCTCTCACAAGACCCCCTGAGAGTTACTGAGTGCTTTCCTGGAATGAGGGTACAAGGCACACTGCAGGTGACTCGGGACAGCAAACAGCCCTGCCCTGTGGAAATGTACCAGAAGCACTCCGTCCATGTGAAGCAGCACCTTCCCATGGCCCCCGAGACCACAGCCTTTCAAAAGAATTGAGTGTCCATGGCGCGGTCGTGTCCAGCTCTTTGCAACCCCATGGACTGTAGCCCACCAGGCTCCTCTGTCCATGGGATTCTCCAGGAAAGAATACTGGAGTGGGTTGCCATTCCCTTCTCCAGGGGATCTTCCTGACCCAGGAATCGAACCCTGGTCTCTTGCATTGCAGATGGATTCTTTGCCATCAGAGCCACCAGGGAAACCCATTTCAAAGGAAAACCTTTCCATTTCAGGACTAACACATCCCACTTATCAACACCAATCTGTGCAGTAGCCAAGAAGCCCACTTGGTTGATAAGCAGACTCTGTTCTCTAAGGAATAAACCACAGCCACCTAAAAGAGCATGTTTATCCTCGCCTGTTCTCCTGGCAGCACTCTGAACTTTTCTGTTTATTTTTTAAAGCAAACGTATTAATCCAGAGAAGTATTTCAATTCACAAGAACAACGTCTGACTTCTTCCCAAGTGCTCCCAGATGTGAAGGCCAGTTAATACCCCAATTACCTTCTGCACTCCATGACGCCCCAGGAACAGCCTGATGTATAAAGGAACCTTTACTCACCCTTGGGCTCCCTTTCAAGCTGACACTGAAGGAAATATATCATCTCTGATCAGCAGCAGTCAATGTGGCAAAACAGACGGAAGTTTGATAAGAGCCTACCCACTATATCTGCACCATTTTATGGTTGACACTTTTTCATACGGGGCTGTTTTTCAAAGAGAGAGCACACTGTACTGGTAGTAATACCACGAACTGGACACTAAAGAATAGTGAGATTTACCATGATTTCAAAAAAGAGCAAGGAATATTAAAAACTATTCATATTTGACACAGGAGGAAGTTATTACTCAAAAAACATCAAGCGGCTTATCCAAGGCCACACAAATATCAAACGGCTCATTGCAGCACTATTCACAAAAGCCAAGATAGAGAAACAACCTACTGTCCATCAATAAATAAAAACACGGAACCTACACAATGGAATATCACCCAGTCGTGCAAAAGAAGGAGATCCTGCCATCTGTCACGGCACAGGTAGACCCTGAGGGCATTATGCTAAGTTAGATGAGTCAGAAAGAGAAGGACAGATACTCCATGGTGTTATTTACGTGCAGAATCTAAAAAGCAGAACTCAGAGAGATGGAGAGTAGAATGGTGACTACAGGGGCTGGGAAGTGGAAGAAACGGGGAGATGCTGGTCAAAAGGTACAAGCTTCTGGTTGTAAGATGAATGAGCTCTGGGGATCTAACGTTACAGCGTGATGATTATGGTCAGTAATACCACACGGTATACTTGAGAGGTGCAAGAGAATATGACCTTAAATGTTCTTATCACAAAAACGAAGGGGTAATTATGCTAAGTGATGGAAGGGTTAATAAATGCTATAACGGTACAGCATTTATAGGAGTATAAATGCTATACTGCAGTATATCACACATAGCGGCATTATAGCGATAACTGTCTGGCAATACACAAGTGTAACATGCCAACACGCTGCATAACTTGAACTTCCATCATGTGATATGTCGATTTTATCTCAATAAAGCTGGAAAAAAGTTAAATGGGATTGCTGGGCCCTAAACCCAGATCTTCTGGATCTAAAGCCAGAGTTCCTTCCAGCACAATTCACTGACCTCCAGCCTCTCAGCCCTCCAGCTCACCCTCCTCTTCGCCCTTACTGACCACCTTTACTCTGCCCAGCACCCAGCCCAGCTAGTCCATCGACGCTGGTACAGAGTCTCACCCAACGTTCCAAGGCAAAGTTTTAAACAGGTAACAGCTTTTACGCCGTCATTACCACCTTTGTCCCACCCCTAAACCAAGTCAGAAGGAGAAAACCACATCACAAAGAAAATAAAAGAAAACGTGGCCGGCCCCTCACGTGCGGAACACCGAGATAATATTTCCAAGCGAGAGGAAGGGCAGCTCACTCACAGTGTATCTGGCCTTCCAGACAGGCACCTGGCAAGGAAGAATGTTGAGGTATTTCCGAGGCTGGCGGTAATCCCAGAACTGGAAGAAAGAAGCAGGATAATTTGTGAAATAAATGCCATTAAAAAAACAAAAACAAACCTCAACTATTGAAAAAGCATAGCCTTTGAATTCCTTGCTTTCTGTCCTCTTAGACAGATTCAGCAGTGCCTCTGAGTCAGCCCCCAGGGCCATGCTCCTATGACAGAGATGCAAAGAAAACGCCCCTTTCACACTTAGAAACATTACAGGTGAAACACAGACTTCATGAGGATCAGTCCTTGAGGCAGATCACTGCCAGTGTGCCTATTAAACCCCCTTCCCAGTTGGAAGGTAAAAGCGACTTTTTCATCCTGCATCACTATATACCACTTAGAGGAATTTAACTATTGGGTTGGCAAAAAAAAAAAGTTTATTCAAGTTTTTCTATGACATCTTATGGAAAAACCTGAACAAACTTTTAGGCCAACCCAATACTAATGGGCTTCCCTGGTGGCTCAGACGGTAAAGATTCTGCCTGCCATGCAGGAGACCCAGATTCAATCCCTGGGTTGGGGAAGATTCCCTGGAGAAGGGAATGGCAACCCATTCCAGTCTCCTTGCCTGGAGAATCCCATGGACAGAGGAGCCTGGCAGGCTGCAGTCTACGGGGTCGCAAAGAGGCGGACACGACTGAGTGACTAGCACCATACTAACAGAGCTGAAATGTAGTGGCCGCTGACTGCTTATCAGTTGAGGGAGCAAGAACAGCTCTCCCGCGACCATGCAAGAAAGCCAAACAGTTTAAATAGAAATGACATCTGAACAATATTATTTTGAATATGGGACTTAATTTTGGCAAAAAGTGTTGTCAGAAGAAACAAGAATCACCTCCTACCATCCCGTTCTAATCCCATCCTCTCCAACCCCCTTTTTTCCTTTTTGGCCTAGCTCTAACCCTCAATTCAACAGTTTTACTGTTTACAATCTACAAAGTGAAGTGAAACTCATTCAATGGTATCTTGTTCCAGTAGACTCCTTAGAATGTACAACAAAAAAAAACAATAAAAATTCATATAAATTAGAAACTAATAAACTGTCAGGTAAACTAAGTAAATGATTATGTAGGAAAAAAATGGCATGCATTCAGCCTTAACAACAAAATACTAAAAACAGTGATTATTATTACAAGCACTTCTAAATTGTTTCACTTTTTTATAATTATGTTATTTATACACATTCAGTAAAAACTGTCTTTCTACCAGGATATATGGAAAAAATAAAATAACTATGCCAAAAATCTCATTTAATTCCTAAGCTAAAGGCAAATAGAAGGGGGAAGCTTTGAAACAGTGACAGATTATTTCCCTGAGAAATCACTGTGGACAGTGACTGCAGTCATGAAATTAAAATATGCTTGCTCCTTGGAAGGAAGCTACGATAAATCTAAGACAGTGTATTAAAAAGCAGAAACATCACAAAAGTCTCTACAATCAAAGCTATGGTTTTTCTAGTAGTTATGTGTTGATGTGAGAGTAGGACTATAAAGAAAGCTGAGCACCAAAGAATTGATGCTTTTGAATTGTGGTGCTGGAGAAGACTCTTGAGAGTCCCTTGTACTGCACGGAGATCCAACCAGTCCATCCTAAAGGAAATCAACCCTGAATATTCACTGCAAGGACTGATGCTGAAGCTGAAGCTCCAATACTTTGGCCATCTGATGCAAAGAGTCGACTCATTGGTAAAGACCCTGATGCTGGGATGAGATTGAGGGCAGGAGGAGAAGGGGGTGACAGAGGATGAGATGGCTGGATACCATCGCTGACTCAACGGACTTGAGTTTGAGCAAACTCCAGGAGATAGTGAAGGACAGGGAAGCCTGGTGTCCTGTAGTCCATGGGTCCCAAAGAGTCAGTCGGACACAACTGAGTGACTGAACAACAAGCCAACTAGTAAGGAACAAGGACTGTGTTTCACATGTGGAAAGTGGCCTGTTATCTGCTTTATTACCCCTGGCATCCCAGCCTCAGGGGTAATAAAGCTGTCAGTGAATACTGACAAATTTGGAGACCTCAAAGAAAGAGGAGGATGGTTTCTGGCTCCTGAACTTGGGAAACAAGCCGATCAGGTTATGGGGACAAAAACTTAAGGCCAGAACAAACAAAGAGAAAAACTACTCTGGGCACATAAATGTAAATTACAAGTCTAGGGGATTTAGAAACCTCCAGACGGAAGTTAACTTTTAAGGCTGAGTGTATGATTCTAGCTTTGCTAACCATACCAAAAAGCTGTACATGCCTGTGTAAAGTGAAGAATTACATTGGTGAAGCCAATCACAAAATTGCTAAGCAAACATCTGCGGTCAAATCTTTGTCCTTCCAGGCAGAGACCTGACCACAAGGAGAAACTCCATGCCCTGCATCCTTTCAAACAAGGGTGCAGATCACATTCCAAAGCCAGAGAACAAGCAAGAAACACTGCACTCTGAGAGAAACTGAGAATAACAGGCTTATTGACATAACGTAAATCCTTGAGCATTTCCTGCAAGTTAGAGTAGCGTCCCCAACCTTTTCGGCAACAGGGACCAGTTTCGTAGAAGACGACTTTTCCGTGGACCTGGGGGTGGTGGTTTTGGAATGATTCAAGTGCATTACATTTGTTGCGCACTTTATTATTATTACATCGGCTCCACCTCAAATCATCAGGCATTAGATCCCAGAGGCTGGGGCCCCCTGAGTTAGAGAATCTCTAATGAAATAACTCCGTCCCTGACTTGTGCAATGCGGATGACCAAAAACATCCTAACTTTTGCAGATATGATAATCACGTGTGAAAACTGCTGTTTTTCCACCCAGACTAATGGTCAACTTGGTGACTTTAATGACTGTGTGGGTTTTTCTCCTTTACTTGGGTATCTGTTGTGTTATTTTGATGAGCCAGTCCTTCAGAAATGGGACTTCCTGGTCGCATTTTGCAGAGTAAACTTCTAGTCCTTTCTAAATGTGTTTGTCTCTGACTTCCTTTCACAAACAGAAAGAAGACCCACCAAACAAACACAGGCGCCAAGTCAGACACGTGCTACTTCACCACTCCCCTGGTCCCCATCCCCAGTGAACCTGCCCGGCTCCCCAGGAAACACACGTGCCCCTGAAACACGCGCCAGGCTAACCAGCGGCAGCTTTCCTCCTGAAGGAAATGCTCGCGGCCCCCTGATGCCCCCAGACACGCTCCCCACCCTGCCCCAGCAGCGCCGCTCACCTTGACGGAGTTGTCTTGACTGGAGGTAGCAAGGATGTGCTCGCTGTCCGGGTGCCAGTCCAGGCCGTGGATCTTAGAGAGGTGGGCCGCGAGATACTCCACAGCCGTGCTGGGTTTCTGCAACAGGACCATCAGCCAGAGGCGGCACTTTACAAAGAGCTCAGCGTGTCCGCCTGAGCTGGACACAGCCTATCCCAGTCTGCTGGGTGGGGATACAAATATACCCCCAGAGGAACTCCCTGCTGGCCCAGGGTTAGGGCTCCACGCAGCCACGGCAGGGAGGAGGGGTTCAAACCCTGGTCAGGGAACTAAGATCCCACATGCAGCACAGCACAGTCAAAAGAAACAATTCTCAGAGGCCGTCTCTGCTCTTAAGAAACTCCATTTTGTTTTGTCTAAAACAAACAAAACAAGACTTCGCCAGCTCTCCCTCACGCATGCTCAGAACACCAGCCTGTGAGCCTAACCATCTTCTGCTCCCGGCACAGGCACACCTTAAAGAAGGCAGTGGGTGCGGCTCCTCTTTGGGACCACGGTCTGTGATTCCGGCTCCCCTTCTCACAATCACCCACAGAGTGGGACTGTGACATACAAACAGATCCACCCCAATCCTGCAGTAAAACCATCAACCTTTTTTGTTTAACTGAAGTATAGTTGATGTACAATATTATACAATAACCTCAGATATGCAGATGACACCACCCTTATGGCAGAATGTGAAGAGGAGCTAAAAAGCCTCCTGATGAAAGTGAAAGAGGAGAGCGAAAAAGTTGGCTTAAAGCTCAACATTCAGAAAACGAAGATCATGGCATCTGGTCCCATCACTTCATGGGAAATAGATGGGGAAACAGTGGAAACAGTGTCAGACTTTATTCTGGGGGGCTCCAAAATCACTGCAGATGGTGACTGCAGCCATGAAATTAAAAGACGCTTACTCCTTGGAAGGAAAGTTAGGACCAACCTAGACAGCATATTGAAAAGCAGAGACATTACTTTGCCAACAAAGGTCCATCTAGTCAAGGCTATGGTTTTTCCAGTGGTCATGTATGGATGTGAGTTGGACTGTGAAGAAGGCTGAGCGACGAAGAATTGATGCTTTTGAACTGTGGTGTTGGAGAAGATTCTTGAGAGTCCCTTGGACTGCAAGGAGATCCAACCAGTCCATTCTGAAGGAGATCAGCCTTGGGTGTTCTTTGGAAGGACTGATGCTAAAGCTGAAGCTCAATACTTTGGCCACCTCATGCAAAGAGTTGACTCATTGGAAAAGTCTCTGATGCTGGGAGGGATTGGGGGCAGGAGGAGAAGGGGATGACAGAGGATGAGATGGCTGGATGGCATCACCGACTCGATGGACGTGAGTCTGAGTGACCTCCGGGAGTTGGTGATGGACAGGGAGGCCTGGCGTGCTGCGATTCATGGGGTCACAAAGAGTCGGACACGACTGAGCGACTGAACTGACTGACTTATACAAGTTACAGGTATACAATATAGTGATGCACAATTTTTAAAGATTATAGTCCATTTTCAGCTATTATAAAATATTGACTATATTTTCCATGTTGTAATAACACAGTATTATAGCTTACTTTATACGTAACAGTTTGCATCTCTTAATTCCTGCCCCTAAATTGCCCCTCCCCTCCTTCCCTCTCTCAGTGGTAACCACTAGCTTGTCATAGAGAATAAACTCTATCTGAAAACCACCAAGCTTACAGTGATCAAGCCCTAAGACTCCCAAAGAGAATGCGTACACATCACGAAAGAAAACAATACATGATTACCAAGTACATACAAAACAAATTCAGAAGGAAGCTTCAGAAATATACATTAAAACATTAAAAAATTTTTTAAGCAATCAAATTAGGAGATACTTGGAAATAATATTCAACATACTGAGGCAGCATTTGTCACTTCTGGTATACATATGAAATAGTATAATCTTTTCTAGGGAAAAGAAATTTGACAATTTTCATCAAAATGCTTAAAATTTTTCCTTTCTTAAGGGACTATTCTAATTTCACACAAAGTTTTAGGTACAAAAGATGTTCATCTTGTGCTATGTGGAACACCTAGGAAACCAGGAACATAATGAATGATAAGGGGGAAGTAATCAAATGTTAGAATCAATTATTGTACAGCTATCTGATACAACATCATGCAGCCACTGAAGTTATACTTAGAAAAAGCTTATTATAACAGAGAATGTGAATTTATTTTAATGTTAAATGAAAAAAGTATGCATAACTATGTGTAAGATATGATAAACCGTGTCTTTAAAAGAGCACAAGGAAAATACCAAAACGTTAGCATGTGACTCTAGGCAATAGGACACAGATGGTTTTTATGTGCTCTTTTGTATTATTTCCTGTCATCAGCAATAGTCTATAAGGTTAAGAGTACAATCTCCAGAACCAGCCTCCCTGAGTTTAAATCTTGGCAACAAACTGTGCCTTAATTCACTCAGCTGCAGAATGGGGGTAATAATTGTAACCATTTTAAAGGCTATTTATAAAGAAAAATGAATCAATACACATAAAGTTCTTAGAACAATGCCTGCGCATAATAAACACTAAGAAATAGCAGTGTTACCAAGCATTCATGAGTCTGAGTGAAAACCCAACATCACCACTGATCCTGCACTTTTTGAAGCCTGAGATGCTTGCTGCCAACAGTCCTGCTTTGATACTAGAAAAGTGCCAGAGAAGTGAAATTACAACGAACAAGTTTTACAATCCATATGAACAGAAATCCTAAGTATTAATAGACAAAAAAAAAAAAGCTAAATCTCTTAAAACAAAATAGGTAACAGACTCGCTGAGGAAAGTCAGGCTTATGAGTGGACCAGAAAGAAGCCTATAAAAGAACAGCTCAGCAGTATCTTACAAGATAAGGAACATAGCCACTGTTTTGGAAAACCAGTCCTGGACTCATGGCTAAATACCACATTGTTTATTTTGCCTATGGTTCTGAAAACAGTCTAAGGCAAATAAATATGCATGTACTACAAATTAATCAAACATTTTATTTAAACTAGTTTTTATATTCAAATATTAGTTTTGTTGTTGTTCAGTCGCTAAGTCGTATCTGACTCTTTGCGACCCCACGGACTGTAGCCAGGCTCCTCTGTCCAGGGGATTTCCCAGGCAAAAATCCTGGAGTGGGTTGCCATTTCCTCCTCCAGGGGATCTTCCTGACCCAGGGATTGAACCTGCATCTCCAGCATTACAGGCAGATTCTTTACCACTGAGCCACCAGGGAACCCCTTAAATGTTATATCAGCAACAGACATGAATAAAGCTAATTGCCAATTGAAGAAATGAAGAGGGGTGAAGCATGGCTGTTAGCAGACTGAAGCAGAGAGACAGATATAAAAGTGACATAAAGAAGACGCACCATCCTTCTCCTTCTAAAATCACCTCGTCACTGAAGAGCCGTCCAAGGCGAGGGCTTTGACTAGCACACCACCTCCCCAGCAAGTCCTAGCACCCAACCTCGCAGCCTCCCCGTCTCTGCTTCACTCCCCTGTCCTCTCCCACGATCTGACTTTATTCCCTGCCGGCAGGGGAAGGGAGCAGGGCAGCAAAAAGCAATGCTGAGACAGGATGCCCAGCATCCCAGCTGGGACAGCCGCAGAACAAGTTTCGGGAAAACTGACAGTCGATCCTCCCCACAAAGGCAGGAGCTCTAGCCTCCCATTTCACAGAGCAGGAAACTGAACCTCCATACCCGATCGCGTGCAAATCGACTGCCTTCTGCATCCTTACATCTGCGGGGGGGCCCTCTCCCTGACGCCAGCATGACAGGCTTGCCAGGACAACAGATGCCCAGGGCGCTTCACCCCTTTCCTGCCTCTCAGGGCTGTGGGCTGCTGCAGGGAGATTACACGGCCTGCAGGCCCTCTTTTGAGGCTGACAGGACTGGGAGACTTCTTTTTTAATTTTTGGCCACACCACTGTAGCCTGTGGGATCTTAGTTCCCTGACCAGGGACTAAACCTGTGTCCCCTGCAGTGGAAGCACAGAGTCTTAACCACTGGACTGCCAGGGAAGTCCCAACAGCTAAAAAAAAAACTAAATCTCTTAAAACAAAATAGATAACAAGGGAAGTCAGGGTTATGAGTGGACCAGAGAGAAGCCTATAAAGGAACAGCTCAGCAGTGCATGTTTACGAGATAAGGGACATAGCTACTGTTTTGGAAAACCGGTCCTGGATTCATGGCTAAATACCACATTGTTTATTTTGCCTATGGTTCTGAAAACAGTCTAAGGCAAATAAATATGCATGTACTATAAATCATTCAAAAATTCTATTTAAACAATTTTTTATATTCAAATATTACTTTGAGAATATTTGGGCATACTGATTACCTGGCCCAGTGATTCAGATTCTGGATGGTGTATGTTCTAAAACAATGGATTTTCCCTCTGCAATCTGGGGCAGGGATAAGAAGCCCGATGACCATTCTAGAATGGTGTCTGGTTCCCCAGGCTTGACCTCCTCAGTGATACAACCACTATTACCACCTTTATTCCAAAGACAAGGAAACTGAGGCTTGGAGAAGTTTGTGGTTCACCTGATATAATCAGGAAGTAGCAAAATGGGACTGTAGCTTAGGTCAGGCCAAGTTCATTTTCTTAACCTGTGATCATAATGCCTCACTCCCCTATGTTCTTCAACACCAGTTTGGTCGGGAAGCAAATGTCACTTTGTACTAGGTTCTTAACACGGCAATTAACTATGCTGCCCAAGCTACCCTGGACAAGTCCTGCTGCTCACATCCTCTGGATACCCTCCTGGGGGAAAAAGAGATCACTTACCCGCTTGTCCCATATCCGTACATCTCCGTCATGACTGGTGGCAAGGCAATTAGCGTTTTTCTTATTCCATTTGACCTGTGAGGCACCCGCTGCAAAGCAAAATCAGGGGAAGAAAGCTGTTGCCCTCAACGCCTTCGGAACAGAGTGGAGCTTATCCAGGGGAGCTGGATAATGAGTTCCGGATGAATAAGAACAGAACTCTTCAAGCTTCTCTGACTGCATCAGCTCCACAGTGAGAGAGAAAATGAAGCCAAAAAAATAAATGAATTGACACATGGGAACAGGATCAGAGTCACCTAATTGAGGAAATAATCTCATGAGGGGAAAAAAAAAAAAACTTCAGGCTACCTCTGAGTAGAATCAATAGGGAAATGTAGTTCCTTTTTTTCCACTTACTTATATATATTCACTTTAAATTTTTATTTTTATTTTTTTGGCTATGCTGGGGGCTTCCCAGGTGTCGCTAGTGGTAAAGAACCCACCTCCCAATGCAGGAGACCTCAGAGATGTGGATTCAATCCCTGGGTCAGGAAGATCCCCTGGAGGAGGAAATGGCAAGCCATTCCAATTTTCTTGCCTGGAGAATCCCACGGACAGAAGAGCCTGGAGGTTTATGGTCCATAGGGTCGAAGAGAGTCAGACACAATTGAAGCGACTTAGCACAAGCTTCGGACAAGGCAATAGTGACCCACTCCAGTACTCTTGCCTGGAAAATCCCATGGACGGAGGAGCCTGGTGGGCTGCAGTCCATGGGGTCGCTGAGTCGGACACGACTGAGCGACTTCACTTTCACTTTTGACTTTCATGCACTGGAGAAGGAAATGGCAAACCACTCCAGTGTTCTTGCCTGGAGGATCCCAGGGAGCCTGGTGGGCTGCCGTCTATGGGGTCACGCAGAGTCGGACACAACTGAAGCGACGCAGCAGCAGCAGCAGCACAAGCTTGGGTCTCCGTTGCCACGCGGGCGTCTCCCGGCAGTGGCTTCCCTTACTGCACAGTAGAGGCGCTGGGACGCCCAGGCTCCAGGAGTTGTAGTACAGGGGCTACAGGGGCCCGGAAGTTGTGGCTCCTGGGCCGGAGCGCACAGGCTCAATAGTTGCAATGCAAAGGCTTACTTGCTCCATGACATACAGAATCTTCCCAGACCAGGGATCAAACCTGTGTCTCCTGGGTTGGCAGGCAGATTCCTTACCACTGAGCCACCAGGGAAGCCCAGGAAATGTAGCTGCTTAAGCGGTTCAGCCCAGCTCTGCTGGACGGTAACTGACTCATCACACAACCCACCCTTCATCCTCTCCAACGCCAAGCTTGCGATCACAAGAGCCTCAGATCAAAGCCTGCACCTTCCCACTCTGTTTTTGTTTGGGGAGAAGGGGCAGTCTTGGAAGAACACAGCCTCCAGCTCAAGCTCAGCTGAAGAATGAGCCCCAGTTTACCTAATTCTGCCCTCAGGAAAGTTACGTGCTCCCCACCAGTTCTCCTGTCTCACCATCAGCAAGTACACGTGGCCCCGCGTGGGGACAGGAACTCAGTCCTCTGCCAATGCACGCAGGGAGCAATAATGGCAAAAGAGCTCCTTCAGTGAGGGGCTGGTGCTGGAAGATGCCAGAAGGGGCTGAGACAGGTGGAAAACTGGGGCACGGCAGCACTGCTGGCTGGCTCTTCAAGAGTCACGGTAATTACGCTAGACCAGAACATGATGGCTCTCCACCTCTTCTTGCTGTTGCTCAGGCAACACATGACATTTCTGCTTTGACACCCTCTCTCCTCGGGTGGGTGTTTATTACTTGATACCACAGTGGATCCAGGGCTTTAGAGGGCAACCTGACCCAAGAATCTGGAAAGGATGAGAGAGAAAGCAAGGGCTTGGTACCCAACCGGAAACAGAGCAAGGCCCAGACTTTAGCCTTGCTTGGCTTTGGTGAGAGTATTTGCTGGTTTGCTTCTCTGTTTGTTGTGTTTTTCCCCCGAGACACAGGGCACCTTATGTCACCTAAGAATGAATGGTGGACACCCCTGAAGTTGGAGGAAGGTAGTGTATTACTCAAGAGACCCAGTTTCTTTGCAAGAAAGCTAGAGGAGGAAGTGTAAGAAAAGACGGCTCCATTTCTATGTGAGAGTTACTGAAGAGTTCGAAGACACAAGGAAAAAAAATTTTTTTCTATTCTTTTAATGTTGTGCCTATATGAGACAATGAATGTTCATTAAATTTATTGTGATCATTATTTGGTAAGTCAAATCATTATGCTCGATATCTTAAATTTATACACTTCTGTGTGTCAACTATATCTCAATAAAACTGGAAGAAAAGAAAGTAAGAAAAATTTTTAAAAGGAAGAAAAAAAAATAAAAACAAGTTTCAAGAAAATATACCTTTCCCAGTAGGTGGTCTATCAGAACATGAAGCCTCCCAAAGGATTCTGGGAACCTCCTAATTCAACCTGTAGGATCATGACATCAAGATCAAATGAAAGCCCCAGAGTTCTCAGAATCAGAGATGGCTCCGGAGGACACACAGACGTGCTCTGACTGACTCTCTGCCCCGTGGTAGAAACAATTCACTCACAGAGAGATCAGGACCACAGACTCTGGGGAACAGCAGCCTCCGGCTCCACCTCTCAGGGAATGTTAGCCAGAGTGCCTTTAGTAAAGGTCCACAAGCTCCGCGTTCACTTCTTTCTCCCCAGGGCAGCTCTGCCACCACTGAGAAGCCTCACTGAGGTACAAAAAGGAAAGACATCTCCTACCTCTGCTTCTTAAGAAGCACTTAGAAAAGAGAGCAATTGGAATAACCTTCCTTTTCAGAGATCCTCTACAATCCAATTAAGTTAGGAACCCGTCAGGAGAACTAGAGAATTCAGGGATAAGTGACTGAACATTCACAGACCCCTGGTACTCTCTTTCAGCTGGATGCCCTCTGCGACCACATCTGTGGGTCATTATATGCCACAGATCAGAAGTATGTGCATGGGGGCAGGGGCCAGATCAATTAAACTGTTAAGCACAGAGGCACAGGCGCTTGAGTCCTACATCTATGGAACAAACCCTCACAGAGCATCTCCTCAGAGCAGGCACTTAGGTTGACCCTGGTCTGCAGCCCTGAACAACATGGTCCCTAACCTCACAGAGCAAACCAACCAACTGCTTAATCCATTTGTGATGTTTAATGCCTTCAAATGATGAGGGGGGATGCAGGGGAAAAAAAGAATCATGCAATCATTTTGGAGTAAACATCAAATGTAAACTGAAATGACCCAAGAAGATTCAAAATAAGGAGGATTTAAGAGACAGATAACATGATCTGTTTTGATCAAGGACATCAAATTAGAATCCTGATAACTGGGCTTCATCGTAGGGGGAAAGGTAAAACATTTCTATGCCCAAGTTCAACCCTCAGGAAGTGGTGAGAATCTTCTGTAACAAGCCCAGTGCAGAAATGCAAGAGCAGTCAGCTCCAAAAAGGTGATGGAAACAGGCAGATGAGAAGGCAACTTCCAAGTTTCAGGGTGTCCATATTAAATGATCCTGTCGGGACACAATCAGCACTGTGCGGAAACTGCAGGACAAACTACCTGTTTTCCTCAATAAAGAAACTGCAGGAAAGGAAAACCAACCAAACAAAGGGAAGGGAGAAGAAACCTACCAACTGAGAGAGATGAGAAATATATCAACCACTTTACCAACACCAGCTTTATTTGGATTCTGATTCAAAAATTTTGTAAAAGGAGAACAAAAAGACCAAATAACATCTACGGAAACTACTGAGAAAATTTGCATATGCTTAAATATTTGAGGATATTAAAGAACTACTGTTAATATTTTTAGGTGTGCTAACGGTATTGTGGTTATGTGTTTTTTAAAGGGGCCCCCTGTTGTTGGCTTCCCTGGTAGGTCAGAGGGTAAAGCGTCTGCCTGCAATGCAGGAGACCTGGGTTCGATCCCTGGGTCCGGAAGATCCCCTGGAGAAAGAAATGGCAACCCACTCCAGGATTCTTGCCTGGAGAATCCCATGGACAGAGGAGCCTGGTGGGCTACAGTCCACGGGGTCGCAAAGAGTCGGACACGACTGAGCGACTTCACTTTCACTTTCCTGTTGTAAAAAACACTTACTGAAATATTTGTTGATGACATGACATGACACCTGGGATTTGCTTCAAAAGTAATCCCAAAGGGGAGGGGGTAGAGGTGAAAGACGACCAAAGGCTGTCTGTGCACTGACAGCTGTTCCAGCTGGATGACAAACACAAGCAATTCATTCTCTTCTTGCTTCACAAGTTTTGAAAGTTCCCACGATAAAAAGTTTGAAAAGCAATGTGGCGCCTGCCCTTGAACTCTGACATAAGTTCCTGACCACATTCTATAGTCCCGGCTCTAGTAGAGAGCAGCAGGGTCAAGGCAGCTTGGACAGAGCATGGGATGCAGGGCACGGGGAGGAGGGAGACGGGTCGGTGCAAGTGGGGCGGTGGGAGGAGGGGAATGAAGGCCACCGGGGAGGGAGGTGGGCAGTCACTCACCTACAGCAGACAGCGCGACAGTGGGCTTCCGTGTGTCTCTGAAACACGAGAGCCAGAAGTCAAACGCCCATCCGCCCGCCACCACCCACCTGGGGCCTCTCTCCCTCTGCTTGCATTTCTTCAGTTGCCTTTCAGCGGGTGCTGGGGCTTCACTGCGAACCTTAATAAGTGGTGTAAAGAAAATCCTGTCCCCCTTCTCAACCTCTTCAACTGAGGCAGAATCTGAACTTCAAATCATATAGCTGTCTCCACAGAGCACAAATTATAGTATTCAATAGCACGGCCTGAGTGACTGAAGTGAACATGCAGGGAGCCAAAAGGCCCCTTCCTGGGTCATTCCTCCTAAGGAACAAGGGGACAGTTGTAGAGACGCAAGAACCTTCCAACAGCACAGCCAGGATGCCGTGAAAAACTACTCTGGATGTCCCCAACAGCCCAGAGGTGGAAGCCACTCAAGGGTCCACTGCCAAGGGAACACATAAGCCAATGACGGTCTATAGAGACAATGGATTGTCACCAGGCCTTAAAAAGGAAGGAAAGGGGGGCTTCTCCAACGGTCCGGTGGTTGAGACTCTTGCCTTCCGATGCAGGGGGCGTGGGTTTGATCCCTGGTCAGGGAATTAAGATCCCACATGCTACACCAAAGGGATGAAGGAAAACCAAGGAAGATCCTGCCACATGCTACGCTGCACCTTGAGAACATTATATTAAGTGAAATGAGTCAGTCACAAAAGGATGGACACTGTGTGATTCCACTTACACATGGTACCTGGAATAGTCAAATTCACAGCAAGTACAGCTGCCAGGGGCTGAAAGCAGCAGGAACTGGGGGGGCGGGGGGGGGGGTGTTTAATGGGTACAGAGTTTCAGCTTTGTAGGATGAAAAACTTCTGGAGCTTCATTGCACAACAATATGAATATACTTGACACAACCAATCTGCACAGTTAAAAACGATTAAGATAGTAAATTTCGTTTTGTGGTTTTTTACTACAGTTTAAAAAAAAAAAAAAAACTATTCCTGGATACAGCGGGAGACTCAAATGGTCCATGGTTCACTGCAAATGGTCAGTGGGCAGCCGCGCAGGGCTGGGAGGACCAGACAAGGCACAGCTGCAGCCCTGGCTTATTGAGAAGGCAAATCAGTTCAGTGTCTTTCCATTTTTAAATTATGAAAACAACCATTTCATATAAACGAGGGATCCTTGCCCCAGAGCTCCCGGGGGACTGCTTGTTTGCTAAGAGCCCCTCTTGGTCCACTTCCCCTGGATTTTCTGCTCCCTCTCCCTCCTCTGGCGCTGCCTTCAGACCCATCACCTCAGAGGTGCGGACCTGCACGGGACACTGGTGAAGTCACCTGTGCACACCTTTACTCCCTGAGAATCCCTTCCGCTGGACTGTCTGCTCTAGCAAACCTCCACACCTGGCCTGTCCTCTGCCTACAGTTCACCTCTCAGTGTAAAGTGTCACAAAATCACTGTCATTTGGGACAGTGGTGGGGGAGAGGGTGTCCTGTCCCGGGAACCCCCCAGGCCACGCAGCCCCTAGCTAGGGGTTACAGGGAAGGGAACCTACTCTGCAAAGAGAAAGGGGAACAGCCGTGTACTAAGAACTCAGACTCCGAGACTGGGCACTCCTCCACGCTTAGCTCCATGGGGAGCTGGCCTACACGCTGGCTCTCGGCCCCCTTTCCGGGGGCGGTGGAGCAGCACCAAGAGCTGAGCAGCTGTCTGAGGGCACTGCCCACTGCAGACCTATGTGTGTGCCCAGCGAAATGCCCCCACCGTCACCCGCGTTCCCGTTGCCAGAACCTGGGTTTCTTTGCCAACCGGACTTTCCCGGGCTGCTGGAGCCCGTTTTGCAAACCTCTGTGATGGGCCTGAACTGCCAGGGAACCAGGCTCCTGTGGACAGCCTTCATCCAGGGACCGAGAGCAGACGGCAGCCCGCTTCCTCGGCCCCAGGTGGGTCACCTCCGGGGAGAGAGTGGGGCGCTGGAACCCAGTGTCCCCCGGAGGCTCCACCGGTTCACTGCAGTGCCCAGGAGGATGACGCGCCCTCTCGCTCACCTTCCTGAGCCAGTCTCCCCCCGCCCCCCACTAGCAGTTCTGTCCCCTCCTAAATAAGGCTCCTGCAGGGCCTCCCTGTCTCAGGGTCTGCAGCGAGGGGGCCAAGGTCCCGTAGCAGCTGAGTGCTTATGCCCTTTCACTGTTCTTACTTGATATCCCAAATGTAGATGTAGGTGTCCACTGAGCTGGTAACCAGGAGATCAGGCTCAAACACTGCCCAGTCCAAGTCACTGGAAACACAAGGAGGAAAGAAGACAGCAATGACGAGAAAGCACTGAGTGACGTTCCAGAGCACGACCAGATTTCACCTCTGGTGGCTTCGAAAAGTCACCCTGAAGGGGCCCCTGAACATGGTTTAGGCTGGGTATCTGGGTATTTAGGCTGGGTATCTCCCAAGTCCCTTGGGAAAGAAGACTTAACTGAGCTCTGAAGGGAACCTTCAGGTCCTTCCCTGGTTCCCCCCTGCTCCCCCAAGAGAAACGGAGCACTTCAACTTAAAACACGCACACACACAAATGCACAGACACACGTGTGTGCCCGAAAGACAAAACAAAGGGGGGGAAAAGCATAGAATTTCTGACTTACTGCCTTTTAAGTCAGACTTAACCACAGAGACCCTGAGTAAACCCCACATCTTCAAAGCAGTGGCAAAGTACCATGTCGCCACGCAGCTTCCACGGAGGGCAAGAAGCCTCTGGCGCTCCCTACCAACGTCGTCCCTCCTCAAAAGGCACTTACTACACACAGTTAACACAGCCTGGCGTCCGGCCTTCCCCACCACCTCCCTTGCCACCTTCACCGCTTCCTGCTGCTGCTTCCCACAACAAAAATGTCCCCATCCAGAGACAGTGACCCAAGGGACGTCCCAGGAGCCAGCTGGAAGGCCCTCAGGGAGAAGAAACTGCACACCTGGGTAACGGACTGTGAGGCGGGAGCCCCCGAGGTGCCCACGCGGCTGGGCACAGAGCTGAGAGCTGGGCCCCGAGGTCTCACGCGCCCGGGCACCGCTGACCGTGAGCCCTGGGGAGCTCCTCAGGCGTAGCTGCATCTCCTCCTGCGGCAAAGGAGCACTGCCCTCCACTCTGGAGCAGGCTGTGCCCATCTAGGTTTCTCCTGGGATCGGGGTTAACAGCTACAGGGATGCGAGTTCCCAAATCCCAGCTGTTCCTCGCCATGAAAGCCGTCACTTCAGGACTGCTAAGGACCCAGCAGACACCCAGGGTCAACGCAAACCCAGAGGGTCAAGCCCGGAGGGGGATGGTGTCTTTGCTTCATTCCCCCGAGATGGGACCAAACGAAAGAGGCCCGGAGCAGCGGAGGGCGGTGCCTACCTGATGACGCGCGTGTGGCCTTGTAAGGTCGTGCCAACCTCCCCACTGCCATCTTTCCACTTATAAAGGTCGACCCTTTGGTTGCTCTGGAAAGAAACAAGGGGAACGCCATCTTAAACGTCACTGCTGAACTGAAGCTACAGATACGCTCCTGAGCACGAGAGCTATGGGTCATGGAGCCCTCCTCCACTGTCAGAGGAACCACCCCCTGCTCTGAAGACCACACACCCATCTCCCCAGTCGCTGTCAAACTCCAGGTTCTCGGCTCATCCTTCCCGTCGTCAAACGCCGGGAGGCCACCTACCACACTCTGAAAAAACGCCTGCATAAGAAAGAAAACAGAACCACCACCGAAAAGGGTGTCCCGGAAGGCAAAACCATACAAGACTCCTTGACACGTGAACTTCTTTAAGGTTAAGCAGAAAGACACAGGGCAAATGGGCCAGAAGGAACCGCAACTACAATAAGAAAAAGGAAGAAAAGAAAAAGCTTCCATCAAACTACATTTCACTTAAAAAACAACAGGCCAGCAAATGCTCCCCAAATATCATGAGTTCATGAAACATACTGAGAGTAGATCAAGATTACTAATACACTAACTACTATTGGTAATCTAATCACTTCTGAAGACTGGTTTTCATTTTAGCTCAGAGACACTTGTACAGAGCTCTGAGGTTTTTACCCAGAAATGCCAGTTTCCAATTCTAAACAGGTAACGGTCTTGTCAAAAGGTTAGAATTCAGAATGCTTCCAGTAGGAACAGGAGTGAAAAGAAAGGTCTTCCTGATCTTATAATAACATTCCCTGCCATTTCCAGGGTCTACTGGGGCCAGTTTATGGAACAGGAACTTTAAGAAACCTACCCTCTGCTTTTTCTTATCACGCTGCACACTAGATGCTCAAGAAAAAACAGTGAGCATTAAAACTGGGACCTGACCTCAGATTTCCTAACTCCAAAGTGCTTTCTCCTGTAACTGCCTTCCAACCAAGACCAATGAAGGAAAGAAAAAGAAAAAAAAGAGTGAACCTGAACTTCATCAAAATGAAATGTCACAAACAACATTATCAAGGAATTAAAAAGATAGTCTACAGAACTGGAAAATATACCTGCAGATCTGATCACTGATAAAGGTCTACAGTCCTACAACTAAATAGCAAAGAAAGACAAATAACCCAATTCAAAAACAGGCAAAGGACTTGAGCAGACAAATCTCCAAAACATGATATGAAAATGGCCAACCAACACACAAAAGCATGTGCAGCGCCATTAGTCATGGGGGAAATGCAAACTAAAACCACGACACCTACTCAGAGGACTAGAATTTTTAAATTACAAAAACAAAAACAGGAAATAACAAATTTTGGTGAGGCTCTGGAGAAGCTGGAATCCTTGTGCAGTGCTGAAGGGACTGCCAAACGATCCAGCCACTGTAACAGATGGATGGTTCCACAAAAAGTAAACACAGACTTACCAAGTGGCCCTCCCACCACCCCTAGGAATATACCCAAGAGAAGAGAAAATGGGTACTCAAAAGAGTACAGGCACACACATGTGCTTATCAGCACTACTCCTTACAGCCAGACCAAATGTCCACTGGTGGACAGGCCGACAACATGTGATGTATCCATACCAAGGAATATTATTCAGCCATAAAAAAGGCAAAGAAGTACTGATACATGCTACAACATGGACAAAGAAGCCAGACACACAAGGTCATGGATCGTTTGACTGCATTTATATAAAATGTCCAGAAGAGCTCAATCCAGAGACAGAACACAGAGAGGTCACCAGGGGCTGTGGGTGGAGGGAGGAACTGCTTAATTGTAGTGGGGCTTCCTGCGGAGCAATGGAAATGTTTAGGAATGAGACAGAGGTGGTGATTATATAACACAGTGAATGTAGTAAAGGACACTGAACTGTTCACTTTAAATGACTGAAAAAAATCAACAAGGCTCTGTCTTGCCCCTAAACGCAAGAGTGTCAGTCTACTTGGGTCGAGCACTAAGGGTTCAGCCTAAACCTGTGGTTCCCAATCAGGAGAGATTTTGCTTCCCAGGGGACACCTGACAATGTCCAGAGACATTTGTGGTTGTCGCGATGGGGGTAGGGGGATGCTGCTGAGATCTAGTCGGGGAGGGGCCGGGGTGCTGCTGGTTTCCTGCAAAGCCCAGGACAGACCCCGCCACGAAGAAGGACCCAGCCTGACCCTTCAACAGTCCTGGGAACCACTGCCAATCTAGTCGCCGTCCCTTGTTAAAGGCAGATTCTATTTTGGAAGCGACAGGGAAGAGCCGCTTTTTGTTCCTTCTAAAGCTGACAACACTGCTCTTCTTTCTTTTGTAAGATGCTTTCCTCTCACAGACTGTCATTCCTGATAAGAACAGACCCAGACGGCACAGCGAATGGTCACATTCCCTGGAGGATGAGGACTCCTTCAAACACTGCCCTCGCTGCCCAGTGCAAAGGGAGCCAGAGGTTTAGATCTCTTATCGTCCTAGGAGGACAAATCCTGATAAAAATTCTGGCCAGGGATACTAGAAATGATCTAAGCCCAGGTCTTTTTTGAGTCTGGAATCCCTTGGAAAATCTAATAATTTGTATGCATCTTTTCCCTGGAAGAATTCATATATAAATAGGTACATAAAATTTCACGGGGTTAAACAAATCTAACGAATCCTAGTCAAGAAAAGGATCCCTTCCTTTGAGTGGAAAGGTGCCTGGAATCTTCTGATCACTCTGAAAGCAACAACAATCCCCCTCAGACCAGCTCACCAGGTCCCTCCTTAGAAGGTCTTTCTGAGTCCCTGGCTAGTTATACTCCTGAAATGAAAACGGGTTCTTATCATAAACAGACTGGATTCAATCCTTAGAAATATTGATGGGCCCCTGGATTCTTTTCATATATAACTTAAGTCTGTAATTTGCTTCCATCTTCCTTTAAGAAGCATGCACACCTCTTTCCCGTTTGAGAAAGGTGAATTACATTCTCTTCTCTACATAGAACACAGACCTACCAGCCCAGATCTCACATTTAAAAGACTTTTCCAGTACTCGTTACATGAGCTCACCGAGGCTGCAAAATAGTGCGCGAAGCTGTCATGAGGATTCCACTGCACAGCTCCAATGTCCCACTTGCTCTGGCGTGAGATCTTCCGGTGACCTTCAAAGGGGGCATCTAGACTGACGATGTATAGGAATCGGCGGCTAGGAAAACAACATCAACACTTTAACAACAGAACACCATTGGCATGAAGATAGAAAAGCACATTTGGAATGACATACAGTACTCAAAAAAACCATCCCCAGATGCACATGATGTTTACTGACTCTGAAAGGCATACAAGTGACCAGAGCAGCTCGTGGCTGCTGTACCCCTGCAAGGTCTGTCTGTAGAGATGGCCCTCCCTCCTGTATCCCCCGAATCCTGACCCCTCCACCAGATTCAGCGCCTCAGGCTTTCCTATTCCCCCAGCTAGGATCACAGCTGATTCCACAAGACCCCCACTACACAGTCTGCATTTCGACTACAGCACCTATCTCCATAGCAGAACTGCTCTTGTAAAGGCTCCTGTCCCACAGCAGCTGAACGTTTCGGGGTATGGACCACGTCTTGAGTATTTCTATATTCCCTCGTCGGTAGGCAGTGCTTTGCATTCAGTAAGTGTGGGTAAAACCAAACACATCACTATCACTTAGCCAAACGTTCTGTAGAAAACCTCAGATTCCCATGCAAGTTGATGACCTGGTGACAGGAACCAAATCCACACTATTGGAAGGGGGAGGAGGGACCAAAACATAATGATGATGGAAACAATAATCATATTAAGTGCCAATAATGTTCACAGTGCCAATCAAAAAGAAGGATCTGAAAATGGGGAAATTTGTTCACCTATTTTTCTTCTAAGGGAAAAAATCCTTGGTGGGTGGGCCAACCTCTCAGCAGCCATCAGCAGCTCTTTGCTGGGGAGTGCTCTGAGTGCCCAGGGTATCAGTGACGACAGGTGAGCGAGACAACGAAGACAAAGATGAATCATCCCTGCTCAGAAGAGACAGGAATTGAAAAATAAAAGTGGCAGATTGAACTCTAGCAGAAGCCCTAGGAGGGATAGGTTAAGAGACAAGGAAAGCACAGGTTAAAACACAAATTCAGAGAGTCTGTGGGGCTTCTGAGAAAGCTGGTGCAGAACAAAGGCCTAGAACCTCTTCCTAAGGAATCACTTGATCGTACGGCCAGCATCTTCTCATTAGAATGAAAACAGGGCGAAGGCCTGACACTATACAAATGACGCGGGTATCAACAGGAGAACCCAGAGACAGCACGGGGAAATGCAGACTAGCAGAAGGTGGGTACCTCCGGATAAACATGCCTGACTGAACACACTGGTTGCCTTCATTCCCCCACTGAAGATCCACTAGAATAAAGGTGAAAATATAAAAGAGAGAAATCCACAAAAACACAGAAAATGAGAGGAAAGATGGAAAGCAGGCAGAAAAATGGTAACTGATCTAGAGGAAAGGCAGCCAGCATCCTAGGGCCTGCAGGGTGAGGTGATTCACACTGTAGAATCCAGGCTGGCAGGGGCTGGAGGGGGAGCGAAACTACTTCGGAGGAGCCGGGGCTGGGGTGGTAGGGGTGGGCGGGAGGTGCTGCGCCCAGAACAGGGCAGGAAGCGGGGGGTGGGACCCTCGGGCCTCCTCCCCAGTACAGCACTCACCACATGTGGCTTTCAGTCTCCAGTGATGGTGTCAGCAGGATTCTTCTCAGGGGAAATGACCAGCCCAGGAAAGAACAAAAGCAAACAAACAAAAAACGAAACCAAAGCCCTGAAGATGATGTCCAGCTGAGCTATTTAAGATCCTGAAAGATGATGCTGTGAAAGTGCTGCACTCAATATGCCAGCAAATTTAGAAAACTCAGCAGTGGCCAAAGGACTAGAAAAGGTCAGTTTTCATTCCAATCCCAAAGAAGGGCAATGCCAAAGAATGCCCAAACTATCGCACAACTGTGCTCTTCTCACATGCTAGCAAGGGAATGCTCAAAGCCCTTCAAGCTAGGCTTCAACAGTATGTGAACCGAGAACTTCCAGACACCTTGGAACACTCCAACAAAAGGGCCAGGTATCCAACTGCTTTCTCACTACAGTGAGCTCCACCATCACACATGTAACCAGAGACTGCACTTACTCTCTAGTATTAACACAGAGCCCATGAGCATCAGTCACGGCAGGAAACTGGAAAGACAGAGACCAAAACAACGAAAAGGGTAAAGAAAGGAAGCGGGCAGCACAGAGGAAAGAAGGAAGCCGACACTCATCAGCCTCAGAGACACAGAAGAAGACAAGCCAAAGAACAGAGAACAGGAGCTCTGAGAAATTAAAATAACCGTTGACTGGAGAAGGAAATGGCAATCCACTCCAGCACTCTTGCCTGGAAAATCCCATGGATGGAGGAGCCTGATAGGCTACAGTCCATGGGGTCGCAAAGAGTCGGACACGACTGAGCGACTTTACTTACTTTACTTACTTCATTTGGGGAGATTTTATTCTTACTCTGCGCTTTCCTCTTTTATACCATCAGCTATAAGAAAGACCAGATGGTTGAGGAACTAATGGAACCTCTGAAATACGCTGAACAACTTCCTGTCGCTCAGATAATACACCAGAAACCAAAGCTGAAGGATTGGCATCCTCCTGGGGGTTTTATTCTGGGATTGTGGGCACTCATTATCATGGTTTTCTTCAAAACTTATGGAATCAAGCATATGAAGTTCATTTTCTAAATGTGGTGATGTATGAAGACTGCATGAAAGGCTACAACATTGGATATAAGTTCATGTCAATAGATTTTCAAAAATACATTGTTCTTGTGTGACTTGGCAGAAAGTATAAGCAAACTGTAAATTAGAACGAACTATTGGTTTTGTAACTTAAAGAAAAATTGTTATTAATGCAAGCACTAAATGGCTCTAAATATATTTCAGTTTTTCATTTTGTGTGTTATTAAAATATTGGGATAAAGAAAAAAAAATAAAATAAAATAACCGTTGAAATTTTAAAATCTGATAGAAGGGTTGGAAGTTAAAGTTGACAAAAACTCCAAGAATGCAGGACTTTGCTTGTGGTCCAGTGGTTAAGACTCTGCACTTCCCACACAAGGGACAGGGGTTCAAATCCCTGGTTGGGGAACTAAGATCTCACATGCTGTATGGTGTGGCCAAAAAAATAAACAAATACACTCTCAAAATGCAGAATAAAAAGACCAAAAGATCAGAAGAGAATCCATTCAGGATATCCAACAAGCCCTAAGAGGAGCTCCAGAAAGAATGGGGAAAATTATCAAAGACAGAATGCAGGAAATTTCCTCCAAACTAAAAGACACAGATTTCCAGACTGAAAGGGCCCTCCATGTTACTAAAAATTATTCTGTATTTTACTCTGTTGATCACATGAGTGCATATATTTGTAAATTTATTCGAGCTGGACACTTAAGGCTATCCCTTACTACACATATTTCAAAGCTCAATATAAGAAAATGAAATGGTGAACTTTAAGATCATGTTGAAAACCAGTATGGACGCATACATGTCTAAGAACACACCAAAACAGAAACATCTGCATGATGTCCTGTTACATGATCCCGTTTTCTCCTAGAATGCTACGAAGGACAGTATCCACAGCAGTCAATACTGAGAAGCCTAACGTTTAAGATACAGTTATTCCAGGGCACCTGCAAGTATCTTATGGGCTGTTAATATGGCTGCTGTGCTGTGCTCAGTTGTCAGTCATGTCCAACTCCTTGCTACCCTTTGAACTGTAACCCACAAGGCTCCTCTGTCCATGGGGTTTTCCAGGTAAGAACACTGGAGTGGGTTTCCATTTCCTTCTCCAGTTAAAATGGCTACATAATGCCAAGTATATATTATTTTTCGTTTTGTTTAGATAAAGCAGGTAACAATGTCAGAAACGGGAGGTGGGTCCCTCAAAGTGCCCAGCAAAATGAATGAAAAAAGACATACCCAATCAGTCATGGTGAAAATTTCACACACATAAGAGGTAAAGGTAACACTAGGGATAAAGATAAGATTTCTCCAAAGGTAAGAAATAGGTCACATACAGAGTCCAGAATCAAAATAACACAGGACCTCTTGCCAATAACACTGAGAAAAAGAACCCTGAATATGATTCAACACAATGGTTATATGACTATATTGGCAGGAGGGGGAAAGCCAGGTGTTTCTATAAGGGACTCACAGACCAAATAAAGGTGCTCAATACTCATCTTCTATTGTAAGAAGTCAGCTTGAATATTTATGATAGATAAACCAAGATGCAGCAGTATATGCAGTGTGTGCGTATTAGTCACTTAATTAAGTCCAACTCTTTGCGATCCCACGGACTGTAACTTGCCAGGCTCCTCTGCCCATGGAATTCTCCAGGCAAGAATACTAGAGTGGGTTGCCATCTCCTTCCCCAATATGTAGTATACCACTTGGAAAACTGGAGGCAATCCAAAAAAAACAATAGCTAAAAAGTCTCAAGTGGACAGAGGACATTATACAGTGGTAAAGGGACCAACCCAACAAGAAGGTGTAACAACTGTTAAGTACATATGCACTGAATACAGGAGCGCCTAAATACATAAAGGAAATTTAACAGACATAAAAGGAGAGATACACAGTAATACAATAATAGTAGGGGACATTAACACTCCACCTTCATCGATGGGCTTGCCAGCATTTAACGTTTTCAGACTTTCAAATCTCAGACATTCCAGTGGATGTTCAGTGGTATCTCATTACTCCCAGTGACCAGAGACATTCATCATCTTTTATGTTGGCCATTGATACTTTTTCTTTCATGAAATGTCTATTCGAATCTTTGGCTATTTTAAAAATTAGGTTGAAACAGACATTCATATATTATCAATGCAGTGTCAAATAAATTATTTTTCAAATTAAAAAAAGTCTCAAGTGGTTGCCTCTGGGAGAGAGATTAGGGTGGGGAAAGGGTGAGGTGGAATTCTGCTGACAATACAAGCTTTATAATGCTACTTGACCTTTTAAACATGTATAGGCATTTCCTTCATTAAAAAAAAAAAAAAAAAAGGTTTAAAAACTGATTAGGAGCAACTTCTCTGGTCCAGTGGTTAAGACTCTGTGCTTCCAAAGCTGAGGGTGCAGGTTCAATCCCTGGTCAGGAAACTAAGATCCCACATACTCCATGGCACAGCCAAAAAATAAAAAATAAATTTTTTTATAAAAAATAAAAATAAAATATAAAAATAAAAAATTTAAAATAACTGATTCAGAAATTAATAATATACACCAAAACCACTAAATTGTACATTGAAATCGGTGAACTGTACGGGTATGTGAATTATAGCTCAATAAAGTTCCTTTTTTTTTAAAGTGAGGGAGGGAGGGGAGAAAAGGACGTAGCAAATTTTCCTCATCTATGCATTCAGTGTGGTACAAGAAAGTGGTATCTGGAGAGAGGGGATCAGAAGGAAAAGGAAAAGGGAAACTTACTTTCCATGATACGTCCTTTTGAGTTACTTAATGTTTGCAATGGTCTTATTTAAAAGTAAATTAAAACATGACTTCAAAATTAATGAATAGAACACAACTTCATTTTATAAATGGGTCCACAAACCACAAATTAATGAAAATACAGCTGAATCTGAGAGGCAGCAATCTAGAGCAACATGAAAGGGAAAGGGGGACCCTGACCATTAAATGCTATCATACCGGTACAATGTTAGGGTGATTAGCAAACGCAGGGATGGACTTCACTTGCCAAAATCATAATTTTGAGCCAGAAGAGACTACAGAGATTACGTAATTCAATTTCTTCATGAGGAAATCCGATTTCTTTATGAGCAAACTGAAGTCCAAGGAGGCCAACTGAATAAACATCGGGAGCTCATAATCAATGGAACCCAGATCCTCTCAAACCTAGGAACCAACTACCTGTTAGATTGTACCAGACAGCATCCTTTCAAAGAGTCCGCTCATTAAACAGAAAATGGCGATTTCAAGACCACACTGCCAGTAACGAACTAACATCTCAGAGCAATTTTATCGCTCACCTGTTAGGGCAGACATGCAAATAGTCCCAGTGAGGACCGCTGAGGTCACTAGGAGAGCGGAACTAAACCCAGTGCCTGTAATCCTTGCAATAAAGAAGCGCTGTCCAATTTCCCAGAAGCCTCTGGATTTGCAACTCACTCCCGGAAACCACGGCAGGCGAACTCCGCCAGCTCACTTACCCGGAGAGCACTGCATGCTGCCCCACGCAGTCCACGGACATGGCGGTCGCCTGGGAGAGAGAAGAGGCGTTCAGTCCTGCCAGCGAGACCAGCCCAGGCGGCACCTGCGGGGCTTCCTCTTCCCGTGGCCCAGGCAGTTCCCTACAGTGGCCTCTTTAACCCCCTTCTAGTTCTCATCCGAATCTCACGTTCATCTTCCACAACAGGGCAGCTGCGATCTATTCCGCCAGGGGTACACACAACCAAGCGGGTAGAGTCTAAATTGAGGAATCAAGTCCTGGAATCGTCGGAAAATCCAACTAGTTCACAGCAAACTGAGCTACTAAGAGCTCCTTCCGAACACACACACACACACACACACACACACACACACACACACACACACACTCCACCCCTTTCCAAAGGACATGGACGTCTCCAAGCTAAATGGCAGTTGAACATTTTTAAACACCACTTCTGCTGACTCTACAGCCATATTCTTGAGATGCTCAGTTCCTATTTAATCTGAGATTTCCAGCACATTTTACTGGTTTCCATTTCCCAGGTCTCCCAACTTCTAGGGAGCACCAGCTTTTCAGGAGCCGATGTCCAATTTCCAAAAGACCACACTGAATCAAGGAGATTTGCATACAGGCCAGAACATGAGAGTAATTTTAATCATGGCAGCTACAGCCCTAAATTCTCTTACTTGGACAAATTCAAGTCCTGTTGCATTCCCAGGGCATTATCTGAAACAGTGTGTGCTGTTGTTTGCTTATTAAGTGCTCTAAGCTCTTTCCAAGAGATAGTCCAGAGAGAATGCATTTTGTACATCCTGCTACACTCACAAATCACAAATGGTAAACAGAAATTCTCTTCCTCACTTTCATTGGTCTTCTTAATGGGTTTCTCACTCATATACCCCCAAGAAACTTGTAATATTAGGGACAAGATGTCAGAGTGTTTTCATGGAGGCTGAGAAGGGGATTATTACGCATTCTTCATTTCACTGGAGTCGTGAGCAGAGAAATGCCAAGCTGCAAAGACAGGCTCTGAAATGAAATGCCATTTCCAGAACTCTTCTGGACAATTTATACACTAAGGACATGAAAGAGGGCAAGATGGTACCTGCAACCAGGAGTAGTGCCATCTTTCTAGAGGGTGTGTGGTAGCAGGAATCCTAGGCTGGCTCCAAGATTCTGGGCCCTTGCTATTCACACACATTCTCCCCGTTAGTCTAGGTACTAATCTAGTAAAAGCACTTTGAGGTGTATTAAGGACCCACATCAGTTCACCCTAAGATAAAAGAGACCTGAAACAACCCCAATAACCCAAATGCCCATCAGCTGATGAATGGACAAACAGAGCGTGAGATACACACACAGTGGCATACATGCTACAGTGTGAATGAGCCTTGAAAACATTACACTAAGTGAAATAAATCAGAAAAAAAAGGATAAATACTGCATAAGTCCACTTATATGAGGTGTCCAGAGAGTACAACAGAGGCAGCCAGGGACTAGGGGGCTGGGAGTGAGGGGATTCGGCTTAGTGAGTACATAGTTTCCATCTGGGATGATGAAACAGTCATTGGAGGAGCAGACAGAGCTAGAGAGACCTCCACATCAGCCCTTTAAAGGCAGGTCCAGAGGTCAGAGCCAGAGGAAGTCAGAGATTTGGAGGGTGAGGGATTTAACACGGAGAAGACTCTGCTGCAGGCTATGAAGATGGGCAGACCACATGGCAGAAGCCGAGAGTGATCCCTAAATAACAATTGGCAAAAACCAGGGACCTCAGCCCCATAACCCCCAGGAACTGAATTCTTCCAACCACCTGAATGGGCTTGTTAGCAGATTCTTCCCTAAGTCATCTGGGGAGCTCCCAGATGAGGACACAGTAAAGCGATGGCTGGCTTTCAGCCTATGAGACACCAAACAGAGAAAGCAGCCTGGACTTCTGACCGACAGAGTATGTGTGTGTGCACGCCTGCACACACACGTAAGCTCAGTCATGTCCAACTCTTTGTGACTTACAGTACTGTAAGCTAACAAATGGATGCCACTTCAAACTGCTAAATTTGTGGTACAGAGACAATAAAGGATAATTCGGTAATAATACCAAAAAAAAAAAGTCATGTCCTCTGACTCAGTAATTTCACCTCCAGAATTTATTCAAAATACAGCAAAACTTTTATACCCAAAGTTGCTGGATTCATGTTATCTATAAGTAAATTACAGATATCTATACAATGGAATCTTCCAGAAGCATTAAGGGCTGCCACAGAAAAATGCAAGCACCTAGCCTACAATTAGAATATCATAACTCACCATATCTCCTCATCAGAGTAAGTTATTTTTTAAGAAGTAAAACAAAAAAAAAACCCACACCTAACTTACACTTCCCTACCCCTACCCACCCCCACAAAAAAGAGGCCAATGTTATATCTGCAGGAGCACATGAAAGAGGGTTATGCTAGGCTGCTCCAAAGGGGGAAATGGAGGCAGAGAAGTGCTTTAAGACAGGATGTGAAATAAACTGATCAGTAAAAGGTGGTGTTTATCCAGGACAGGAGCCCCCCGGAAGGCCTCAGCACCCTCAGTTTTCTCGATGGGGAACAGCTAAGAGATGCTAAGTCCGGATGTCAGAGGGTGAGGAGCCTGGGGCTCTTGCGCAATACCACTGCAAGAGAGGAAGGGAGCCCCACAACAAGGAGAGAGGACTCCCACCAGCCTGTGAACAGGGCTTGCTGTAAAGTAAGCCGCGCGAGTAAAGGCTTGCACTTTACTTACAGAGGGAAAGTGATATTTCATTCCCTACTATGAACTAAAATTTAAATCAGCTATTTAGCCTGAATAACACTGAAAAAAAGTATATGAAAATGTTTCTATGGTAGAGATTTTTATGAGATTTTTATTCCTCTAAATGAGCCTACATTCTTATATTATTTATGTGCAGTATTTTACAATAAAAAGCCCTACTATCTTTTCAAGGCCCCCTTCCAAGCCTCTTCTCTTTCCACTCTGCTCACAGCCTGGGCCTGACATTAAAGGTCACTTGAGACCGCTCTTCTGCTCCTCCTTCCGCCCATCTCACGCCTCTCCCTCCCAACTCCATCCCAACACTCCAGCCATTCGCTCCAGGAATTCTTCAGAATTCCTTCCAGGTCCTCACACTCAGGCAAGCGCTCTCTCCTCTTCTGGCCTCACACCAGCTGCTTCCTCTGCCTTGAAGACCCTTCTCTCCAGTCTTCACCTGGCCCATCCCTTCCTGTTCTGGCTCTTTTAATTTATTCCAATCCGCTTGCACACAGCCAGTGCCCCACCTATGCTATCACAGTACCCAAGGCTCACCTTTATAAGGCACTTACGCTTTGTTTTTGCTTTGGGCTGTCACCTATCATGCGGCATCTTAGCTCCCTGACCAGGGATCGAACCCGCGCCCCCTTGCAGTGGAAGCACGGAGTCCTAACCACTGGACTGCCGGAAAGTCCCTATACAGCACTTACCATACTTTACAGTAAGGATCTACTTACTGATAGGTCTCCACCATCACACTGCAATTTCTTGAAGGTAAAAATCAATCTGCTAGCACAATGCCTGGTTCATGGTATATACTCCATAAATGCTAGCTACTATAGACAACACAGGTCTTATAAAAGCTTTTGCTATACAAAAACTTGTACATAAGTGTCCATGGCAGCATTATTCATAATAGCCAAAAAGTGGAAACAACCCCAACGTCCAACAACTGATGAACGGATAAATAAAATCTGGTACATCTATACAATGGCATGTCACAAAGGCCATATATTGTATAATTCCATTTGTATGAAATCCTCAGAATAGGCAAATCTATACAAACAGAAATTAGATTAGCCGCTGCTGCCTAGAGCTGGGGTATCAGGGTACTGGGGGGCTGATGGCTAAAGGGTACAGGGTTTCTTCTTGGGGTGACAAAGATGTTCTAAAAATTACTGTGGTCAAAAAAATAAAAAAAAAAAAAAACTGCTGTGGTCAGAGTTACACACTTTGTGAATATACTAGAACCGACTGAATTGTATACATTTTAAACAGGTAAATCGTGTGATATGTGAAAAATATTTCAATAAAACTGTTACCCAAAAAATGCTATGGTAAAACACTTTCATCTTTTAAAAAATAACAGGTATGAGACTTTATAATAGCCAAATGACACTGAATTTGGAAATGAATTGCATTATACATCCACTTTGGGTTTACAGTTAAATTTAGGTACAAACACAAGGTTGTGTTAGAGAGTTGATCTCTCGGAAGAATCTGTAATACAGATTCATAGGATTATCTGTCTCGATTGGATACAAAGGAAAGCCTCCCTAGAGGCCTCTGCTACCTGCAGCACAAAAGCTAGGGTTGGTTTCTTTAAAGGGACTAGGAAAGAAAGCAGCTCTTCCTCTTTAGATCCCAGCTGAATTACAAAGAGCTGTCCAAAAAACAGAAATGTTTTGCTTGCCATCCTTCTAAATGATGCAAAGTGGAAACACTCAGTCAATGCAAATCAGAGCTAGGTCAGTTCCCCTAAGATCAGGATGTCAGGTGCCTGAGCACAGACTGTGATGTATGCATTACCAGACTCCATAGAATAATCCCACAAACTGAAACCCACTGATAGAAAAGGATCAGAGCATTTAACATGACAAGATCCCATCGCTTTAAATTAGAGCTGTTACACTGTTGCCAAGCCTCCTTTCAAACCACCCTGCCTAAGGCTCACGAGAGGTTATCTATCAGAGGTCTGCTTACACACTGAGCACAATGAGCCTTTCTTGGAAGTCTCCCTCTTGATCTATTATTCCTTACTGGTGTATAACCGCTTCACAACGTTGTGTTGTGATAGCCACCACTGCACAACAAAGTGAATCAGCTATTACGTATGTGCCTGTGGGCTAGCTTGCGTCAGTCTCGCCCGACTCTGCAACTTTATGGACGGTAGCCCGCCAGGCTCCTCCGTCCATGGGACTCTCCAGGCAAGAATACTGGAGTGGGCTGCCAGGCCCTCCTGCAGGGGATCTTCTCAACCCACGGATGGAACAGGAGTCTCCTGCACTGCAGGCAGATTCTTTACCCAATGAGACACCTGGGGAGCCCCGGCTATATGTACACATATAGACATATACATGGGAGAAGGAAATGGCAACCCATTCCAGTATTCTTGCCTGAAGAATTCTGTGGACAGAGGAGCCTGGTGGGCTGCTGTCCATGGGGTCGCACAGAGTCGGACACGACTGAAGCGACTTAACAGCAGCAGCATACATATATATCTTCTCCCTCTTGGACTTCCTCCCACCACCAACCCCATCCCATCCATCTAAGTCATCACAAAGCACTAAGCTGAGCTCCTTGTGCCTTACAGCAGTTCCCACTAGCTATCTATTTTACCCATTAGTGTACACAAGTTAATTTCTAATCTCCCAATGCATCCCACCCTCCCCTTCCCCTGTGTCCCCATGTCCACTTGACATGTGTCTCTATTCCTGCCCTCAACGTAGATGTATCTGTACCACTTTTCAAGATTCCACATATATGCATTAATGTACAATGTTTGTTTTTCTCTGCCTTACTTCACTCTGTATGAGACTCTAGATCCATCCAAGTCTCTACACATGACCCAACTGCATTCCTTTTTATGGCTGAGCAATATTTTGTGGTATAGATGTACCATGAATTCTCAACCCCTTCATCTGTTGTTGGACACTTAGGTTGTTGAAGTGAAGTCTCTCCCTTTAAAATGAGAACATCCTCACTTCCCCAAAAACTCAAATAGTATGAACTGGTTTCACAAGGAAAGTCACCTAAACTTTCTGAGTCTCAGGTTCCTTATTTGTAAAATAAGAGGAGAGATGTGATGACTCCCAAAGGTCCTCTTAGTTCCATGAGTCTGACCAAGATTGCTACTTCCTCAGGCAATTTTTCTAATATCAACATTATAATGAACATGCATCAAGCATTTAATGGACACTGACCCCTGCTAAGGGCTCTGTGTAATTATCTCATTTTCAGTTCAGTTCAGTTCAGTCGCTCAGTCGTGTCGGACTCTCTGCGACCCCATGAATCGCAGCACGCCAGGCCTCCCTGTCCATCACCATCTTCCGGAGTTCATTCAGGCTCACATCCATCGAGTCAGTGATGCCATCCAGCCATCTCATCCTCGGTCGTCCCCTTCTCCTCCTGCCCCCAATCCCTCCCAGCATCAGAGTCTTACCAATGAGTCAACTCTTCACATGAGGTGGCCAAAGTACTGGAGCTTCAGCTTTAGCATCGTTCCTTCCAAAGAAATCCCAGGGTTGATCTCCTTCAGAACGCACTGGTTGGATCTCCTTGCAGTCCAAGGGACTCTCAAGAGTCTTCTCCAACACCACAGTTCAAAAGCATCAATTCTTCGGCGCTCAGCTTTCTTCACAGTCCAACTCTCACATCCATACATGACCACAGGAAAAACCATAGCCTTGACTAGACGGACCTTAGTCGGTAAAGTAATGTCTCTGCTTTTGAATATGCTGTCTAGGTTGGTCATAACTTTCCTTCCAAGCAGTAAGCGTCTTTTAATTTCATGGCTGCAGTCACCATCTGCAGTGATTTTGGAGCCCAAAAAATAAAGTCTGACACTGTTTCCACTGTTTCCCCATCTATTTCCCATGAAGTGATGGGACCGGATGCCATGATCTTCGTTTTCTGAATGTTGAGCTTTAAACCAACATTTTCTGCTCTCCTCTTTCACTTTCATCAAGAGGCTTTTTAGCTCCTCTTCACTTTCTGCCATAAGGGTGGTGTCATCTGCATATCTGAGGTTATTGATATTTCTCCCGGCAATCTTGATTCCAGCTTGTGTTTCTTCCAGTCCAGCGTTCCTCATGATGTACTCTGCATAGAAGTTAAATAAGCAGGGTGACAATATACAGCCTTGACATACTCCTTTTCCTATTTGGAACCAGTCTGTTGTTCCATGTCCAGTTCTAACTATTGCTTCCTGACCTGCATACAGATTTCTCAAGAGGAAGGTCAGGTGGTCTGGTATTCCCATCTCTTTCAGAATTTTCCACAGTTTATTGTGATCCACACAGTCAAAGGCTTTGGCATAGTCAATAAAGCAGAAATAGATGATTTTCTGGAACTCTCTTGCTTTTTCCATGATCCAGTGGATGTTGGCAATTTGATCTCTGGTTCCTCTGCCTTTTCTAAAACCAGCTTGAACATCAGGAAGTTCACAGTTCACGTATTGCTGAAGCCTGGCTTGGAGAATTTTGAGCATTACTTTACTAGCATGTGAGATGAGTGCAATTGTACGGTAGTTTGAGCATTCTTTGGCATTGCCTTTCTTTGGGATTGGAATGAAAACTGACCTTTTCCAGTCCTGTGGCCACTGCTGAGTTTTCCAAATTTGCTGACATATTGAGTGCAGCACTTTCACAGCATCATCTTTCAGGATTTGAAACAGCTCAACTGGAATTCCATCACCTCCACTAGCTTTGTTCATAGTGATGCTTTCTAAGGCCCACTTGACTTCACATTCCAAGATGTCTGGCTCTACATTAGTGATCACATCATCATAATTATCTGGGTAGTGAAGATCTTTTTTGTCCAGTTCTTCTGTGTATTCTTGCCACGTCTTCTTAACATCTTCTGCTTCTGTTAGGTCCATACCACTTCTGTCCTTTATCAAGCCCATCTTTGCATGAACTGTTCCCTTGGTATCTCTAATTTTCTTGAAGAGATCTCTAGTCTTTCCCATTCTGTTGTTTTCCTCTATTTCTTTGCATTGATCACTGAAGAAGGCTTTCTTATCTCTTCTTGACAGAATGTGGTCCACTGGAGAAGGGAATGGCAAGCCACTTCAGTATTCTTGCCTTGAGAACCCCATGAACAGTATGAAAAGGCAAAATGATAGGATACCAACAGAGGAACTCCCCAGGTCATTAGGTGCCCAATATGCTACTGGAGATCAGTGGAGAAATAACTCCAGAAAGAATGAAGGGATGGAGCCAAAGCAAAAACAATACCCAGTTGTGGATGTGGCTGGTAACAGAAGTAAGATCCGATGCTGTAAAGAGTAATATTGCATAGGAACCTGGAATGTCAGGTCCATGAATCAAGGCAAATTGGAAGTGGTCAAACAGGAGATGGCAAGGGTGAACATCGACATTCTAGGAATCAGTGAACTAAAATGGACTGGAATGGGTAAATTTAACTGAGATGACCATTATATCTACTACTGCGGGCAGGAATCTCTCAGAAGAAATGGAGTAGCCATCATGGTCAACAAAAGAGTCCAAAATGCAGTACTTGGATGCGATCTCAAAATGACAGAATGATCTCTGTTCATCTCCAAGGCAAACCATTCAATATCACAGTTACCCAAGTCTATGCCCCAACCAGTAACGCTGAAGAAGCTGAAGTTGAACGGTTTTATGAAGACCTACAAGGCCTTTTAGAACTAACACCCAAATAAGATGTCCTTTTCATTATAAGGGACTGGAATGCAAAAGTAGGAAGTCAAGAAACACCTGGAGTAACAGGCAAATTTGGCCTTGGAATGCGGAATGAAGCAGGGCAAAGACTAACAGAGTTTTGCCAAGAAAATGCACTGGTCATAGCAAACACCCTCTTCCAACAACACAAGAGAAGACTCTACACACGGACATCACCAGATGGTCAACACCGAAATCAGATTGATTATATTCTTTGCAGCCAAAGATGGAGACGCTCTATACAGTCAACAAAAACAAGACCAGGAGCTGACTGTGGCTCAGATCATGAACTCCTTATTACCAAATTCAGACTCAAATTGAAGAAAGTAGGGAAAACTGCTAGACCATTCAGGTATGACCTAAATCAAATCCCTTATGATTATACAGTGGAATTGAGAAATAGACTTAAGGGCCTAGATCTGATAGATAGAGTGCCTGATGAACTATGGAATGAGGTTCATGACACTGTACAGGAGACAGGGATCAAGACCATCCCCATGGAAAAGAAATGCAAAAAAGCAAAATGGCTGTCTGGGGAGTCCTTACAAATAGCTGTGAAAAGAAGAGAGGCGAAAAGCAAAGGAGAAAAGGAAAGATATAAGCATCTGAATTATCTCATTTAATCCACAGGGAACTGGGTAGTTGGAGAAAAGAGTTACCAGCAGGCATGAGAGTGCTAACCTTACAAAGGCTGGCTTACAAGGCTGACTCCTGACTGATATCTCGGACCCGAGGCGGTGGTGTTGGGGTGGGGGGTGGGGGTCTCATATTCCCTAATTGATAAGAAGAGCTTGCTGTGTCTAAACTGTACATACAACAACATGGTTTAGGCAGAGCCACTGTTGTGCTTCAGAGAATGCAGAATTTTGGTCTGTGCTAGCCAGAAGGTTCCTACATGACCAGCTCCAAAGAAAAACCTTGGCCACTGTGTCCCAAGGGAGCTTCCCTGGTAGACATCATTACATGGGTGTCAAAATTCGATGCTGGAGGAATGATGCATGTCCTGAGCGACCCCATGGGGAGATGACTCAAAAGCTCATGCCCTGGTTCCTCCAGGCTTCACGCTTCTTCCCTGAGATGTTGCTTTGTGTCTTTTGCTCCGATAAATCATAACTGCAAATACAAGTGTGAATCCTCCCAGTAAAACTTGGGACTGGTCTGGGGAATCCTGGACACAGGTAGGTACTATTAACTGCAGTTTAGTGAATGAAGAAAGTGAAGCCTAGAAAGGGAGTAAGTTGCCTAAGATCACACAGCAAATAAGTGGCCTAACCTGGATCCTAACGCCGAGCCTCTAGCTCCAAACCCTCTCTGCTCTACTATGCTCTTCCCTCTTCCCTCACAGCATTTTAAACTATTTATTTACTTATTTTTGGCCGGGCTAGGCCTTCACTGCTGCAGGCGGGCTTTCTCTAGTTGCAGTGGGCAGGGACTCCTCTCAGCCGCGGCGCTCAGTCTTCTCATCATGGTAGCTCCTCTTGCTGCAGAGCACAGTCTCTAGGGCGGGCTTCAGTAGTCACAGCGCACAGGCTCAGCAGTTGTGACTTGCAGGCTCTGGAGCACAGGCTCAATAGCTGTTGCACACAGGCTTAGCTGCTCCACAGTATGTGGAATCTTCCCAGACCACGGATAGAATCCATGTCCCCTGCACTGGCCGGCAGACTCCTATCCACTGCATTTTTATATCAAGTTTTCTAGAAAACAACCTGCAGCATTCACATCATAATAGTCACTTCCACCAAAACTAGTCCTACCATTTCCCTCCATCCCTGTAGTTCTCAAAAAGGAAATCTAAAAAGGGAAAGTGAAGTTGCTCAGTCGTGTCCGACTCTTTGTGACCCCACAGACTGAGACTGTAGTCTACCAAGCTCCTCCGTCCATGGGATTTTCCAGGCAAGAATACTGGAGTGGGTTGCCATTTCCTTCTCCAGGGGATCTTCCAGACCCAGGGATTTAACCTGGGTCTCCCACACTATAGGCAGACGCTTTACCGTCTGGAGCCACGAGGGAAGTCCCCTAGAATCTCGAAAAGCAGGGATCAAAGCTGGATTGCTCGACATAAATGTATTGTCTATAAATTATTCATAATTTTCTCCTTAGCTAAAGAATTTGCTGAATTCTTTTTTGTTTTTTTTTTTTTTAGAGCGAAAACCAGTCGTCAAGTCTTCATCTGTCTAGAACAGTTTTAGTAATACTGAGACTAATAAGTCATCAACCACCAGGGGCAGCAGAGAGCATGCTTTCTCCTGAGATGCCTCCTAAATTTTAAAGTAGCAAGAAAAGAAAAAAAATGAAAAATTATGAAGAAAATCTGTATGAACCTAGGCTATGGATTTTTCTTAAGACTGAAAATGTACAATCCATAAATTCAATTGCACTAAGCTTAAACTTCTGTCCATCTAAAAATATCATTAGAACAATGAAAAGGCAAGCCACAACCTGGAAGAACATATTTGCAACTTACATAACTAAATACAGGATTAAAATTCAGAAACATGTTTACAATCTATGGAAAGAGACAACTCAGTTTTAAAAAAGGGGTATAAGACATAAACAAGCATTTGACAGGGGAAAAAAATGTGAAAAGATATTCATCTTCACTGTAATCAGGGAAATATAAACTCCCAAATAATGGGCCATTTCATATGCACTAGATAAGTGAAAATCAGATATAGAGATGAAAGCATGATGTGGGTGGGGATTTTTTTGCTTGTTTTGTTCTCTGATTATCAGTCCATTCAAGCTGCTATAACAAAATCGGAGAAGGCAATGGCACCCCACTGCAGTACTCTTGCCTGGAAAATCCCATGGATGGAGGAGCCTGGTGGGCTGCAGTCCATGGGGTCGCTGAGTTGGACACAACTGAGCGACTTCACTTTCACATTTCACTTTCATGAAGGAAATGGCAACCCACTCCAGTGTTCTTGCCTGGAGAATCCCAGGGACGGGGAGCCTGGTGGGCTGCCGTCTCTGGGGTCGCACAGAGTCGGACACGACTGAAGCGTCTTAGCCTAGCATAGCACAGCATAACAAAACACCACAGACAGCAAATTTTTTTTTTAATGCTGCTGGCTCTTCGTTGTTTTGCCCGGGATTCTCACTGCAGTGGCTTCTCTTGTAGCCAAGCGCAGGCCCTAGGGCACGCTGGCTTCAGCGGTTGTGGTGCACAGGCTTAGTTGCTCCAAGGCACCTGGAATCTTCAGGGACCAGCGATTGAATCACATCCCCTGCATCGGCAGGCAGATTCTCATCCACTATACCACCCGGAAAGTTCAAAAGGGTGAATTTTTATTGAACATTTAATGTACCTTAATAAGTCTGTACTTCTTTTAAATCACTTTGCGTGGAGAGTGGACTAGAAGGGGGCAAGAAGCTGGGGTGCAGGGAAAGTGTGAGCATTTTGCAAATGCCCAAGTGGAGACATTAAGGAGACAGCTGCTATGAGTCTGCCCTTCTTACCTTCGTCACAAAAGTCATGCTCTTTGGTATTTTTGTACTTAACTGTTGAATTAAGAGATCCTTACCTTCACAGTCCACCAACTCCCCCTCTTTGAGAGTAGAAACTAATCTCCATCTTCCTAGTTCCCTGAACTGCACCTTCCCATACCAGAGCCACTAGCCACAAGGGGCTATTTAATGGCAATTAATTAGAATCTAATTAAATTTTAAAATATGACATCTCCGTCACACTAGACCCATTTAAACTGTTGAAGAGCCATATGCCCGTCATCTCAGAAAGTTCTAGTGGATAGTGTTCCTCTAGAAAACTATCACTAAGTTTTCTTAGTGTTCACACTCATTGATCTCATTGATTCTAGCGACTACTTCAGAGTGGATGCCAAGCAGCACAGGTTCCTCACTAGTAATCGGTGAAAGTACATCTGTTTTATAAAGTAAACAACACATATAAAATGTAAAAAGAGTTTCACCTTTCAGACTAGGGTTTTTCTCTGAAAAATCTACAAACTTGGCTGCATCCAGTCTCAGCTGCTGCATGCTGGCTCTCCACTGGCTTTGGGTTGTGGCACGCAGCTTTAGTCACCCCATGACATGTGGGATCCCAGTTCCCAGACCAGGGATTGAACCCATGTCCCCCGAATTATAAGGCAGATTCTTAACCAGTGGACCACCAGTAAAGTCCTTAAGAGCTTTAGATCTTTTTTATGATTTTTTAAAGTGGTGGAATGTTTGGAAAGGTTTATTGTTCTGCTCTTCAGAAAAGCAATATTAAGAGTTTTAACTTTTTCTTTTCTACATTAATGAAATAGTTAATCAAATGGGTCCCAGTAGGTCCCTATCCCTCCCAAAGACCACCAAATCAATCACAAAACCATGCTAATTCACAAGAAGACACACCCTTCCAGATGAACAGAAAAATCAAATAGAAAAACAGAAACTCCCTAAAGGCAGTTAGATTACTCAATTCTTTGTTCTCTGACTATGACAACTGCTGTTTAGGTTTAATTATTCAATACAACTTCATAGCATCCTAATATCTGTGTCAGCACTCTCTCTGCAGGTCTTTCCAATTACATCTCTGCAGAGAAGTAGGGGTGAGACTACCTGGGTTTCTGTGAAAATTAAAGGGTTTGCAGATTAGTAGCTTCCAAATTAGCAGGCTCAGAGGTAGGACACATGACTTTGTTCTTAGTTCCCAGAGAAAGCAATTAACAAGAAGGGTAACAGGAATACGGTTCTTTTTCCCTGGGAGTCTGGCACCTTCCTTCCTTCCAGAGACATCATGCTGACAGTGCAAAGTGCTTTTAGGATACCTTAATCCAAATTGGTTGCTCAAATTCCCCACGGTTGCTGTGTATCAAGGGCACCACAGAGCAAACTGGTGGGAGGTTCTCCACTCCTTCATCTTCAGGGCAAAAGAAGGAGGGGGTTTTAGAAAGAAGGAACCACATCATCCCCTTATCATAAATCCAGATTCCCCTTCAGTAAAGATCACCTTAGCACCAAGACAGTGCCTGGCACAGAATGCACCTAGCAAAAGTTCAGCAAACCTTTACTGAAGAAGTGAGTGCATGAAAGCCAGGCACAGAGAAGGTATTCAATAAATATGTGTGCGATGAATGAAGAGAAACACCAAGACAGTGTCCTAGGTGCTGGGTCGGGGGGCATGATATTTCTCGTGGAATGACTGTATAATGAACTCATACAGTATGAAGCAGGGCAGTGTAATGAGCCCAACAAGGCCCTGGGGCCAGATGCCTGCACTCAAATCCCAGTGGGATCACATAATGAGAAGCCGTAGCCAAGTCATTTGGAATCAGCCAAATGGGGAACAGCTTTCCCAGTGGGGAAAAAAAAGGAGTAATATCTACTTACCTTGATTTTTCACACATTATTAAAACCAAATGTAGATCACTTAGCACAAGGCTCGGCATATGGAAGAAATGAAATAGAAAGCTGGTAAAAATTTCTAGTAAGTTGGAGCTTTCCTTTAGATTCACCATGTGTCCAGCGCTGTGCCACACATTTTAAATGTATGACCTCATAAAATTCTCAGACCAACCCTACCAGGTAGGCACGATTCATACCTCTTACAGGTAAGAAAACATGAGCAGAGGGTGAGGACAGGCTAAGAGCTGAGGCGGGATGCGAACCCGGGCTAATACACGCAGTGCACACTTCTATCCGCTGTAGGACGTTTCCCACTATTCTAGAATCAGGGAACACTTCGAAGCTTAGACGCCGAAACAGACACTTTGCATGCAGTTTTGCTGTTGTTGTTTTCAATCGAATCCACTCCAAAGTCCCGTGAGGCTGGGAAATCCATGCATCTGAGGCTCAGAGAAGTTCTGTGACAAGCCCAAAATCACCAGGGGCAGGGACTGCAAACACCCCCTCGCTCACCACCCTGGTCCTGGGAAGCCTCCGCTCAGCGATCACAAACTCGCAATCTCTGCACTTAGATGTCCCCAGGCAGACCCCACCCCCTGTATCCACGAGGGGAACCCCGAAACTTCGCCAATGGCAGCCCAAACCACCCCCAACGGTCATCCAAGCTCCCCTCACCCGCTCGGGTCTGACAGCACCTGGCCACCCTCTTGCCCACCACCGCAGCCGGGCCAGGGGTCGCCCCGACACCCCCGAGACAGACTCGGCCGCGTGGGGGAGGGGAACCAGGAAGGGCGCATGCTCGGAAGGCCCCACTCGCCCCTCAGCTCACCTGGGAATCGCGGAATTCCACCACCACGTTCTCGCTGCTCCATCGCGCCGCCATCGCCCGCGCCCAGCCGCGGGGGCCGCAGGACTACCCGCTCCCACCCCACTGTACTCGCGTTCCCGGGCTCAGTAAGCCACACGCAGCCCACAGGTCCGCCCTGCCACGCCCCGCCCGCCTGGCCACACGCCATTGGCTCACACACCACTGGGTACGCCCCCTTTCCTCGGTTCCTCCAATTGCGGTACCGTGTCGGCACCGAGACGGGCACGCCCCCTCTTCCGTCACTCGGCTCCAGCCACCCTAGCTTTTCGGGCTGTGAAGACATGCCCCCTGCCGCAACCTCTGCCGGGAGTTGTAGTCCAAGGTTGAGCCGCAACTGGAGCAGAGCTTGCAGGTTAGGGTTCAGCGCAGGGGAGGGAGATATTCTCCTCTGGCCGGGGTCCTTGGCAAGGCCCAGGCCGTGGATAACCAAAGCTGGAAATTCACTTCAGTTCAGTTCAGTCGCTCAGTCGTGTCCGACTCTTTGCAACCCCATGAATCGCAGCACGCCAGGCCTCCCTGTCCATCACAAACTCCCGGAGGTTACCCAAACTCATGTCCCTCCAGTCGGTGATGCCATCCAGCCATTTCATCCTCTGTCGTTCTTCCCTTTCTCCTCCTGCCCCCAATCCCTCCCAGCATCAGGGTCTTTTCCAATGAGACAACTCTTCTCATGAGGTGGCCAAAGTATTGGAGTTTCAGCTTCAACATCAGTCCTTCCAATGAACACCCAGGACTGATCTCCCTTAGGCTTGACAGGTTGGATCTCCTTGCAGTCCAAGGGACTCTCAAGAGTCTTCTCCAACACCACAGTTCAAAAGCATCAATTCTTCAGCCCTCAGCCTTCTTCACAGTCCAACTCTCACATCCAAACATGACTACTGGAAAAACCATAGCCTTGACTAGACGGACCTTTCTTGGCAAAGTAACGTCTCTGCTTTTGAATATTCTATCTAGGTTGGCCATAACTTTCCTTCCAAGGAGTAAGTGTCTTTTAATTTCATGGCTGCAGTCACCATCTGCAGTGATTTTGGAGCCAAAAAAATAAAGTCTGACACTATTACCACTGTTTCCCTATCTATTTCCCATGAAGTGATGGGACCAGATCCCCTGATCTTCGTTTTCTGAATGTTGAGCTTTAAGCCAACTTTTTCACTCTCCACTTTCACTTTCATCAAGAGGCTTTTTAGCTCCTCTTCACTTTCTGCCATAAGGGTGGTGTCATCTGCATATCTGAGGTTATTGATATTTCTCCCGGCAATCATTAGTGCAGACCAATGGTTACCAGACCCAGCTGCAGAGAAAGACTGAGGGAGCAGGGGAAGGGGGCGACGAAGGATGAGATGGTTGGGAGGCATCATCAACACAAAGGACATGAGTTTGAGGAAACAGAGATAATGAAATACAGGGGAGCCTGGCGTGCTGCCATCCATGGGGTCGCAAAGACTCCAAAGAGAGACATACAACGTAGCCACTGAATAGCGACAATGGTTACTTCTTCCCCAGAGGCCTGCCACAAAGGCATTGAAAAGTGCCAACACACAAGTCGTTTCTGGAGTTGGTAGCTGTTGCCTTCTCCAGGGAATCTTCCCAACCCAGGGATTGAACCCAGGTCTCCTGCACTGCAGGCAGATTCTTTACACTTTGAGCCACCAGGGAAGCCCATACCGTACAGCAGTGCCTGCCGAAGTATCCAAGGACGGAGGGGGAGTGTGCTTCCGAAGGCAAACCAGTTTTCATAGTGATCCTAAGAGATTATTTGTCTTTTCTACTGTGTTTTACCAGTGTTCGGTGGAGTTTTCCAGAGGGTACATGACACATATTTGTAACACACTGAATGAAGCAGATGTGAAAATACAGAGGTTTTCTATTAAGCCAGCTATTAAGAAGATCTGCCACTCTTCTCACTAAAGCTTTTTTTAGAAAATAAAGTTATTTTTCACTTACAAAATGTGTTAGTAATGTTAATATTTTATATTAACTGAGCGATTAACAACAGCAATGTTAATATGCATTGATGTTTAAATGAAATAATTTTTTTAAGTCTTCAGTTTTAATTTCTGATGTACTAAATATAGCCCACATAAAAGTTTTGGGGGATCACTAGTAATTTTTAGGAGTCTAAAGGGGTCTTGAGATCCAAAAGTTGGACAACTGCTATGCTAGCATGGGGAATGGTTATTAAGTTCTCTTTTTCAGCCTCAGTCTTTCAAATCCTGGTCTTAACTGGCTTAGCCTCCATTTCTCCATCAGCTCAATTCAGTTTAGTTTAGTCGCTCAGTCGTGTCCGAGTCTTTGTGACCCCCACGGACCGCAGCACGCCAGGCCTCCCTGTCCATCACCAGCTCCCACAGTTTACTCAAACTCATGTCCATTGAGTCGGTGAAGCCATCCAACCATCCCACCTCTGTTGCCCCCTTCTCCTCCTACCTTCAATCTTTCCCAGCATCAGAGTCTTTCAAATGAGTCAGCTCTTTGAATCAGGTGGCCAAAGTATTGGAGCTTCAGCTTCAACATCAGTCCTTCTAATGAATATTCAGGACTGATTTCCTTTAGGATGGACTGGTTGGATCGTCTTGCAGTCCAAGGGACTCTCAAGAGTCTTCTCCAACACCACAGTTCAAAAGCATCAATTCTTTGGCAATCAGCTTTCTTTATAGTCCAACTCTCACATCCATACATGACTACTGGAAAAACCATAGCCTTGACTAGACGGACCTTTGTTGACAAATAATGTCTCTGCTTTTTAATACGCTGTCTAAGTTGGTCATAACTTTTTTTCCAAGGAGTAATCATCTTTTAATTTCATGGCAGCAGTCACCATCTGCAGTGATTTTGGAGCCAAAAGAATAAAGTCTGTCACTGTTTCCATTGTTTCCCCATCTATTTGCCATGAAGTGATGGCACCGGATGCCATGATCTTAGCTTTCTGAATGTTGAGCTTTAAGCCAACTCTTTCACTCTCCTCTTTCACTTTCATCAAGAGGCTCTTTAGTTCTTCTTCACTTTCTGCCATAAGGGTAGTGTCATCTGCATATATGAGGTTATTGATATTTCTCCCAGCAATCTTGATTCCAGCTTGTGCTTCTTCCAGCCCAGCTTTTCTCATGATGTGTTTTAAATATAAGTTAAATAAGCACAGTGACAATATACAGCCCTGATATATTCCTTTTCCTATTTGGAACCAGTCTGTTGTTCCATGTCCAGTTCTAACTGTTGCTTCCTGACCTGCATACAGATTTCTCAAGAGGCAGGTCAGGTGGTCTGGTATTCCCACCTCTTTCAGAATTTTCCATAGTTTATTGTGATCCACACAGTCAAAGGCTTTGGCATAGTCAATAAAGCAGAAATAGATGATTTTCTGGAACTCTCTTGCTTTTTTGATGATCCAGCAGATGTTGGCAATTTGATCTCTGGTTCCTTTGCCTTTTCTAAAACCAGCTTGAACATCAGGAAGTTCGTGTTTCACATATTGCTGAAGGCTGGCTAGGAGAATTTTGAGCATTACTTTGCTGGCGTGAGATGAGTGCAATTGTGTGGTAGTTTGAGCATTATTTGGCATTGCCTTTCTTTGGGACAATTTCTCTATAGAAGGAAGAAATTCATTTGGTTGTGGTAAGGAGTTAAGCAAGCACAGGGCCTGGCATAAAGTGAATACTCAAGGGTAAGCTATCCTTATTGTTGTTAAAATTATAGCTATTTCTACATGCAAGTTGTGACATGAATAGAGATGAGAAGGCTTCCTTTCCCTCTTGGAGTGTGGATTTAATAGGAAGATGGACTTGTCAGTGGGTTAGGAAGACCAACTCATGCCTGGAAACTGCTCAATGTGGGCAAACAGGGACACAACAGTATACACTTAGCAGAATTGTGTTTTATGAAAGCAATGTGCCAGAAGAAAGCAGCTAAATGGGAGACCTGACATAACATCCTGAAGACAGTAACATTTGAGCTTTACAGTATAATTTTAGGATTTTTGATAGAGTCCTCTATTTTAAAATGTATTTCAGCATTATAAAGTGTGAAAGCAGGATGTGTTCCAAAGACATAAAACAGTTCCGCAATTAACACACACGACACTGTGCCTTCTTCCTTTCCTTTAATATACACGTCAATTCGGAACTCAGTATTTGTTTATTGAATATTTTCAAGCTTTCGAAGGACAGGGACCGGGTCTGTTTTGTTCAGCCTTGCATGGTGACAGCAAGTACCTGGCACTCCATGAAAACTGGTCCAATGAATAAAGGCAAAAAGTGTATGTCATTCCCCCAGTGCTGTCTACATCAAAAGGATGTCTTCTATGAAAGCAAAAACAGTTCCTAAAACAATTAAAGGTCCTTCCTTACTTGTAATTCATTACACCCAGAACGTAACACGGAATCACCAATAGTGGTCCCTAAAATCCCTTGCTTTCTTTCTCGTTCACCTATCAGACATACTCACCCAGTCTTAAACATCTCCTCCAGCCCTGGCCTCCAAACTCCTGCACTGGACTTTCTTTCTACTCTCACGTGAGTGTATTTTCCCCGGTTCTTTGTCTCCTCACAACAAAGATTTGGAACGAAGGACATTAAAGCCCTCGGCCCGTCACAGCTCTCGGGTCCTGGACAAACCGTGTTATAGCTCTTAGGCAAATCAGTGTCACAGCTCTATTTTATTTAGAAGATAGCAGGAAAATCCATCCTCGAAGTGTGAAGGCATGCCACCCCAAAGACTCGAAGAGAAGAGAGTGGAGGAGCACGCGGGGGAGGGAGAGAGAGAGAGAGCGAGAGAGGGAGAGAGAGAGAGAGCGCGCGCATGCACGCGGGAGAGAAAGAGAGAGAGAAAAAAACGCAGGAGAGAAAGAGAGGGAGAAAGCACTTCGTCTCCTCCTTTCATATGTTTTTCCTCCCCCTAGGCCTGCCCTATGCAAATTGGGCTTAGCAGGAGTGCTGTTTATTTTACCTGAAGTCTTCACTCTGGTCCTCGGACCTTCATTTGACCTTCCTTGTCTTTTAGCCACCACCATTTTGGACTCCTTTTCCCTATTCTACCTACCTAACTTCACTTTACTTTTCACTTTCATGCATTGGAGATGAAATAGCAACCCACTCCAGTGTTCTTGCCTGGAGAATCCCAGGGACAGGGGAGCCTGGTAGGCTGCCATCTATGGGGTCGCACAGAGTTGGACACGACTGAAACGACTTAGCAGCAACAGCAGCAACACTACCTTACAGTTTGTTCCCAATTTTCCATCAGAAAAGCTAAAGACTGCTTTGGAGAGAAGGGTATCAGCTCAAAGAGCCAGGAAGGAGGAAAACTATAAGCCAGAGTCAGGAGCAGGAGATTGAAAGATAACCCAGGAATGGGTTCCCATTCTCCAGGGAATCTTCCCAACCAGGGATCAAACCTGTATCTCCTGCTTGGCAGGCGGGTTCTTTACCACTGAGCCGCCATCTGAGAAGCCCTAGGATGTAGCTGTTCAGTCAGTCATGTCGCACTCTTTGTGACCCCACGGACTGCAGCATGCCAGGCCTCCCTGTCTTTCACCATCTCCTGGAAGCTGCTCAAACTAATGTCCATTGAGTCAGTGATGCCATCCAGCTGAAACCATTTACCAGGGTTTGGGAATCAAACCCACATGGCCAGGGCTTGGGACTCAAACCCACGTGGCCAGGGCTCAAAGCCAGCCGAAACCCAGTTTGGGACTTAAACCCACATGGCTGGGACTCAAATCCAGCCAAAACCGAAAGTACCTGGTTTTAGGACTTAATGAAACTCAGGTTCTTGATGTCTCATCACAGAAAGAATTCAGTGGAAGATTTACAAAGTAATAGGTAAGAAGTGGATTTATTCAGATACAGAGAGAAGCGCACTCCACAGGGTGTGGGCCATCACAGACAGAGGGTGAGTGCCATGAAACGTGACATGGTTAGTTTTTATAGGCTGGGTAATTTCATATGCTAATGAGTGGGAGGATTATTTCAACTATTTTGGGGAAGGGGTGGGGATTTCCAGGATTGGGCCACAGCCCACTCTGGTCTTTTAACAGTGGCAGGAACTGTCCTGGCACCTCTGGGTGTGTCATTTCACTTGCTGATTCAGGATTAAGGTCTAGTCTTGTTTGTCATCTTGGTCCCATTTGATTCTAATCGGCTTATGCTGTGTCCTTGGGCTATGTCATTCTTTCAAAAGTTGTGCCCTGCCCCTTTCCCTCCGGTTACATTCACCCCTCAGAGATTTTACACCCGTAATCTTACGGGAAAAAGAAGGGCAAAGGTCCATCTTCTGTAATTGCCCGGAGGCTGAGTAGGGGCTTCGACCCTGCCTATCAGGGAGTGTAATTCTCCGGATACCTGATCTAGGGGCCCCAGGGCCAGGGCAGCTCCTTGTTTTAGTCCACGCGGGCTGAAATCCCTACATAGCCAGCATCTGGATGTAGAACTGTTGTAACTGGTTCCTTAGTCTTCCTGTGTATCTTTTTGATGATGAACCATTTTTGTATCAGCACCAGAGTAAAGAAATATCTATAAATGACAAAAAACTCAAAAGACATGGTCAAACATCTGATTACAGTGTACAATAAACTTTGGTTACAATAACCAGAATTAGCAATGATCACATTTAACATAACATACCAAATAACCCTAGTTAAATACTTCTCTTTGAGATACCTCAGGAGCCCAAAGTTAGTCACTGGACGACAATACTTATCCCCTAACCTAAAGATTTTTTCCCTAAAGATCTCAAAAGCAAATATAAATCACTTACAGGCTAAGAAACTCATCTCAATTTGTGTGTCAAAAGTAGCATTTCACTTCAGAGAAACAAACCAAATTCAGTCTTGTCTTAGCCTATTCCTAACAAAATCCATTTACCCAATTAAATTTAATCCAATCTTAGAAAATCATGATCACGTGTAACTCTTTGCCTATATTAATCACACTGAAATGCTTAAACCATTTTCAATACCAGATATCAGTTTTGTCTTGAACATTTTTCAGATAACATGAGCCTGAAACTCATTCTGGCCAGATTATTTTGTATTTTTGAGTATTTATATGAGTATTTAATTTTCTTAAAGTCAATTAAATAGAGTTCCTTACGAATTTTTGGAAATATCACACATCTATAACACATACAGGCACATACGAACACGCAGAGACCTCATAGTACCTGTTCCAGAATTTCAGCTGAGATCTTGAGAACCCAAACAATTTTTCCAGAATAACTCCTAAATCCAGGAGAGGTTCAGTATCATTTTGTATATATTGATGTAATTTTAAAGATGGGATTATCTTCTTAATCAAGTTCTTTGTTACTTCTTTTCTGTCCACGTGGGAAAAGTCTCTACCCATCCAATGAATGTGTCTACCTTTAGCAATAAATATTTGTATCCTCTGGACTTGGGCCTCTGAGTAAAATCAGTTTTCCATGTTTTCTTGGTGTTGAATGGGTCTAAATAATGGAGGAAGGTATGGCATTGTTCTAGGATTATTTTGGAAACAAGTGTCACATGATTTGGTAATCTAGGCCGCCACCATTTTCATTCCTTTACCCACAAACTGGCTCAGAGGTTAAAGCGTCTGCCTCCAATGTGGGAGACCCGGGTTCGATCCCTGGGTCGGGAAGATCCCCTGGAGAAGGAAATGGCAACCTACTCCAGGATTCTGGCCTGGAGAATCCCATGGACGGAGAAGCCTAGTAGGTTACAGTCCACGGCGTCGCAAAGTGTCAGACACGACTGAGCGACTTCACCTTAATCTTTATAGTAAATTCTAAAGAGCTTTCCAAAGAGCTTTACATCCATAGCAGGTAGTTTCATATAAAGCCTTGATTACTTTCCGTTGCTGAGCTTGTGAAATCATCATCTTTTGATCTAACATATACCATCCCTCTAGACTTCTTAACCCCCTATTTTTAGCCCAGTTTTCTTCCTTGGTGCTCAGACAGTTAAGTGTCTACCTGCAATGCAGGAGACCCAGGTTCTATCCCTGGGTTGGGAAGATCCCCTGGAGAAGGAAATGGCAACCCATTCTAGTACTCTTGCCTGGATGGAGGAGCCTGGTGGGCTACAGTCCATGGGGTCGAAAAGGGTCAGACAGGACCGAGCAACTTCACTTTCACTTTTCTCCCTTGGTTTAGCAAGGCTGTGGCATTTCCTCTATCAAGCCCAGGACTTTTAAAACTGCCTGTGTTTTTAATCTGTTGGTATATAAGCTGCTTTGTTTGCTTCTTGGTCAGCTCGGTGATTTCCTTTTCCAATTTCAGAGCTGGGAATCTGAGACTGATGTCCTCTCCAGTGAACAGACATTTCTTGAGGCTCCTGTGTGGTAACCACTGGCTGGACGTCTTTGGCCAGATCTGGAACCTCGATATTTTGCATTCCAGGGCCTATTAAGGCTTCTATCTCAACTTCAGATTCAATCTGTCCCTTTCTGTTTTTTGTTAAAATCATTTGGCAATGAGGGTGGTCCCTCTGCCCCTCCAGAAACAGAGTGGCCCCTAACTTAGTTAATAAATCTCTTCCCATTAAAGGGATGGGACAGTCAGACACAAACAGAAACAAAGGTAAGAACAACTGACCATTAGCATTTCCCAGAATGAGTTCCAGGAAACTGTGCCCCTGTTTCTTCCCTAACAATTACGTATTTCTTACGATTGCTAAGGTTTCCAATCCTGTAGGTTAAGACTGAGAAGGCTGCACAAGTGTCTACAAGAAATTCTACCAAGCGGCCAGCCACATCAGTGATGCTGGACACTGGCTATGTCGACAGCGTCTCTAGGCAGAGCCACTTCTGGCCTTGGGCCCCATTGGGTCTTCTGCTTGCAAAACCATCAATGGCTGAGGGGCCCTGTCACTCTCTGGCATCTGTGAAATTCCCTCTGCCAACGCTCTGGCTGTTTACAAAGGACATCTTGACCACAGGCCTTCCTCCAGTGCCTTTTGTCCACACAGGGTGTGTTCAGCCTTTTTGGCCATATCGCTATTGTTGAAAACTAAATAAGCCAATTGGAGCGAATCGTTCACTGGAGTCTGAGGGCCAACAGTTGCTCTCTGCATTTTGTGCCTATGTCTGGGGCAGACTGGACTATGAAATGTGTAGCCAAGAGGGCCTGTCCCTCAGAGGAGGAGGAATCTACATTTGTATACTTCTTAAAAGCCTCCACTAATCTCCTTTGGAAGACTGCAGGATTTCATCCTGTCCCTGTTGGAGCTCTTTCACCTTTTCATAATTAACAGGTTTTACTGTAACTTCCTTCATACCCTCTATTAAACAGATAATCATATGACCCTGTCTATTTCTATCAATAGAGTTCAGCTGGTGATTCCATTGCGGGTTTGCCTCAGGGACAGCGTCATTCCCCCCGAGGTGCACTGCATGCCAGTATTACACACTGCTTTTCCTTGATGCAGCAGCGGGATAGTAAAATCTGTAAGTCCTCCCAGATGAGATCAAAAGATCTCACTAGTCAGGTAAAGTGTTTTGTAAAACCTTCAGGATTCTCAGGAAAAACTTCTGGACTTGTTTTCTGCCAAACTTAGATCAGACTGTGAGAAAGGTACAGAGACTCTTATTGTTCCTCAGTTTCCATCAGGAACTTCTCTCAGAGGCAAAACTGTAGGGGCAGTTGGTTGGTAACCTGTACCATTGGCTGTGCTAGCTGAGCTAAGGATGGGCCCCTTGGGTGACTCAAGGTACAAAGAAGGGGTTCCTGAATATGAGTGAGGCCTCTTTTCATCCCTAGATGTGTCTTCCCCTGAGTCAATGGTTCCTCCCAGTAGGCCAGGAGGAGCTCTGGCTCCTCCTTGCAGAAGATGTAACCTTTGGATGGCCCCATAAGGTAGATCAGTGAAAATGTCTTTTGTGTCCTTATTGGAATTATCCCTCTGAGCTACTCACACCTTAGGTCCTTTGTGGGGTCTCATTGTCTAAATACAAGACCATGAAGATTTGAACATATGGAAGCTCACTCCACTTAAATTTCCTTCTACAATATAAATCTAGCTGCAATATAGTATCATAACACTGGGACTCACTTAGTGGCCAATTTTCTTGGCTTCCTAGCTCATATTGCGGCCAATCATGATTACAAAGCCTAATATGTTTCTTTGGTTTTAATCCCAGTGTCCAAATATTTCCCAATCCTGGAGGATAAGACCCAGGGGGAGTATTGGTTGGGACTGATGCCTCGGGACCCATTTCAGACCCATTTCAGAGATGATGTCTCTAGCTCCTGTTCTATTCAAAATTTTACCCTTAACTCAGAATCCACCACACAATTTGGTCAAGATTTGCACTTAGGATTTTAGATGCTATTCCTTCCAAGGGAGTCTCCCAACCGGTTGTTAATGCCCAAAAGTTGTCACAAAGAAATGGCACAAAGACTTCCCCAAAGGTGTTGACGATGAGCTGGAGGTTGTTGATAAGTTGGGAATAAAGGGTCAACACTTGTAAGGGTTAGAGGGAGGGAATAAAAGCAATCTTCTGGGGTTAACAGAAGAAACAGAACAGAAATCAGCAAGAAGAAAAAAATGTAGGAGAAAAACCTCAAAGAAAGCAAGTCTGTCTTGGACCTGCTGTTGGACATGTATAAGCATACAGGATTGACCTGCCAGTCACAAATAAGCAGACAGCATAGCATGTTCCTCAGTATACCTGGCTCAGTATCCCAGGGACCTCTTTGGACCAAGACCTGACTCTAAATCTTTTCTTACCTTATCACTGGCCCATCTGGGTCACCAGCTGAAACCCTTTACCTCAGATTGGTACTCAATCCACACGGCTGGGACTTGAACCCAGCCCAAACCCAGTTTGAGACTTAAACCCATGTGGCTGGGACTCAAACACAACCAAAACCCACAGTACCTGGTCCTGGTTTCAGGACCTAATGAAGCTCAAGCTCTTGATGTCTCATCACGGAAAGAATTCAGTGAATGACAAAGTGAGAGGTGGATTTATTCAGATACAGAGAGAAGCATACTCCACAGACAGACTGAGGGCCATCACAGAGGGTGAGTGTGGCCACGAAATTTGGTGTGGTTAGCTTTTATAGGCTGGGTAATTCCATATGCTAAAGAGTGAGAGGCTTATTCCAACTGTTTTGGGGAAGGGGTGGAGACTTCCAAAGAAAGGCAATACCAAAGGATGTTCAAACTACCAGCAGATGACACCACCCTTATGGCAGAAAGTGAAAAAGAACTAAAGAGCTTCTTGATGAAAGTGAAAGAGGAGACTGAAAAAGTTCGCTTAAAACTCAACATTCAGAAAATGAAGATCATGGCATCTGGTCCCAGCACTTCATGGCAAATAGATGGGGAAACAGTGGAAACACTGTCAGACTTTATTTTGGGGGGCTCCAAAATCACTGCAGATGGTGACTACAGCCATGAAATTAAAAGATGCTTGCTCCTTGGAAGAAAAGCTATGACCTACCTAGACAGCATATTAAAAAGCAGAGACATTACTTTGACAACAAAAGTCCATCTAGTCAAAGCTATGGTTTTTCTAGTAGTCATGTATGGATGTGAGAGTTGGAGTATAAAGAAAGCTGAGTGCTGAAGAATTGATGCTTTTGAACTGTGATGTTGGAGAAGACTCTTGAGAGTCCCTTGGACTGCAAGGAGATCCAACCAGTCTATCCTCAGTTCAGTTCAGTCCAGTCGCTCAGTCGTGTCAGACTCTTTGCGACCCCATGAATCGCAGCACGCCAGGCCTCCCTGTCCATCACCATCTCCCAGAGTTCACTCAGACTCATGTCCATCGAGTCAGTGATGCCATCCAGCCATCTCATCCTCGGTCGTCCCCTTCTCCTCCTACCCCCAATCCCTCCCAGCATCAGAGTCTTCTCCAATGAGACAACTCTTCGCATGAGGTGGCCAAAGTACTGGAGTTTCAGCTTTAGCATCATTCCTTCCAAAGAAATCCCAGGGCTGATCTCCTTCACAATGGACTGGTTGGATCTCCTTGCAGTCCAAGGGACTCTCAAGAGTCTTCTCCAACACCACAATTCAAAAGCATCAATTCTTCAGCACTCAGCTTTCTTCACAGTCCAACTCTCACATCCATACATCACCACAGGAAAAACCATAGCCTTGACTAGACAGACCTTAGTCGGCAAAGTAATGTCTCTGCTTTTCAATATACTATCTAGGTTGCTCATAACTTTTCTTCCAAGGAATAGTGTCTTTTAATTTCATGGCTGCAGTCACCATCTGCAGTGATTTTGGAGCCCAAAAAATAAAGTCTGACACTGTTTCCACTGTTTCCCCATCTATTTCCCATGAAGTGATGGGACCAGATGCCATGATCTTCGTTTTCTGAATGTTGAGCTTTAAACCAACATTTTCTGCTCTCCTCTTTCACTTTCATCAAGAGGCTTTTTAGCTCCTCTTCACTTTCTGCCAGAAGGGTGGTGTCATCTGCATATCTGAGGTTATTGATATTTCTCCCAGCAATCTTGATTCCAGCTTGTGTTTCTTCCAGTCCAGCGTTCCTCATGATGTACTCTGCATAGAAGTTAAATAAGCAGGGTGACAATATACAGCCTTGACGTACTCCTTTTCCTATTTGGAACCAGTCTGTTGTTCCATATCCAGTTCTAACTATTGCTTCCTGACCTGCATACAGATTTCTCAAGAGGAAGGTCAGGTGGTCTGGTATTCCCATCTCTTTAAGAATTTTCCATAGTTTATTGTGATCCACACAGTCAAAGGCTTTGGCATAGTCAATAAAGCAGAAATAGATGATTTTCTGGAACTCTCTTGCTTTTTCCATGATCCAGTCGATGTTGGCAATTTGATCTCTGGTTCCTCTGCCTTTTCTAAAACCAGCTTGAACATCAGGAAGTTCACAGTTCACGTATTGCTGAAGCCTGGCTTGGAGAATTTTGAGCATTACTTTACTAGCATGTGAGATGAGTGCAATTGTACGGTAGTTTGAGCATTCTTTGGCATTGCCTTTCTTTGGGATTGGAATGAAAACTGACCTTTTCCAGTCCTGTGGCCACTGCTGAGTTTTCCAAATTTGCTGACATATTGAGTGCAGCACTTTCACAGCATCATCTTTCAGGATTTGAAATAGCTCCACTGGAATTCCATCACCTCCACTAGCTTTGTTCATAGTGATGCTTTCTAAGGTCCACTTGACTTCACATTCCAAGACGTCTGGCTCTAGATTAGTGATCACATCATCATGATTATCTGGGTCGTGAAGATCTTTTTTGTACAGTTCTGTGTATTCTTGCCACCTCTTCTTAATATCTTCTGCTTCTGTTAGGTCCATACCATTTCTGTCCTTTATCGAGCCCATCTTTGCATGAAATGTTCCCTTGGTATCTCTAATTTTCTTGAAGAGATCTCTAGTCTTTCCCATTCTGTTGTTTTCCTCTATTTCTTTGCATTGATGGCTGAAGAAGGCTTTCTTATCTCTTCTTGCTATTCTTTGGAACTCTGCATTCAGATCCTTATATCTTTCCTTTTCTCCTTTGCTTTTCACCTCTCTTCTTTTCACAGCTATTTGTAAGGACTCCCCAGACAGCCATTTTGCTTTTTTGCATTTCTTTTCCATGGGGATGGTCTTGATCCCTGTCTCCAGTACAATGTCATGAACCTCATTCCATAGTTCATCAGGCACTCTATCTATCAGATCTAGGCCCTTAAATCTATTTCTCACTTCCACTGTATAATCATAAGGGATTTGATTTAGGTCATATCTGAATGGTCTAGCGGTTTTCCCTACTTTCTTCAATTTAAGTCTGAATTTGGTAATAAGGAGTTCATGATCTGAGCCACAGTCAGCTCCTGGTCTTGTTTTTGTTGACTGTATAGAGCTTCTCCATCTTTGGCTGCAAAGAATATAGTCAATCTGATTTCGGTGTTGACCATCTGGTGATGTCCACGTGTAGAGTCTTCTCCTGTGTTGTTGGAAGAGGGTGTTTGCTATGACCAGTGCATTTTCTTGGCAAAACTCTATTAGTCTTTGCCCTGCTTCATTTTCGAGGTCAAATTTGCCTGTTACTCCAGGTGTTTCTTGACTTCCTACTTTTGCATTCCAGTCCCCTATAATGAAAAGGACATCTTTTTTGGGTGTTACTTCTAAAAGGTCTTGTAGGTCTTCATAAAACCGTTCAACTTCAGTTTCTTCAGCGTCAATCCTAAAGCAAATCAATCCTGAATATTCATTGGAAGGACTGATGCTGAAGCTGAAACTCCAATACTTTTGCTACCTGATGAACTGACTCATTTGAAAAGACCCTGATGCTAGGAAAGATTGAAGGCGGGAGGAGAAGACAGAGGATGAGATGGTTGGGTAGCATCACCGACGCGATGGACATGAGTTTGAGTAGGCTCTGGGAGTTGGTGATGGACAGAGAAGCCTGGCACGGTCCATGGGGTTGCAAAGAGTTGGACATGACTGAGCAACTAAACTGACTGAAATGGAGATTTCCGGGACATGGGCCACCACCCACTCTTTGGTCTTTTAACTGCGCCATGGAACTGTCATGACCCCTCAGGCTGTGTCATTTCACTTGTTTATTGAGGATTAAAGTCTTGTCTGCCATCTTGGTCCCATTGGATTCTAATCAGTTTATGTTGTGTCTTTAGTCTATGTCATACTTTCAGAAGTTCTGCCCTGCCCCTTTCACTCCTGTTACACAACCATCTCACCCTTTGTTGTCTCCTGCCTTCAATCTTTCCCAGCATCAGTGTCTTTTCTAATTGGTCGGCTCTTCCCATCAGATGGCCAAAGAATTGTAGCTTCAGTTTCAGCATCAATACTTCCAATGAATATTCAGGGTTGATTTCCTTTAGGATTGACTGGTTTGATCTCCTTACTGTCCAAGGGACTCTCAAGAGTCTTCTCCAACACCACAGTTCGAAAGCATCAATTCTTCTGTGCTCAGCCTTTTTAGGATCCAGCTTTCACACTCATAACATGACTGCTGGAAAAACCAAAGCTTTGACTATACAGACCTTTTTGGCAGTTATGGCTCTAATTTTTAATATACTGTCTAGGTTTGTCATAGCTTTTCTTCCAAGGAGCATGTGTCTTTTAATTTCATGGCTGCAGTCACCATCTGCTGTGATTTTGAAGCCCAAGAAAATAAAATCTGTCACTGCTTCCATTTTTTCCACTTCTATTTGCCATGAATTGATGCTATGATCTTTGTTTTTTGAATGTTGAGTTTTAAGCTAGCGTTATCACTTTCCTCTTTCGCTTTCATCAAGAAGCTCTTTAGTTCCTCTTCACTTTCTGCCATAAGGGTGGTGTCATCTTACTGATATTTCTCCTAGCAATCTTGATTCCAGCTTGTGCTTCATCTAGCCGGGCATTTCACGTGATGTACTGGGCATATAAGTTAAGCCAGCAGGGTGACAATATGCAGCTTTGACGTATGTCTTTCCCGATTTGGAACTTGTCCATTGTTCCCTGTCTGGTTCTAACTGTTGTTTCTTGATCTGCAGACAGATTTCTCAGTAGGCTGGTAAGGTGGTCTGGTATTCCAGCCTCTTTTAGAATTTTCAACAGTTTGTTGTGATCTACAGAGTCAAAAGCTTTAGCATAGTCAATGAAGCAGAAGTAGATGTCCACTAAACGAGTGATTAGCAAATAGTCTGGTGTAGCTATAACTTAGGGAAGATGGCAGGATGTAACAAAACGTACAGGTAGAAAAGCTGAAAAGGGCTCGTTAGGAAGGGCCCTGCTTAGACTTTGAAGTTTTATTTTGGATAGAAAAAGTGATTCCGAAGCTCTCTGTCTGTTGACATGTAGCTTGGTAATTCCTTTCCCACTAAAACCAGTAGGACTGCCCCTGCCCAAGCATTTCTGAAACCCTCCCCAACTCCACCTCTTTAGTTTATTTTTGTCTAGTTCTCAACATCTGCTTGTCATAGGTATTAAGTACAGAGAGTACTTTGGGTTTCAAGTCCTCGGTGCTCTCTGTTTTCCCAATGTTTTCTTTCCTGAACGTGAAAAAGGCCAGGGAGAATTTTTAGAGAGGGACCATGAGCCCTTTTCTAGCTACCTCCCCAAGCCTTCTTTCCACCTCGCACCCACGGTATCACCAGGAAAGAGTAGGGACTCTGGAGAGAAGTCCAGAACTCTCTGCTTGCTTCTTCACTACTGTGGTCCCTGAGATCTGCACTTGAAGGTCCAGTCTGTGTTAGAGACCGAACAGCATTGGGGGTCCCTTGTCAGGCAGATTCCAACTTGCTGACCAGGCTTCAGGGCTCTTATCACCAAACAATGTCTTTTCAGAAAGTCACTTGCTAGCCACGCCACAGGAAGGCAGGGTATGATGTAGCCAACCCTGAAATCCAGGACTCTGGCTGGGTCTTATCAGCAACTTCCTTGCAAGTTTGAGCACAATCCTTTATCTTTCCGGTCCCGTGCTTCCTCTTCTGCAGAATGTGGAGTTAGCTGACCCCTTAGTCTCTCTATATCTGGGAGGCTTGGGACCCTGCCCTGCAGTCTACCAGTAATTTTCCTCTCTTCATCAATCAACAAATATTTGTGGATGTGCCCACATGCTCTGGCTCCTTGCTACATACATTTGGTTGATCATTAGCCTGGTTTTCTCTCTTTATGTTTTCTCTTTTCAAGTAAAACGATTCAAAAACTAAAGAACTATGCTGCTGCTGCTGCTGTTATTAAGTTGCTTCAGTTGTGTCCGACTCTGTGTGACCCCATAGACGGCAGCCCACCAGGCTCCCCCTTCCCTGGGATTTTCCAGGCAAGAGTACTGGAGTGGGTTGCCATTGCCTTCTCCAAAGAGCTATGAGAGGGGACTTAACTGGCAGTCCAGTGGTTAGGTCTCCAGGCTTCCACTGCAACGGATGTGGGTTTCATCCCTGGTTGGGGAACTAAGATCCTGCATGCTGCGGGGTGTGGCCAAAAAAAGCCCCAACAAAATGAAACAAACAATGCCAATAACAAACAAACAAACAAAACCAAGAGCTATGAGAGGGCTGAGAGGACATTTCTTACTTGGAAATATTTGTCAGGTCCTAGAAGCTGCAGTCCATGGGGTCGCGAAGAGTTGGACACTACTGAGCGACTTCACTTTCACATTTCACTTTCATGCATTGGAGAAGGAAAAGGCAACCCACTCCAGTGTTCTTATCTGGAGAATCCCAGGGCTGGCAGAACCTGGTGGGCTGCCGTCTATGGGGTCGCACAGAGTCGGACACGACTGAAGCAACTCAGCAGCAGTAGCAGCAGCAGCAGAAGCCATGGGAGGTCATTCCCAGCCTGGCTACTTCCCAGGAATAGGCCTTAACAAGCCTTTTCCTTCATTTTCTGAACCCTTCAGGTCCCAGACTTACATTCTTCCAGGTGATGTTCCAAACTGGGGTTTTGTATCACTGTCACACACTCACACTGCAAAAGCAAATGGCTTTGGCAATGCTGATTTGTAAAAAAAAAAAAAAATTGAGATATAGTTGATTTACAATATTATAAAAGTTTTAGGTGTACAGCATAGTGATTCACAATGTTTAAAGATTATACTCCATTTATAGTTATTATAAAATATTGATTACAGGCAATGCTGATTTTGTCAGCTCTTTCTCCTGACTATTCCGGTAGGTGGGTCAGTGATTTATTAATCCTGGTTCACAGCTGGCAGAGAACCAGGAAACAGTTCTTCCAGGGTCAGTGAGAGCGTGAAGATAAAAAATAAAATAGAGGCTTCTCATCTAGCTGGAGCCATTTTTGCATATGATATCCTTGCATCATGTGCGTCCAGAGTGACTTACCACCTCTCCCCAGATTTGGTAACTTTAAACCAAGAACCCACAGGAGAGACTGGAGCAAAACACATCCGGGATTCTCGATGCAACAGAAGACAAACTGAAGCTAATCTGAGGCTGCAGGTTTCAGTGGATGCCTGTTGCTACGGCATGAGTCACTCTCTCTAAGATGTAAAGGACAGAATCAAGCTGCTGAATGAAGAACTTTCCTTGCTCTATATCTTAATATTTTTATTTCAGGGGGAGATTTGTCATCTGAATAACTGCGCAAGGAGATAACAAGGACATTGCCTGAGAAAGACTGTCATTCACGGTCCCACAGGCCACTTAAGCTCAGTGTCATCACACGGCAGAAAGCAGGGGCTTCACCTTTGCAGATTAAACTCGCGGCCATTCAGTGGTGCCAGATGTGGGAGAGAAAGGACAACCAGCAGACTGGAATATATTCCTCAAGGGCAAATTATTAATATACAAAAAGAAATACAGTTATTAGGCAGATCTAATCTTTTTCACCCCATTGGGAAGCATAGAGAAAAAATGAAATTGTCATCCAAAGAGGCCTTAATGAGCATGTTCACTGTAAAGCGTAGAAGTCCAGTTGTGCTTCTTCCTATGGTTTACACTTTCCATATGCTCGCCTCTCTCTTTATCTAGGCTCTCTGTTCAAACACTAAAATACAAAAAAGTACATCATGAAACGAAACTTTTCCCATCCACCATCCCAGCTCTCTAGTTCCTACTTCCCACCCCCCGAGGATTACATTATGTTGTTTCATGTTCCCATCCAGTCTTCCATTCATATCTTCATTCTTGTCTGTATATATATCCCATGGACAAAGGAGCCTGGCGGGCTACAGTCCATGGGGTCGCAAAGAGTCAGACATGACTTAAGGACTAAAGAGCAGCAGGAGCATCTTCAGGGCTCATTAATCATTTGGCCTTATTAATCATTACTATTTTTAAGGATAATGATGTTGATAAAACTTTCCAGAGCCCCCCATCCCCTCAGGATACAGTTCACGGCTACCCTGGGCCCTTTTGTCAGCTCTGAGGACCAGCTTCATCTCTGGTTCCCACTCCTCTTCGCAGCTCTACTGCGTCTTCCAGCTCCTTTGAACATGCTGTTCCTTTTGTCTGGAACATTCTTCTCTTCCTGAAACACAGCTAATTCCCCACCCCTACCCTGCTTTCCCTGGCTAATCTCCAACTCATCTTTTAGGTCTTGGCTTGGAATCACTATGTCTGTGCCTGTCTCCTTCCATCAGCACACGGTCTTGAATTACTCATTCATTCATTTCATAAACATACACTGAGTGTTGCTTACTTGCCAGGCACTGCTTTAGGCTGATCTACCACACTGGAGTGTCACTGCCTGCGTTGATACCTCATATATATGTGTGTGTGTTATTGCACTGTAATTCACATATCATCAAATTTACCCTCTCAGTGCTTTTTTTTTGGTATATGCACAAGGTTGTACAACCATCACCATGATCTAATTCCAGAACATTTTCATCACTCCAAAAATAAACCCAGTAGCAGGCATTCTCCATTCTCCCCTCCCTTCCTTCCCCCAACCCCCACCTTTCTTTCTGTCAATAAATTTGCCTATTCTGGACATTTCATACTTCTTTTACTTAGTGTTTTCAAGATTTATTCATGTAGTAGCATGTATCAGCACTTCTTTTTTTTTTTTTTCCTAAGCTGGACTCCTTCTTTTTTTTTTTAGCATTTCGTTCTTTTAATGACTGTCCATTGTATGAATATATCACATTTGCTTTACCCATCCACCAGTTGATGAACATTTAGGTTAGTGTTTCTTCTGAAGCCCTGTGAGAACAAGACTCCATTTGTTTTGCTCACTGTCATATCCCAGAACCTAGTGCAATACCTGGCACTTATTAGAAATTCATATTTTGGGAATTACCTGGCTGTCCAGTGGTTAGGACTCTGCTTTCACCATTGGGGGCCCAGGTTGGATTCCTGGTTAAGGAACTAAGGTTCCACAAGCCTCCCAGTAAAGAAAAAAAAAAAAAAAAAAAAGGTTTATATTTTGTTCAACTTTTAAAAAAAAGTGTTGAATGAATAGGTAAATCAAAAGCTAGTTAGATGGTTATAATTCTTATGGATTATATATTTATCTCCTCAGTAGAGATCTGGGGAGGGTATCCTCTTTTCTGCACAGTACTGAACTACCTGTCTTCTTTCTTCAGGGAGGAAACTGGGTTAAATTTAACCTTTCTTGTTTTTCTTCAAATCACTCATTTGGATCTTAGCTGTATACAAATTCCCCATTTGGAAACTTACAGATAATGTTTTGGGTATTAAAACATTGTTTTTTCCTTCATCATTTCTCATACAGAAATCTCAACTTCCTTCTGCAGGGCTTTTTGCTGCTTGCAAAGGCCGCCTATTCCTTCCAAGCTGGTCACACTGAGACAATCAATACCTATGACAGATCAACCTTTCTTTTTTCAGTTTTAATATTTCTTTGCACCCTGTTTTGGCTCCTTGATTTGGAAGTATCTGACATTTAGAACAAGGAAGTCAGTTAGACCAGGGACTGAGTGACAGACAGTCCTAGGCAGCACTCAGCACTTAAAAAAATAGCTGTTGAACAAATGAATGAACGAAAGAATGGAATGAGTGAGTGAATGTGAATATGTGAGGGAGACATTGCAAAACGCAGACTCGGTGAGCAAATATTGGGTACCTGCTGTGTCCCAGGCCCTGCGATGCATACCTGGATAAACGGTAAACAAAACAGGAGTCCTTCCTTGAACCAGGGAGTTTCTAAAATCACTAGTTCTAGCTGCATTATTAGATTTCCACGTCTGTTATTTTTTTTTAATCGTACACCTGATGATTTTCAGAGTCGCATTTTATCTTAAGGATCTACCCATTTGCTTAAGTCCAAAATAGGAAGTTCTGATCTATTGGCAGCAAAATCTGAAATCACAAGCAACACCCCCCCTACACACCCCCCAGCCCTGTTTAATCCCGGAAAAACTATCGAGCCCCAAAACGCTAAACTTCCTGGTGTTGGGGATTCCAGGACATTGAACCTCAGATAGAACGGACAGCAAGTCCACCAGAGGGTGCTGCGGGGGCAAATTCGTGCCGGGAAGGGAGCTTGACCAGTGACCCTCGGGGCTAGGTAGGCGTCTGGAGTCCTTTTTCTTCTTCCCCGGGTTTCTTTCCCACCCTTTGGACCACCGCCGCCCCTCCGCCCACGGGGGGATTCCCCCTGAATGACCAGCTGCTCTTGGGGGCTTAAAGGTGCCGCGTCGCCTCTGGTCCTGAGCTCCAGCGGCTCGGACCACGCCTGCCCCGGGGCCATCGGACAGGGCAGGGCCGGGCCGGGCGGGGCGGGCGAGGCGTCCACGCCCCGAGTCCCCGCCCGGCGCCGCGCGGGCCGCGAAGGGGTTAACGCGGGGGGCGGGGGCGGGGGCGCCGCCGCGCCTGCGCGCTGCCGCCCTCCATTGTCTCCGCGGCGGCGAGGAGCGCCGGCGAGCGCAGCCCGGGAGCGAGCGGCGCGGCCGGCGGGGCCCGCGCGGCAGGGCCGAGAGCGCGACGCGAGCGCGGCTTCGCGAGCTCCGCGGGCCGCCGGCGCCGCAGCCCGCCCGGGCCTCGGGGGTCCGGGCCGCCGTCCCGGCCGCGGCGTCTTGAGGCGGCACGCGCCGGCGCCCCCGCCCTCCTCCTCCGGCGGCCGCTGCCGGGCGGGCGGCCTCCTCCCCGCGGCGCCCGGCCCTCGGGAGCCCGGGGGCGGCCTGGGGCGCGCCGAGCCCGCGCGCCTCGCCTCTCCGGACCTTGAGGGGAATCATGCGCCGGGCTCGGGACGCCTGCAGCCCGTAGTCTGGGTCCTGCTCGGGTCCTCTCTTTTTCCTTTTTCCCTTCCCCTCCGGTCTCCTTTTTGCTCCCCCGTATGCCCGCCCAGCCCTGCCCCCGCCGCTGAGGACAGGGGGAGGGTCTCGGCCTGCAGGCTCCCGCCCCGCCGGGGCCCGGGCGAGCATGGGCGGCAAGCAGAGCACAGCGGCCCGCTCGCGCGGCCCCTTCCCGGGGGTCTCCACCGACGACAGCGCCGTGCCCCCGCCGGGAGGGGCGCCCCACTTCGGGCACTACCGGGCGGGCGGCGGGGCCATGGGGCTCCGCAGCCGCTCGGTCAGCTCCGTGGCGGGCATGGGCATGGACCCCAGCACGGCCAGCGGGGTGCCCTTTGGCCTCTACACCCCCGCCTCCCGAGGGACCGGCGACGCCGAGAGGGCGCCCGGCAGCGGAGGGTCGACGTCCGACTCCACCTATGCCCACGGCAATGGTTACCAGGAGACGGGTGGCGGTCACCATAGAGACGGGATGCTGTACCTGGGCTCCCGAGCCTCGCTAGCGGATGCTCTACCTCTGCACATCGCACCCCGGTGGTTCAGCTCGCACAGTGGTGAGTCCGCGGGCGCCAGAGGCCTCGGAGGGTGGGGTGCCAGGGAGGGCGCGCCGAGGTGCCCCGCACCTTCGCACGCGTGCACGCAAAAGGTCTGGAGGTAAAAGTGCGGTACCTGGATCTGGCTGTCGTCCTCTTGGTTCCCGAAGCCAAGGGATGAATGGAATACCCACTCTCTAGAAATGAGGCTTTCTGAGAGGCCGAGGAGAGCCAGGTGTGTGAGGACTTCAGGCGTTGGTTCACTTGTGGATGCCTGTTGAAGTCTCATTCATTGGCCTCCCCGTCCTCAGAGAAGTCTGGCTGGTCGCAAGTCGGCCTCCGTGCTTCCTTTCTGTTACTGCTGCATTGTGCTGGGTGCACCGGTAACACAGAAGGGATCCAATTGGACCGAGCATCTCAGACAAAGGATGTGAAGAGAAGATTGGGGCCAAGTGGGGTTTGGATGAGGGCACTTGCTCTTGCTGGAGAAGTGGGTGCCCAGTTTTGCGGCTGTGCTGGAAATCTGAATTGTTTAAAATGGAGCGGCCGACAGGCTGCTGCCATAGACAGGTGTGGCCTGCTGGTCGGAGGGCGCAGCCAGGGAGCCTCCCTGGGAGGCTTTGCGTGACTGGGGCCCTGGTTACCCGTGCTGCATGCAGTAGCAGCCTTGGCTCAGTGTCTCTTGGATCCCTCCATCTTTCTTCTTCTCCTCCATGCTGAAGTGCTTGGGTATTCTGCATCTTCTTGTGACCAAGACATGGCAGTTCTCTTGCACTGCTGTTGGCACATGTCGGGGGGAAAGGAGGAGTCAAAGGACCTGGATGAATTCATTTTGTGAACTTCTGGTGACAGGTCAGCAAAAAGCTGGAGGAGGATTTCCTAGACTCTGGCAGGGCAGAAAAGACACTGGCAGGAGCTTCTGGAGGAAAACAGGTCTGTCTGCTTAGCTAACCTGAGAAACCAGGTTAGGCCTCCAGAAAATTGGTCAGAAGGGGTGTGGGGCTGCTATTTACTAATTGGCGAGTTGGAGTAAAGAAGTTAACATATTCAGACTCCTTTGGGCGACTTCAGAAAATTTAGATACTGTGTAGAAGAAAGATTGCTCTATGGAGGATTTATCTGTTGGATCACTGCTTGCTCTTGTGAAATAGGGGAGACACTTTGGATCTCTATTTCTGGAAATAATGTTAATTTTTTTTTCAGTTCTTTAAACCGATTGTGAAATGAGTTTTCGGGAGGAATAGTGACTAATTTAGGGTAATCCTTGAAAGTGGCTTTTAATTGCTAGGATGGAATTTTAATCCCTGAACAGACTTCTAGATATAATTTGGACACTGCCCTGAAGAGATGTAGGGTGTGATTACCTCTGGCACTTTCAGACATCATTTGATCAGCTTTAGACATCTTAAACTTAGTAATCTTCCTTATAAAATTTGGTCCAGAAAGGGTCAGGTGTATTTTTGAGGTGATTGTAGTTAAGTTTTTAAGAAAGCTGTCATTAGTGTCTGAGTTTAAACAGAAAAGCACTATAAGACAGTTCTCAAAAGTCACAGGTAGAATTTTGTGTGTTGCAGGAATGTAATCTTAGAGTAGGAGTTCCCTTTTTCCACTCAAATTTCTTTTCTTTTACCAGAAAGTTCTTTTTCCTTATTCCGCCACCAGGTTCCATGCCAGAGTTATGAGCTTGCATTTGGATTCTAAAATTCAGACTCTTCAGCTGTAAAACGTTAATTTTTTTTTTTTTCCTTTTTCCAGCTAGAGGTTAGGAAGACCTGCTGAACCAGGGACTACAGGGAAAGTTGAAGCATATTAATCCCTTGAGGGATTGACATTGAAGTGTGTGTTGGGGGGGGCTGCTGTTAATATTTCGGGTAATCTGGTCATCATAGGGCCATCCTGGCCTTTGCAGGCATTGAACATGCCGGGCTCTGCCCATTCAGCGCCCCCACAAATTTCAGAGCGCTCCTGGTTGGGGCTTGAGAACCACTGCCTTAGGGATTTGTTGTTTTATGCAAGTGAAATAATTAGTTTTTCCTGTGCAGCGCACTTGAGAGGAACTTTGATGCTTCTGTTCTTCTGCAGTGGTGGTTCTCCTCACCTTCTGAAATAGGCCACAAGCCCTTCCTTCCAGGACATCCCCTTCCTTTCTTGTTCACTGCTCGCTTGCTGTGAGACAAGAAACTTGTTTCCGTCGTGGGGCCTTTGGGTAAGGTCCCAGCAGTTCTCACTCTCGTGTCTGAGGAGCAGAGGAGTAAGGGTTTCAGGGCACGGTTGACTAGGTGTCTGAAGTTGTTGTGATGTTGTTTGTGTTTCCAAGGTGCTTTTGGATCTCTTCATGGGCACAAAAAACAGACGTCTGAGAAGCAAGTAGGGGAGTTCAGTGAGCACGAGGCTTCCTCAGAGGGATTGAGCTGACACGGTGTCAAGGGGCAGAATGCTAGGGTCCCAGGAGCTGGGACCGTGGACGAGACACCTCACCTCTTTTGAGTCTTGTCTTGGTTATTTTAAAAATACAGATAACAGCCTGTAAAGGCTGTTCCCCAAATCTTGTGACAATACATGGCAGTCACATTTGCCCTCGCCGGGGTCGTGACCCTAGCTTGCACCCTCTGCTCCCTTTGCCTGGAATGCTTTTCTGTCCATTCTGTACATGGATAACTTTTTATGATCCCTTGAGGCTTACCTTAAATTTCTCCTCAGGGACCACTCTTAAAAACTGCCTCCCTCCTGTGAGTCTCTTCCATCACTCACCTGTTGCCTTAATAGCACTTAACACGCTTTATTTATCCGTTTACTCTTTCTGTTTACGTCATCTGAAGTTTTACTCCATGAGCGCAGGACTGTGCCTCTTGACCACTGTTGTAACTCCTGCACTCTGTGTGCCAGGCACAAATATTTGTTGAGTGAGTGAATTTGAATGCTGTATATCCATCATGTCATTACTCATCACTGTAACAGTAGGAGGTAAAATGTTTTTATTCCCATTTTACAGGTGAGGAAACTGAGGCGTAGAGGGAGATTAAGGAACCCCCACAAGGCCGGACAGCTAATGGGGGGCAGAGCTGGGATTGCAGTGTAGGCCTGCCAGCGTCAGAATCCATTTGACCTCTTAGCCATTACCCTCTGCTTCCTCTCATCCTAAAACAGAGGAAGCTGGGGAGCCTTGTGGAAATCTCCCTGGCCTGCTTGTCAGAGGGCTGGGCTCCTTTCCTGCTTGGGCCGCTCCTTAACTGCCTGACTTGTGACCTTGTGCAGGTGAGTCCTTTCACCTCGAAGTTAACCGTTTCTCCACCTGTTAAAATGGAGATCATACCTTCTCTGCCCACCTTACCGGGTGACTGTTGTGGCCTCACGAGAGGCTGTTTACGAAAGCCAAGTAACTTGCAGTGGGAAGTTCTTATCTTACAGGGGTCACTTCCGTAGTTCTCTGCCTTCTTTCACCTCCTCAGAATCTGCTGGGCAGAGAGAGACTTAGAATCGTGGGGACTCTTTGTCCAGAATGAAAGCAAGTGCCCTCTGCTGAAATCTGACCTGTATTGAGGGGGCCATCTGTAGTTAACAAATGCCGTTTGAGAAGAGCCGCCTAATAGAATCCAAGTCCCTTCTTTTCCACATTAAAATGTGTTTTGCTATAAGGTTTTTCACTCCTCTTATGGTTGTCTGGGTGGTATTCTGGAGGTCTGGTCATCCTTTTATAGTCCTGTTTAATTCAGAATGCAGATTGCCAAATGTAGGGGGGAAATATAGAGACCCAGCATGTTGAAAGGAAGAGGTTGCCCGTTCCTGGGCCTGAGTATAAATGGCCGGTCATAGAGATTTCCCTCCGCCTTCTTAGTCATATATGTATACACGTATGTGTTCAGGAAACTAAACTGTTCTGTCTTGTCACCAGGCCATCGAAGGGGCCAGTAGAAGGTGACTTTTGCTAAGTCTTTGAACCTGCCAGCAGGATATCTCATGGGTTCTGTTGCTGGCATTCTGGGGTTCTCAAGTGATTTGATCTTCTCTATTCTTAAATAGAGAGAGTTGCCAATCCCATTGGAGTAGATCAGAAAGCCTCTTTGTGCCTCACTCTAGGTGTGCTGGATGTAATGGTCCTTGCCATGGATTCTGGAGAAGGAAAACCATTCTGTGGCCTCCAAGTAGCAGGATGAGTCCTTGCCCTGCAAAAGTTCTATTCTTAATGAAGACTAGTGTTTTTTTTTTTTTGGAAGACTTTTTACAAAGCAGAGTTTTTAGTTCTCTGTTACCATGAGGGATTGTTTGCTATAAAAGAAAAGTAGGGTTCCCTTGAGAAGATCATTTCTTGAAGGTCACAGTTACTTCTTCCTCATTGGGGTTTGAAAGGTGTTGCAAAAAAACAGTGGTTTCACTCTGTTATGGGATGTGTACATTTTGCCATTAAACAGAGACACACCAATGGCGACCCACTCCAGTACTCTTGCCTGGAAAATCCCACGGGTGGAGGAGCCTGGTAGGCTGCAGTCCATGGGGTCGCTAAGAGTCGGACACGACTGAGCGACTTCACTTTCACTCTTCACTTTCATGCTTTGGAGAAGGACATGGCAACCCACTCCAGTATTCTTGCCTGGAGAATCCCAGGGACCGAGGAGCCTGGTGGGCTGCCGTCTGTGGGGGCGCACAGAGGCAGACACGACTGAAGCGACTTAGCAGCAGCAGCAGCAGCACCCCAAATAGGTCACAAGGAATACTCTCTGAGCCAAAGCCACTCTTTACCAGAAATGCAACTCTAGTTGCTTTTGGGAAAAGGAACATGCTTTGTATTTTACAGATATGATATTCAACCCAAGTTTATTGGGCACTTATATTTTAGCAAACCCAATTTTAAAACTAAACTTCAATTTTGACAGCTTCAAAATTGGGGGAAATGTCATAGGGAAGTGGTGGTAACTTAAATGGGCTCTTGGTCTCGCTCTTACTAACCCTTAAGTAGGGGGTGTTTTTAATGACTGGGTCACTGAGGTTGTGGTACCAACATTTCGAAGTTAGTCCAAAACTTAAATCCTGTTACTAGTCTTGTGATGAATGCTTACAAATTTTCATCTGTCTCTTTTCCAGGCTTTGTCCTGGCCTGTCTCAATCAGATGGTTCCTAGTGATGATGGTGGGTGTAGGCTTGAGTATGAGACCTGGCAGTTTTCACCTCTGAACCTTTATTTCCTCACAAGGTCACATGTTTATCCTTGAAACCAACGGTTGGGTTCCTGATTTTGATAGGTTGAATGGATGAGGGGTGAGTTGTGGGTGTGAGGGAATAACCTGAAGAGCAACCCTCAAGTGTGAAGCAAATAAAGAACCAAGTTGAATCTTAAAGCAGCAGCTGGGGTACTTTATAGACTGGTGAGACTGTTTACCTTGAGATCTCCCTGGAGTTGCTGGAATTGAGAGTACAGCCTTGCTCTGCTGGGAGTAAAGAGGAAGGAGGAGTTGGCTGCGCCCTGTAAAGTTAGAGGAGGCATGGTAAGAATTTATAGTGCACTCCCAAATCTGTAGTGAGAAGGAGGCAGATGCGAACGCCGAGCTCTCCTGATTTCTGTGAATGGTTCACAGGGTGTGCAAACTTGACTCTGCCCAGTATTCTCCAGAGCCTCGTTAACAAATGCAGCTCCCAGAGTTCAGTAGAACCTGCATTTGTCACAAATGATTCTAAAAATGTAGTCAGAATACCTGCTATAAAGGAAAGGCTCCCCGACCATGGATCTAACTTTTCTCTCCCCAGAGAACTCCGAATGCTTTTCTTATGCATTCATCTCTTTCAGCATCTCTCAACTAGATTCCCGAGTGGGATCCACACAGGTCTTGCCTTCTGTTGCTCCCAGAGGGTGTAGCCATCCAGCAAGAGCATTGTTCAGTTTTTGCCCATTTTCTCTCACACGGAACCAAGCGTTTTTCTCCTGCAGGCAGGCCTGAGCCAGTCTGCCCTGGTCCCCCTTCGCTCCGAACAGAAGGTGGTTGGGACAGGGTCCCCTCCTCCATGCTCCTCCTCCCCTGGTTTTTTCTCCTGAGGCCTGTGTGCTGTTAGCTGCTTGTGCTGCAGGAGGGCTTCCTGAGTTACATCCTCTTTCTTCTGTCCCCAGCCGGGAAGCTAGACAAGCCAAGCTCTTAGGATAAATCCAGACTTTAACGTGGACAAAACACCTTTTTCATTTTAATTTTTAATTGACGAAGTATGGACCTGTATGTGTAGATCTGTTGAACTGAGACATTGACTTATTCAACTGAGACTGATTGCTTCCAGTGTCCCTAGGTGCTGGGCATGTATACTTAACGGTGAAGGTGAGTAGCATTACTTTGTTCTTTCTAAGAATTTTTGCTTCCTCACTCCTCTGAGAGAGTCTGAATACTGCAGCCCGCGGCAGATTTGGCCTCCTTCTTCGTTCCCCTGTTGAACACACAGGCAGGTTCGCGTGTTTGCCCATGAGGTGCTACAGGGATGGCCTCCTCCCTGCCCTTGGCTCAACTCTCCCTTCTTTCCTCAGCCCTCTGTCTGCGCTGGGGCAGGTCATCTGTTCTTTGGGTTTCCAGTCAAGCGCCTACTAAGAAGAAATTCCTCATATGTGCCAACATGAGCGGTCCTCTCCTCCATGGAAATTGCAAAAGAAAAACATTTTTTTGAAATTATCTTTGCCTTCAGTATCTTTGTCATCCCTAGAGCCTCTTTTCTTTCTGGTCACTGAACACTGTTTTCACCGCTCTTAACCCATGTCTGTGAAAGTTATCCTAAGCCAAAATGTACTTAAGGAAATGTAAGTAAGAGTTTCTCCTCCTTGGTCTTGTGTTTGTCTGTGAGCTCCACGACATTGACACTTTAGTGCTGTTTTAAGTAATTTTTGGAGGCAGTGCTGGTGACCAAAATGTTATTTCTCCCCCAGAAATTTTAAAATCTGTTTTATATTTGAGGGTTTTTTTTTTTTTTTTTTTTTTTCTAACCCAAAGTAAAGAATATAGGATGTTCCATGCTGAAAGACTTTGTATAGACTTTGGCTGTTGAGGTGATCCCTTAGTCTCTGAAGGATAATCTTTGGAGAAACCTCTCCTTGCATTTCCGTGTATTTGACCTCTTGGTCTTGGTGAATTACACTCAGTTTACCATGGCTCCAGCTTGCTTATTGATCATAGCTTCAGCCCTCTACAAAATGTAGTTAAATAAACCATGCTTCAAAAATAGTTATTCTGTAATTAGTCACCTCTGTATTGTACAATGTCTTTTAAGGTCGAAGTTGATTTTTAGCATGTGGAGAAACTTAAATCTGGAGTCGCCCACACCATCTGAGACAGAGGTAGGAGGAGAATGCAAAGCTGAGACCCCGAGACCTTAGCCAGCTTGGCCATTTTGCCCACATTTCTCCAGTGTTTGGAGAACACCCCTAATCCTCTACCCCTGCTGAGATGGTGCTTTCCCTTAGAGAAAGCTCTTAGGATTCTTTATCTTGATTCCCACCTTGGTACTCCAGGAGTCCCGCAAGGATTTGAGGGAGCCCTAGGGATTCCAGTCTAAACCGATGGAGCATTTGGTCCACCATGAATACAGATGAGTTTTCTGTAATATTGTTTTATTCTCTTTAGATCATACACACTGCTAATGCCCTCAAAGGTGCAGCACCAGCTAAGTCAGCTTTTCAAAGAAACTTTGTGACGACACTGCCCACTATTGTAATTAGCATCACGAAATGTAATGTTAGATTTCCTCATTCCTGGTCAGGAATGGCTGAAAGATTGATACCATTGCAGCCAGTTGCCCTGATGAACTCTGGTTAAATTCAAGGCCTGTGCTCAGGATTGGCTTGCAAGCTAGCTGCCTTCCATCTTAATATCTGAACAAGCCCAGTCATGTTGGCTGTGTTTAATCCATCTATTTCCTGCTGCTGCTGCTGCTGCTGCTGCTAAGTCACTTCAGCCGTGTCCAACTCTGTGCGACCCCATTTCCTACCTCCTCTCAAATGCAGAGGCCAAATGCAACGTAAAAGAATGGTGAATCTAAGTATCTCCAGTATTTTGAGGTATAGGAATCTCCTATGAAGTGGCAGACCTTTGAGAAATAGTATTATGAGCTGTTCTGTTTTTGCTGTGGCTTTGGAAAACCTTTGGATTCTTCTACTGAACATTTGTTTGGGGGAAAAAAATCTTTTTAATGAAACAGTGTGAGTCACAGAGCAGCCACTCCTTCTCATAATAGCATTTCTCACCAGGGGAATTTTTGGTAGCTGTTGGGGGAGGATTTGAGTAGGTTGTCGAAGATAAATCCCTCGGTCGAACATAGCCAAAGGGCTGCCATATCAGAACTCTGGTGCTTTCCGTGCTGACAGCAAGCCCTGAATTCAAAGTGCAGGACAGCAGAATAGAATGGGGAAGGCCTGTGCCTGAGAACTGTCACAGTGACCTGACCAATGAGGTTGGCGTTTCAGCATTCAGACTCTCCATTAAAACAGCGTTGTAGTGTAAAAGGACCGTGAAACAGACTCCTTGGGTTAGAGGGCCTGAGACTGTGTACTAGAACAATTATTTCTGGATTAAGGGATGACTGTGGTCCTAATGATGAGACTCATAAGAGCCACAAGCATGCCTGCTTTTTCCACATTGTGAAATGGTGGCATGGCGCCTGGCGCTGACCGCCTCACACAGAGGATTCGCACAGGGTCTGTGCTCTTAAGACTTCAGGTCTAATAAGCACTTAGAGTAACACTCTGGGAACCCTTGAGCCAGTGTCTTTGTGGGATGGTGAAGAGGGGATGCAAGAGACACCGAGACTTAGAACAAACCAGGGTTATACCACCAGCATCCAGAATGCCTGTCTTCAGCATCTCTGCCCACCAGAACCCGAGTTTTCACCGTTTGCAGCTTGAGTGACTTAACAGTACTTCTTCGGTCCTCATGTCTGAACCACGGCTTATGTAAGCTACAGACGAAGGAAAGTCTGAAAGGTTATTACAACTGTTGAGATTTGCTTTCCTTTGGAAAGTCAGAGCTGTCTCCATTCCGTGTTTTCCTGGCTTTGTACTTTTCTTCAAAGCCTTTTACCAGTTCCAAGTCTCCAGAGCTCAGTGAGGGGGAACAGGAAGCCAGCGTTTGATGCCTAAGAGCCAGCAATAACTAAGAGAAAAGGGCAGAAGCAGGGAACTGGGAGGGGGAGTTGTGGGCCTTGAAGGTATCCAGGCCTCTAGGATTATAGATGCATCCTGCAGAGATGACTTTAACCAACTTGCTCAAACAAGGAAAAACCAGTAGGAACCTCTGTTCTGAGAATTCAAATTTCTCTTCGATGGTATAGTGAGGCTCAATATTTTTAATTGATGGCATGATTACAAAATACCTTTTCCCTAAGGAGTTCCAAACAATTTCTAAAAAATGATTATCACTTTTATAAAATAGCGGAATAACTTTCCTCTCTTTCCCTGGAGGGTCCCCAGGGTACATCTTGTCATGGGATCCAGGCTGGAGCCTGACCCTTCCTTTTCCTGTCCATTCACATTAGATGAACTCTGTGAAGTCCCAGTCCTGTGACTGCAAGATGGAAGGGTCACAGGGGTTTGTGCTATTTGAGTTTTGGTTTCACTTGCATATTTTAGGAAATCAAATAGTGTGGCTCTGAATAGGAATTCTTGTCTCTTGGAATCTTTTCAAAAATGAGCTGTTTCAGGCATCCAAGAGAGAATGTGCTAACCTACCAAGCAGATAAGTAAATAGAACATTATAGATGCAATTGTATGGACCTCACGCGAGTCATAGGTTTCTCCTTCCCTTCCCAAAGGTAACCTCTGCCCTGATTCTCCTGTTGATCTTCCTATATATGTTTCTACTTTTTACTCCCTGTTTCTATCTAAAATAGTATTTGCAGCGTTCAATTTAAACTTCATAGTGTCTCGTCTTTTTATATCTCTGTCTGTAGATGCACCTCAAGGTTGGATCTGGGATCTGTAAATCCGCTGTGCTGTTGCTGCTGTAATGCGTTCATCTCTGCTGCTCTTCTCTATTGTATGAATGTCGCACAGATATCACCGTTTATCCATCCATTCTCTTGGATATCAGTGGATATGAAAGTTATTTTCAGTTACGTCGAGAATATTTTGCTGTTTGCTTGCATATTTGAGTGAGAGTTTTTCTAGAGTACATTCTTAGTCATGAGCTCGCTGGGTCATAGGCTCATCAAGAGGCTCCAACTCTTGATTGAATACTACCCAGTAGATGGCCAGTGTGCTGGTACCAATTTTATACCCCCAGATAGCATAGATTCACTTGCTCCATGTTCTTGCCGAAACTTGATATTGTTACACTTGAATTTTTGGCAAGCTCTAGTAAGTGCGAGATGGTGTATCATTGTGATTTTTATTATTTATATACATATAAATTAATATGCTAGTATATTTTTAATTATCATGCTTGTTCATGTCTTTTATCCATATTTATATTGGATGGTTCCTCCTTTTCTTACGAGTCCATATAATATGAGTTTGTGTTTTTGTTTCGTTGGTTTCCAGATACACATCTGAAGCATATGTTATACAGATGTCTGTCTCCCAGTTTTGGGGTTACCTCTTTATTCTTTTTGCACTTTCTTATGGTTAATTTACCTTTAATATAATATTCCAATGTTTTCCCTCATGGCTTATGCATTTTGTGTCTTAAGAAAGGTTGTCTTTCCCTGAGGTCAGAAGAGATATCGTACATTATCTTCTGAAAATTTCTGAATTTTTGTCTTTCATACTTCAGTCCTTAAGCTATGGAGAATTAAATTGTTTGAATGGGATAAGATAAGGATATCTTTTCCTTCTTCCATATGAATAGCCAGCTCTCCCAACAGCAAGTGAAGAATGGTAAAGCCTTTTCCTACTGATTCGCAAAGCTACCTTTATCAAGTTTCCAAATACCTCTATCCAGATAATCAAGTTTCCTTCCAGGCATAGGTTTGTTCCTGGGCTTTTTGTTCTGTTCCATTGGCCAAGTTGTCTATCCTTGTGCTAATACTTTCTTAATTACTGTAGTTTTGTCTTGCTGTGTGGAAGGGCAAATCCTTTCAACTTGTTATTTATTCTCTTTCAAAGCTGTGTTGTCTAAATAAAGCTTTCTAGGGGACAAAGAAGGGAATCCGGATAGAATCAGCAAAATGAAGTACAGAGTACCAGGAACTGCTCTGTTTATAGCTGTTTTTCTTAGTGACAGGACATCTGGCAAACTGACCCCAGTGGGCAGTTACAAATTTTTTCCCCTACTATATTGCACAAACAATATCATTTCCCTATGTCTTTGTATTGTAAGCAGCAGAATAAACAGTTCTGTATGTTACAGACAACAACAATAAAAACAACACAAACTGGTTAGTTATTTTTGGTGCTTTTTGCATCCATGTAAAATTTAAAATCAGCTTTGACAGCTTTTGTGGGGAAGGAACTGTTAGGATATTTATTGGAGTTTTACGTTGAGTTTATCAATTGCCGTCTTTCAATTGGTTCAGTTGGGTCTACCCATGAACCTGATGGGAATGGACCTAACAGATAAAAGAAATTTTTTTTTTTTACTTTTTTTAAACTTTGAAATAATTTCAGACTCATAGAAGAAGCCAGTGGAGACCCACTCCAGTACTCTTGCCTGGAAAATCCCATGGACAGAGGAGCCTGGTGGGCTGCAATCCATGGGGTTGCGAAGATTGGGACACGACTGAGCCACTTCACTTTAACTTTCATGCACTGGAGAAGGAAATGGCAACCCACTCCAGTGTTCTTGCCTGGAGGATCCCAGGGACGGGGGAGCCTGCTAGGCTGCCGTCTCTGGGGTCGCACAGAGTCAGACACGACTGAAGCGACTTAGCAGCAGCAACGGCAGGCTTATAGAAAAGTGGCAAAATGCAGAATAAATATTGCATTTCCATTAGCCAGAATGTTCAGATGTTACTGAAAAGAGTTAAGCAGTTGAGTATCCACCAAGTTCTTGACTTTGCAAAGCAGCTTAAAGTCCTAATACACGAAGCATCTCAAGTCTGAGAAATCTCCATTGATCTGTTGCTAGGAATGGGAGAACCACATGATGTTAAAGTGAGGTGATGTCTGAAGGGGCGGATAGGCCTCACACGGAGATCTGCTTTCTTCCGAGTTGGTCTGTGTCTTTCTGTGATTTGATGTAATCAGGCCCCAGTCTCTGCTCGCCCGGTGTGTGCTGTGCTGTGATCTCTGCTAAAAGAGGGGCTTCTTGCTTTCAGTTAAGTCTTAAGACAGCTAGAGGCTGGGTAATTCCGGTCAAGTGTGCCTCAGTATCACCTGAGAATGTCTTTTGGAGCCTTGACTTCGAGTCAGAGGTTCCTGTATGGGGGATGCCTGCAGTGAGACACCCCTTCCTGGAAGACAGCTATGCTTACCAGTGCATCACCAGTACACACGAGACAACCCTTCTTGGGAGAGGCAGTGTGGGGTGGTGGTTAAGGTTAAGTGAGACTTATAACAATTAAATCTTTCATATGTACTTTGTATCAGTTTATTGAGCTTATTGACATATCCACCTCTCTCAAAACAGTGCCCAGAGGGTAGTAAGTGATCAGTAAAAGTAACTACTGAATGTCTCTGGGTAAAGCTGAGTAATTATCTAAAGATCGCGAATCTTTTTTCATTAGATTTATCCGTAGGTACCTTATAGTTTTTGTTATTGCTGTAAGTAACATTTAAAATGTTTTTATAACTATTTCAGGTTTCTGGTATATTCAGCAGACTTGCTGAACTCTTGTAGGTCTGATAGTTTTAATGGAAAGCATCTACAGAGAAAACCCAGGCGAGTCAGGTTGGTAAATAATCACTGTTTCGTTTCTTCTTTTCTAATTCCCCTGCGTGTCAGTCCTCTTTCCTACTCCAGGATTGCTGACGGCTTCCTGTGTTAAAAGCCTATTTGAATCTCTGTAACCATGGGCATTCTTGTTTTCCTCCTAGTGAAGAAAGTGCTTCTTGCATGAAAAGATTTGTCTGTGTTTTTGTTGGATAGCCTTCATTCCCTCAAAGGTGAATTCCCTTGTGTTCTTAATTTGTTAAATTAAATATTTCAAATGGCTATTGTATCAGATTTTCCCTTGCATTTATTCAGATTGTTCTTCTTTATTATTTCACGTACTTTTTCTTCTGGTCTGTTTTGTTTGGTATTAATGTCAGTATTCTTTTTGTAACTGTTTGCTGGGATCTTTTCCTGTCCTTTTATTTTCAGTCCCTGTGTCCTCATGTCTTAGATGTATCTTCTGTAAATGACAGATAGTTGGATTCTTTTTCAAGCTAATCTGAGACTTTTAATTGGCAAATTTAATTCACTTTAAAAATGCTGCGAATACGACTATATGTTAATTAAATATCTCACTGTGTATAGTTACTTTGTGTTATATAGCATGTTTTCTGTTTGCGTTTTTCTGCTTTCCTTCCTTCTGCTATGTAAGTTTTCTTTATCTCCATTTGGGAGCTTTCAATTCTTTTAGAGGCTCCTCTTAAATTTTTGGCCTGCATGTTTGAAAATAATCTAATGTTAAATTAATATCACTTCTCTCTTCCCAAATAAAAAAGAAGCCGCAGTTTGTCTTAAACATTGTTGAGATTCAGTGTTCTAATTCCGCTTCATTCTGTTTTTTTACTCTAGAATTAGCCTCTTATTTGATAATGTCTGCTTGGTTGGAGTCACCCACCTGCTTAGCACATTTTTTGCCTCCTGTCCCTTCTTTCATCGTACTTCATCCTGCTGAGTTAATTTCCTTCTTGTAGAGGTAGGCATTACATTTTTCAGTGAGAATATGCTAAACAGTGTGTAAAATTTTCATTTATGTATTTTTGCCTATGCCGGGTCCTCGCTGCAGCACATGGGCTTCCTCTAGTTGCAGGGGACATGGGCTTCCTGCGGCAGCTTCTTTTGTTGCAGAGCGTGGGCTTCTGGGCACTGCCTAGCTTCAGTCGTTGTGGTGTGCAGGCTCAGTGGGTGTGGCACTCGGGCTCCAGAGCACAGGGTCAGCAGCTGTGCTAAATGCCCGTAGCATGTGGGGTCTTAGCTCCTGGACCAGGGATCGAACCCATGTCTCCTGCGTTACAGGGGGATTCTTCTTCTTTTTTAAACAGTTATTTATTTGACTGCCAGGTTTTAGTTTTGGAGTGTAGGGTCTTTTTAGTTGTGGTATGTAGGATCTAGTTTCCTGACCAGGGATCGAACCCAGGCCCCTTGTGTTGGGAGCGCAGAGTCTTAGCCACTGGAATACCAGGAAAGTCCTGGCGGGTGAATTCTTAACTGCTAGACCACCAGGGAAGTTCCTAAACACTCCCTTTTTTCCTTGCAAAAAAAAAAAAGTTTTTATTTGCTGTAACTATTGAGTGGTAATTTAGCAGAGTATAAAAATCTGTTTTGGCAGTAATTTTTTTCTCAGCAATTGGGCCATGTTATTCCACTTCATTATCTTCTAGCTTTTGATTTTGCAGTTGAGAATTCTGATTCTCAGCTCTAAGCAGTTAACTTGTGTTTTCTCTTAACTGCTTTATAATCTTTGTTCCTGGTATTCTGCAAATTTACTGTTGTGTGTCCAGGGTTTGATCTATTTCTATATTTCTTGCTTGCTTTTTGTCCTTGAATATGAGAGTTCATGTCTTTCAAAATGTACAAGAAGTTCTCAGCCATGTATCCCTTCATATTTTGCCTTTGTTTTATTGTCTCCCGGCTTTGCTTTTGAGAATCTTAGAAGTCATGTATCGGACCTTTTTCTCCTAGCCTTTGTGTTTCTTAAACAGTTCCATATTTGCCCACTCTTTATTTCTGTATGCTGCTCTCTTTCTTATTGCTTCCCTGGTGGCTCAGACAGTAAAGCATCCGCCTGCAATGAGGGACACCTGGGTTTGATTCCTGCGTCAGGAAGATCCCCTGGAGGAGGGCATGGCAGCCCACTCCAGTAATCTTGCCTGGAGAATCGCCATGGACAGAGGAGCCTGGCGGGCTGCAGTTCATGGGGTCGCAGAGTCAAACATAACTAAGCACTGATTGACTGGCCTTTCAGTACAATAATTCTTTCTTATCTACTTTTTTTTTAACCTGCTCATTGAGTTTTATGTTTCAGTGAACTACATTTTAAATTCCTTGTAGGTTGTTTACTTTTTTCCCTTCAATTGTGTAGTAAGACTTTTTCACGAGTAAATCATCTTTTCTGGTTCTAGTTTTTCTCTTTGGGAAAATCAGTGGGGTTAGCTAGCTGTGTTCTGTTCTCTCTTCCTGCTCAGAAGTTCCGTAAAGCCCTATCAGTGGCATCACACTGTTGAGTGAACGCCAGGGAAGCTGGAACCCCAACTTCATTTTGTTCTCTACTCCCAGAGGAAGAGTGCCTCCTGAGTCACATAGGGCGGGCTTTCGGCGCTGTGCCTCTTGGGGGCTCACAGCGCTGCCGGGGGTCTGTTTCTACGGCAGTAGAGGACCTAACTCTTTCTCTGTCCTCAGGATATGCAGAGGGAAGTTACAGGGTAAACTTTTAGAGCTTTCCATTTTTTTTCTTTATGAGGCTGGATATATTCTCTTTCTTCTGTCTGGTATAGTAGCACCGTCCAGTATAGTTGCCTCTAGTCATGTATGGCTATTTAAATTAGCATCAAGTAAAGTTTGGAATTTCCTTTGAGTCCCACTAGCCATATTTCAGGTGCCCAGTAGCCACAGATTGCTAGTGACGACTACAGCTGGACAGCACAGATACAGAACATTTTCATTGTAGCAGAAAGTTGTCCCGGACAGGGCTGTTCTGAACTCTTCCATAGTATTCTTACGGTAGACAGAATGGGTAAATGTACTTTCACAAAGTCAACTTGTTGATGATCAGAACCTGGAAGTCTTTCCTTCGAGTCATTCCCCATTCTGTACTATCAGTATGTGGGAAGAATACAGAGAGGGTGTTGCGCTCTGAGAATGATTTACGGGGTGAAGTGGTAAACCCAAGCTTACTTGTCTTACCTGTAGTTTGATACCATGGGGAGAGGGTAAGTAGTGAAGTGAAATGAACCTAATGTTCAGTAAACTTCGGGGAACATGGAAAAGGATTACTGCATGGGTCTATTGATTTTATGCAATTGTGATTAAACTGAGAATAGGGAAGATGGATTGTGAATGGAGAAAACCAGCCCAAGGTCTTATTACTTGAAGTTTGAATCAGACTGGAAATTCCTTGTAATGAAACCATCTTTCTCCACCCCCTTAAATTGCCATCTCATTTTCCTTTGAGTTGCAATAGAACCTTCAGGATTCTCAAGAAAAGAGGCACCTCCTTTCTCCACCCCCTCTCCCCACCACATACACACACCCACACCTTCTTCAAATTTAGCAACACTTCGCAGTGACTGGACTCAAGATAGACCAAAAATAAGAACAGTGTGGGTCATGCTAGCCTGGCCCCAGCAGGTTGTAAAGAGAGGGGAAGAGCCAGTGACCCTAACCTTGTTTTCTGCCCGTGAAAAAGAACTGCTGAAAACATACCTTACAGGACTTCCCTGGTGGTTCAGCGGCCAAGACTCTGCATTCCCAGTGCAGACGGGACTCGATCCCCGGGCAGGGAACTAGATCCCACATGCCAGAACTAAAGGTCGCACATGCTGTGACTGATACCTGGCGCAGCCAAATAAGTATTTAAAAAATCCCAAAACATACTCCGTCTTTATTATGGAGGCTGCAAGCACTCAGCATCCTCAACACAGTGCTCAGGTGCCCCGTTCAGACTAACTAGCTGGAGTTGGCATGTGAGACGGAGCCTGTTGTTTGCTAGGATTTGAACTTGAGGTTTCTTATTCTGAGAAGGAGCATTGTTCTGGTTGATTGCAGAGTACCTATTATGAGCTAGATAGGGTAGTTGAGAAATTTTTTAAATTCTATCTGGAGTATGCATGGCTTATGGTATAGTTCAGTTCAGTCGCTCAGTCGTGTCCAACTCTTTGCAACCCCATGAATCGCAGCACGCCAGGCCTCCCTGTCCATCACCATCTCACGGAGTTCACTCAGACTCACGTCCATCAAGTCAGTGATGCCATCCAGCCATCTCATCCTCGGTCGTCCCCTTCTCCTGTCCCCAATCCCTCTCAGCATCAGAGACTTTTCCAATGAGTCAGCTTTTCGCGTGAGGTGACCAAATACTGGAGTTTCAGCTTTAGCATCATTCCTTCCAAAGAACACCCAGGGCTGATCTCCTTTGAATGGACTGGTTGGATCTCCTTGCAGTCCAAGGGACTCTCAAGAGTCTTCTCCAACACCACAGTTCAAAAGCATCAATTCTTCAGCACTCAGCTTTCTTCACAGTCCAACTCTCACATCCATACATGACCACAGGAAAAACCATAGCCTTGACTAGATGGACTTTTGTTGGCAAAGTAATGTCTCTGCTTTTCAATATGCTATCTAGGTTGGTCCTAACTTTCCTCCCAAGGAGTAAGCATCTTTTAATTTCATGGCTGCAGTCACCATCTGCAGTGATTTTGGAGCCCCCCGAAATAAAGTCAGCCACTGTTTCCACTGTTACCCCATCTATTTCCCATGAAGTGATGGGACCAGATGCCATGATCTTCGTTTTCTGAATGTTGAGCTTTAAGCCAACTTTTTCACTCTCCTCATCATTCACTTTCATCAAGAGGCTTTTGAGTTCCTCTTCACTTTCTGCCATAAGGGTGGTGTCATCTGCATATCTGAGGTTATTGATATTTCTCCCAGCAATCTTGATTCCAGCTTGTGTTTCTTCCAGCCCAGTGTTTCTCATGATGTACTCTGCATAGAAGTTAAATAAGCAGGGTGACAATATACAGCCTTGATGTACTCCTTTTCCTATTTGGAACCAGTCTGTTGTTCCATGTCCAGTTCTAACTGTTGCTAGGTACCTAAATAAAAGTTGTTCAGTGAACACACATATGAAAAAAGGATGTAAATTTTAGAGGTGAAGATAAAGGTGATTTTATGGGAAAGAATCCATTACTTATTAGTTCATCCTGGTGGATTTTATAGGGTTGGCAAAACTAGCTTAGAGGTGACTTTTTGGAAGAAATTAATCTGAAAGAAAAAGATGGCTTGTAAGATGACTGGGAGGGGTTTAGAAAGAATTCAGAGACGGCATTTCTAGAAGGAAAAAGGTTGTAAAAGAGGGAAGCGTCCTGTAACAGGCTGGAAAGGATGGAAGAAGCTGCAGAGGATGCGCTAACAGGTACTTGGCAGAAACGGAAGTGAACAGACTTGTGGCTTATAGATTAGCAGGTTTTTGGTTTTCAAGCAAATCTGGAAGCATAGGTTCTTCCTAGGCTTTTTTTTCCCCCGTCACGGAAATAATCAGACTACAGACATGGATACAGAAAGTGAAAGTTCTCTGTGATCTCGCTGGTAAGCGTTTCTCCAGGTTTTTGCTTGCCCCTGTGGACTAATATGTTTAAAACGGTAGAAATCACATTCTGCTTATCTCATTTCACAACCTTTGTCTTTCATTTAATTTTTTCTCCATTGTTCCATGTCGCTCCTGGATTTTGTTTTGTTTTTGTCTCTGTTGTAATTTCCAGAAACTTGTGCCTGTGGAGGGGGAGCCTATTCAAAGTGGATCTCTCCCCCTCCCCCTTCCAACTGTTGCGCTTCTTTGAGTGAACTCATAATGTCACAGGTTGATGCCCAGGAAGTTTGCCCCCAAAGAGCTTTTACCCTTCTACCTCTTTGCTAGAGACCGTGCCTCTCATTTGGTCAGACTTCCTTAACTGTAAGTTGTTAATGGGATGTCACAGGAAAAGATCACGTAGCCCTTCCTGTAAATTTACTTTGTTCTTGGTAGAGCAATTAAATTATAGACTAGAAAGAACCAGAGCTCAGCACCAAACACCGAGAGCATTTGGTGAGTAGACAACTCCAGGCAGCAGGCTTCACAGGGCCCCGCTCTCTCCCAGCCTTCAATTCTGAAATAATGCGAGTATGTCCAGCTTGTTCCCAGGGCCCCGCTCTCTCCCAGCCTTCAATTCTGAAGTAATCCGAGTATGTCCAGCTTGTTCCCAAGTTCATGGCTTCTTCCCATTTTTACTTCTGATGCGATAATTGGTTCTGCCAGTAGCTGGACTTACAGCATAAGAAATTTTTACCTTGGATGTACAATCTGAGCTGCCCTAAAAGAAAACAACAGGTGGGGGCCAGGGTGGAAACATATCAAGCCAGGCCTGTGTGAGGCAGCTAATCTCAGGGCTCTGCACTCGGCGGGTGCTTTTGCTTCCTCGGGGTTCTGCAAACAGACTGTCATACAGGCAGCATGCCAGTGGCGCCTGCAGCAACCCACTGGGACCCGACACTGTGGTGGGATCCCACAGAGGAGTCTGCCAGGTGACAGGCAGGTGAATAACTGATTCTCCTCCTCCTTCCAGTGACATGTGGAGCAGTAAAATGACCAGTGACCAGGCATCTTATTTGAACTGTAGAAGAAGTCTGGTCTCTCTTAAATGGACATTGTGGAATGTTCCTAAATTTAAAAAACACCCTTTCCTAGGGTGTTGTTTTTTTTTAAAGATGTTGCTATTCCATATGACTATCAAGGCCACCTATGAGGGCAGGAAGCTGGCACAGAACTTAGAAATTGAGTTTCAGTTGAAGCTGAACCCGTTACCCAACAGCACAGTTAATGTTTGTGGAGTTCCCGTGAGCTCACAGCCCTACTGGATGGCACATGTTATTTCTCCCGTGTTCCCAGGAAGTGGAGAAACAGGAGCAGAGTGGGAGAAGTACTTGGAAGAATTCTGTAATGACTTGAGCCTGAGCCAGGCTTCATACTTGAGTCTTTGAACTTTGCCCTACTGAGTAGACTGTTCCTTTTATAACAGTCTGTTTTTTGTTGGTTATTGCAGTTTTTTAAAATAAGGAACATGTACAATCTTTAAGTAGTATGTAAAGCAGTGCTGCTAATGGCAGACATTTCTTTATGGCTTACTCAGAGCCAGGCAGAGGTGCATGGGGCACAGGTTTGATCCCCGGTCCGGGAAGATCCCATGTGGGCACGACCAAAAAACAAAGAAAAACCTCTCTCCCCTTGATTCTCTGATTTTTCTCCTTCTAGTCTCCTTGAACCCACTCTAATCAGACATGTTTGTCCGCACTTCTCTGTCAAAACTGTTCTTCTCAAGGTCGCTGAGAACCTCCATGTCAGCACCGTCAGTGCTTGCATCTCAGTACTCAGCTTGGGAAAGCCAGATGCATTTCACAGGTTGATCTCCTTGAAACACTTGGTTCACGTGCTTCCAGGATACCACACTCACCTAATTTTCTTGTTGCCTCTCATTGATCACTCTCCCTCCAGTGTTGAAGAAAATGGAGGCATACTCCTTGGACCACTTCTCATTTTTTTTGTACAGCAAAACCCTGGAGAAGTCTTTGAGAATACTGGTTATAAATACTGTATATATGCTGACAACTCCAAAATTTACCTGTCTAGCTCAGTTTCTCCTTTGACCTATTTTTTTAACTGCTTTATTGAGAGGTAATTCGCATGCCACACCAATTACAGATTTTCAGTGTACAATTCAGTGGTTTTTAGTGTATTGAGAGTTGTGCAGTGATCACCATAATAAATTTTAGAGCATTTTCATTGCCCCAAAAGGATCCCCGTAACCATTAGCAGTAACTCAGCTTCTCTCAGTCTACCTCAACCCCAGACGGTTAGCAATCTGCCTTCCACTGTGAGTATTTGCCTGTTGTGGACGTGTAATGAGGGTGGCACTGTGCAGGGTGTGGCTCTGTGCACGTCACTCTCTCACTCAGCCTGGCGTCTTTACGGTGCACCCATGTTGCGGTGTGTGTCAGTGCTGTGTTCTGCTGTGTGGGTTCTGCTGTGTGGGTATATTACCTTTTGTCTGTCCATTCATCTGTCCATGGGTATTTGCTTTGTTTCCACTTTGGGGGCGTTAAAAACAGTACTGCTGAGGACATTCAGGTGCAAGTATTTGTGTGGATATGTCTTCATTTCACCAGTGTTAGATACCTTGGAGTGAAATTGCTGGGTCATATGGTTACTACGTTTGATGTTTTTGAGAAACTCCAGATTGTTTTCCAAAGGAAATATTCCATTTCATATTCTCCCCCACAGTATATGAGGGCTCTAATTTCTTTGCATCTTGTCCAGTACATGTTATTATGTTTTCTTGATAATAGCCATCCTGGTGGTTGTGAAGTGGTATCTCACTGTGGTTTTGATTTGCATTTCCCCAGGGGTGTTGGGGGATGTCCCTGGTGGCCCAGCTGGTAAAGACTCTGTCTGCAGTGCAGGGGACCTGGGTTCGATCCCTGGGTTGGGAAGGTCCCCTGGAAAAGGGAACTGTCTACCCACTCCAGGATTCTGTCATGGAGAATTCTGTGGACTGTATAGAAAGAGTCACAAAGAGTCTGGCATGACTGCACGACTTTCATTTCCACTTTCACTTCAAGAATGTTGGGCATCTTTTCTCAGTTTGTTGCCTCTTAGTATATCTTCTTCGGAGAAACGTCCATTCATGTCCTGAGACAACTTTTTATTTGGATTGTTTTTTGTTGTTGTTGAACTGTAAGTTTTCTGTATGTATTTTGGATCCTAATGTCTTGTCAGATACATGAATTGCAAAAAATTTATCCATTCTGTTGGTTTTTCATTTTCTTGATAGTGTCCTTTGAGGCACACAAGTTTTTTATTTTGATGAAGCCCGATTTGTTTTTTTCATTTGTTTCCTATACTTTAAAAACAACTGTTGCCTATTTCCGATCAGAAAGATTTACCTTTGTTTACTTCTAAGAGTTTTACAGTTTTAGGTCTTTGATCTCTTGATTTTTATCTGTAGTGTGAGGTGGAGGTCCGCCTTCATTCTTTTTGCATGGAGACACCCAGTTGTCCCCGCATCATCTATTGAAAGCACGAATCTTCCCTAGTGGAGCGGCCTTAGCGCCCTTGCTGATCGGCCGTAGACACGTGCGCTTACTTCTGTGCTCTCTGCTCTGCTGGTCTGTGTGTTTCCCCTCTGCCAGTGCTGTTTTGATGACTACAGCTCTGTAGTTAATTCTGAAGTTGGGAAGTATGAGCCCTTCAGCTTTGTTCTTTTTCAAGACTGGGGTTGCTTGCAGCTTCATTTGAATTTTAGGCTCATTTTATCCATTTCTGTGAAGAAGGCAATTGAGATTTTGTCAGGGATTTTTAGATCAATTTGGGGAGGATTAACATCTAAATAGTCCTAAAGCCTTCTAATGTATGGACTTGAATGGGATGTCTTTCTCTTTTTTAGGTCTTCCTTGATTTCTTTCAGCTGTTGTGTAGTTTTCCATGTACAAGCCTTATCTTTGCTTTCATGGTTCATCTTCCATCCTGGTTGTTCCAGCACCAGGTATTGAAAAGACTGTGCTTTCCCCTGTTGAATTGTTGATTCTATTTACAGATAAAATGTGTATATACAATGGAATACTCCTCAGCCATTTGCTACAATATAGATGGACTCCAGAGTACTATGCTAAATGAAATGTCAGAGAAACATAAATATTTGATTTCACTCATAATGTGGAATACAAAGAACAAACAGACAAAATGAAGAAACCAGGTGAGAATCCGTGCATAGATAGAGAAGAGTAGTGGTTGCCAGGGGGTGGCGGGGGTGAAACTGGTCAGCGGGATCGACTGCGGACTTGGGCGGAAACCAAAGTTCTGCTGGTGACTACGCTATAGCGCACAGACGTAGAAATAGACAGTGGTACACATGAAGCTTGCACCATGTTGTAAACCCGTGTTAGTGCAGAAAAAGAAAGGAATAAGGGAAAGAAGCCTCACCATCGTTTACATGGTGGGTCTACTTCTCTGTATTCTGTTCTGCTCTGTATGTCTGTCCTTACGCCAGTTCCACGCGCTTTTGATTATCGTGGTGGTATAGGAAGTCTTGAAATCAAAGCAGTGTAAATCTTCTACCTTATTCTTCTAAATAATTTTTTTTGAGTATTCGCTATCCTTTGAATTTCTGTGTACATTTTAGAATCAGCTTGTGAGTTTCCAGGAAAAAAGCCTACAGGAATTTTGATTGAGATCAAGTGAAATTTATGAATAAATTTAAATACTGCAACCTCAAATCTGTGAAAATAGTATTTCTCTGCATTTATGTAAGTGATCTTTAATCCCTCTCAGCAGTGTTTTACAGTTTTAGAGTAAAGGTCTTGCACACATTTTTAAACATTTATCTCTAAGAATTTCACTCTAAAATTAAAAAATTGTGGTAAACAGACACATAAGATTTAGCATCGTAATCATTTTTAAGGGTTCAGTTCACCAGTGTCAAGTGTGTTAGCCAGAAATTTGTCACCTTGAGAAAGTGAAACTCTGTGCCATTTAAGCAGCAGCTCCCGTTTTTCCCTCCCCTGACCTTGGCAACCACCATTCTGCTTCTGTTACTGTGAGTTTTGACGACTCTTGCTACCTCACATAAGTAAAATCATGTTATTTGTCTTTCTGTAACTGGCTGATTTCACCTAACATGATCTCCTCAACGTTTACCCATTATACCAAGTACCAGAGTTTGTTTCTATTTTAAGGCTGGCTAATATTCTGTTGCAGATGTATCCCATCTTGTTTAACCATTCATTCATTGATGGACACTTGGGTCGCTCCCATCTATTGACTATTGTGAATAAAACTGCTATAAACATAGGTATACATACATCTCTTTGAAACCTTGTTTTCAGTTTATGTATACCCAGAAGTGGTATTGCTGGACCATATGGTATTTTTAATTTTTTGGGAAATTGCCGTACAATTTCCCATAAAGACTGTACAGTTTACGTTCCCCCTGACAGTATAGAAGGATTCCCTTTTCTCCACAATTACCAGCATTTGTTACTTCTTTTCTTATGGATAATAGACATCGTGACAGGTATAAGGGGATAACTCACTGTGGTTTTGATTTGTATTTCCCTCATGATTAATGACGTTACGCATCTTTTTGAGTGCTTGTTGACTATTTATATATTTTCTTTGGAGAAATTCTGTTCACATCTTCTGTCCATCTTAAAATTTGGGCTGTTTGTTTCTTGTGGTTGTAGAAGTTCTTTATATAGTCTGGCTTTTTCTTTTTTTTTAATTCTATTTTATCTTCACTGTGGGCTGTTTGGGATCCCCAGGTGCCTCCGTGGTAAAGAATCTGCCTGCCAATACAGGAGACATGGGTTCAGTCTCTGGGTCAGAAAGAGCCCCTGGAGGAGGCAGTGGCAACCCACTCCAGTGTTCTTTGCAGGAAAGTCCTGTGGACAGAGGACCCGGGTGGGCTACAGTCTGTGGGGTCACAGAGAGTCAGACACGACTGAGGGACTGAGCACAGTCATCTTAGCACTTGGGCTTGTTAGCTTTTTACGTACGGGCTTATTTTTTTAGTGGTTAGTCTAGGTTTTGCATTGTCCATCTTTAACTTATCACAGTATAGCTTCAGCCTCTTTTACAGTATTTAATGTATGGGCTTCCCTAGTGGCTCCCTAGGCAAAGAATTCACCTGCGATGCGGGAGACCTGGGTTTGATCCCCTGGAGGAGAGCATGGTAACCCACTCCAGTATTCTTGCCTGGAGAATCCTGTGGACAGAAGAGTCTGGCGGGCTACAGTCCGTGGGATTGCAAAGAGTCGGACACGACTGAGTGGCTAAGCAGAGCACAGCACATTTAATGTACAGGGTAAGAACCTCCCAGCGGTATTCTTCCATTCATTTGCCTCCAGCAGAAGATTTCTGAGTCCTTTACTTCTGCCTCAAGGTCTCAAGTTCAGCCACTGAGAGAGGAGGGGTGAGTGAGTAGGCCCTAAATAATAAAACTGCGATTTCACAGTTCATATAGCAGAATTAGAAGATTTGAGCAAATCGTATTGAGACCTGAAAAGCACATGTAGTCTTACTTTTCTGGTTCATGGTTCAAGTGGATAAAAGAGTGAGGGAGATCTGAGTATAAAAGAAACTGGTGAAGATTGGGCTATAATTAGTAGGAAGCTGCTAGTATCAATTTAATGTCAGTGATGAGAAGATTCAACTTACTGTCTTATGTAAGAAGCAAGAAGGATCCTACTGGAAATCCTTGGTCTCCTAAACCCTAGCAGAACTAAGCTCTGTACCTGCTGGCATTCTTCTGAATATGAAGACTTTGTCCTGTGTCAACCAAAGCCTTCTTCTCTCTTAAGATGCTACTTTCCAGCACTGAAGCGTTCACTAGCCAGCTTTGAGTTGGGATCATTAAGACTTGCATAGCTGCTTTAGGCTCAGAGTGCATCTCTGCACTTCTCCTTTTAAGGATCTATCTCTGCACAAGCACAGCCTGTTCTCTGGCAGCTAAGTTATCTTCTCTGTTGTCTAAAGAATTTTGGTCAACCTGTTCAGAAATGTGGAAGCAACTTCACTAATTTTCTTTCTCAGATGTTGAAATTATAACCACTTAAAAGGGATGGTAATACCTGTATGGTACTTGGATGAGTGAGATTTATTCAGTGTACTTGGATACTTACGTTTAATCTCCCTGAGCGCTATGAACTGAGCCGTAGGTGATTCAGTTTCTTTATTGTGTTTGCTTAGAGTGCCTTCAAGAAAACCCTTGGGCTGTGCAATACTTTACAGGTTTAGCTGCATTGATTTGGGAGGGAAGAGAGAGTAAACGCGAACCTGGCATTTCCCAAGTGCTAGTTCAGTGCAAACCTCCCACCTGTTAGACGGGAAAAGACCAAGCCTGACTCGGCGTCTGCTTTCGCATCTTAGACACGCTCGGGTTTAAACTCACTTCTCTGTTGTAAGATTGACAGGGGTTTTCCAGGTGGCGCTAGTGGTAAAGAACCTGCCTGCCAGTGCAGGAGGTGCAAGAGACGTGGGTTTGATCCCTGGGTCGGGAAGATCCCCTGGAGAAGGGCACAGCAACCCACTGCAGTATTCTCGCCTGGAGAATCCCAGGGACAGAGGAGCCTGGTGGGCTACAGTCCACAGGGTCGCACAGAGTCGGGCACGACTGAAGGGACTTGGCACCGCACGTGCTGGTGTGTAGAGGGAAGAAACGAACGGATGGACTGGAGAAGACTACAACGTTAGGGTCTTTTGTTTCAGTAAACTCCTAAGATAAGTGGAATCACGGTTGGTGTGTAACGGCAGTACTGTGCCTGATTTGGCCTTTAGAAAAGCACGAAACTCATGTAACCTGATTCTTCAGTAAAAACTGGGAAGCAGCAAAATCTTTTGCCAACAGATTTGGAAAAGTCTTTGAAGCAGATTGAGTCTTGCTTATGGTCACTTATTTTCTTTCCTGGAAACTGGCTTTCAGGCTCTTCCCACCCCTGAGGTGTAGAGACCAAGTCCGTTCATGTTGACTAATGTCTGCCATTTACCAAGAGCATTTGAGAGCAGACTTGAAACCTGTTTTTGTTTTCTCTTGTTAGGCAGCAAGACCTACCCCAAAATGTGCCGGCTTCATTGAGCCCACAGCCGCTTTCTCTTTGCTCATGATGCTGTGGCGCAGGAACTGAGGCAGGCTCAGCTGGGAGGCTCTCATCTGTGTGGCCGCAGGCGGGGCGTCTCCTGGGGTGGTAGGTAGTGACGGGGCTGGGGTGGAGCAGAGCATCCCTTCACTCACACCCCAGGGACGCTGGGTGGCGTGGCTGGGAGACAAGGATTTTTCCCTCTGTGGGTCTTTCCCACTTCTTGTCTAGCTTGGGTTTCATTACATGGCAGCTGGATTCCAAGAGCAAGCCTTCCAGGCAGGGGACACACAGCTGTCTGTAGCTCTCTTACGGTTTAGCCTGGGAAGTGACTTGCTGTCATCCCCTCCATATTCTGTGGGTCAGTAACAGGAGTCAGGGCTAGGAGAGGGGCCGTTGCAGAGAAGCCTGTGGGATGGACTGCATTGTTGGGACTGTCTTCAGAAACAGGGAATCCTTGCCCTGGAGAGCTTGAGCCCCACCCCAGGCCGTCTCAGTCAGAGTCTGAAACAGTGAGGCGAGGCGCCCTGGCCGCTTCTGGCCTGTGCAACGTGGTGTCCCGTGCGCAAGGCCACTCCCACGCTTTTGAGCCATGCCGATAAGAGAAGTTGAAAATGATTTAAGTGCTTTTCTTTTTTTTCCTAGAACACAGTCCTCTGTAAAAATTTCCCGTTTCTGCACTCACTGATGTTGGGTGCTATTGTTTTTATGATTTTAAAAAGTATGGTGAATTCCCAGTGTGAACCAGGTCTTCTGTGATAGCTGAGCATTAGACTCCACTAGTTACTGAATTGAACCATTAAAAATGGCACCAGTGCTGTTGAATGTCATCCATGGCAGTCAGAATTGTGATCCTATAGATCAATTACATATCCTTGTTAAGAATTCAGAAAAACATGTGATCGTGCACCTAAGCAGATTTAAAACAGATTCAACCCGAAAAGTAGCCTAAACATTTTTGAAGGAGAAATTTTAAAAAAATGTGGAGCCATATTTAGAATACCTTGAATGAATACAGTTCACTTCTCTGCAAATTACTTTAATTAGAAAGGCCTAAGGCAGAACCCCATCTGATTTTGAACCATGTAAAAATATAGGACGTTTACTTCATCATTTTCAAAATAAGAGCACACAGATTTACTCTTGGAACTACTTCAAGCCATTGGAAGTAATTGTGTATGAGAGTGTGATAGCTCATGAAGTGCTGAACCATGAGCCTGAGCAGGAGCTTCTCCCGTACAGTTGGCTCTCTTTGTCCCTAGGTTCCCAATCCATGGATTCAACCAACTGTGGATCGAAAATATCTGGGAAAAAATTCCAGAAAGTTCCAAAAAGCAAAACTTGAAGTTGCCACTCCCTGGCAACTGTTTGCGTAGCGTTTAGATTGTATTAAGTATTATAAATAATCTCTAGATGGTTTGAAGTGTATGGGTGAGGCTGTGTTTAATTTTGTGCATCTTCTGTGAGGGACTGGAGCGTCCGTGGCTTTGGGTATCCACGAAGGGGTGGCGTGTCCTGGAACTAGTCCCCGTGGACGGGTACTGAGGGACGGCTATGCCTGTAAGAGGTGGAGATATGCCAGGGCCTCCTTTCCTAAAGATTCTATGTAGTAGACCTCTGATGGGACTTTGGGATCTATTTTTACTGCATGCATGTTCCAGGAGCTTCTTAGAATTGGACATTCATGGGTCCCATCGCAGACCTGCTGAATCCATATCTGGGATGGGAGGCTATCTGGGTATCTGGGTTTTAACAGGTTTCCAGGTGATTCTTACATGTTTCATGCTAAAGCTTACGAATTTTATGCCACAAAGTTCATCTGTTGTGGTGTACAATTTTGAGATTTTTTTTAGTAAACTGACAGAGTTGTGCAGCTATCACTGAAATCCAATATTGTAACATTTCTATCCCCCCAAACATTCTGTCTGCTTACAGTCGATCCCTGCTCAGTCCCGCTGACCTGCTGCCCTGGACTGGTGTTCTCTGGAAATTTCCTGTAAATGAAATCATTCAATATGCACGTTTGCATTTGGCTTCCTTCTTTCAGGTTTGTCCGCATTGAGGGTGGTGCTCCTCCTTATTGCTGAGTTGTATTCCATTGTGAATTTTCCGCATTTTCTTGACTCGTCAGGTGGTGGACACTTGGATTGTTTTTTCTTTAAGGCAGTTATGAATGCTGCTGCTGTGAACATTTATGCACAGGTTCTTGTGTGGACATGTGTTTCCACGTGGCAGTTCTTTGTTCAACCTTTTAAGAATCTGACAGACTCTTCCAGAGTGGCTGTACGTTCCAGCCAATGGATTGGGGTCGGGGGTGTGCCAATTCTGTGACATCCTCAAAACCCCTGGCGTCGTCAGCCGTACGAGTTTATAGCTACTCTAGTAGATGGCGAGTGGCGTCTTAGCGTGGTTTTAATTTGCGTTTTTCCAGTGACTGATGGTGTTGAGCCTCTTCTCGTGTGCTCCATGTCAATTCATGTATGTTCTTTGGTGAAATGTCTACTCATGTCTTTGCCCATTTGTTTATCTGGTTTTTCAGTTGGGTTGTCTGATTGAGTTGTACACTGAATTCCCTGTGTATTCTGGATATGTGATTTGATATTTTCTCCCAATATGTGAGTTGTCCTTTCATTTTCTTATGGTGTTTTAAGTATTTCAGATTTTGACTGAGTCCAGTTTATCAAGGTTTTTCTTTTATTGATCATGCTTTTGGTGTCATATGTAGAAAGATCTTTGCCTAGTTCACGGTCACTGAGATTTTTCTCCTGTGTGTTCATCTGGGAGTTTTATAGTCTCAGCTCTTACATATGTTTCTGTTCCCTTCTGAGTTAATATTGGGGTGTAGTGCGAAGTACAGGTGCAAGTTCCGTGGTTTTTTTAAAGAGCCACTTGTACATTCAGTGATCTTAGCACCACTTGTTAAAAAGGCCGTTCTTTCTCCCCACTGAATTCCCATGGCAAAATCAACTGGCTGTAAACGTAAAGGTGTATTTCTAGATCCAGTTTTGTTCCATTGACTTATATGTCTGTCATTATCCTAGTTACGTACAGCTTTATGGTGAAGTTTTGAAATCTGGTAGTGGATGTTCTTCTAATTTGTTCTTTTTCAAAATCATTTTGGCAATAGCAGGTCCTTGTGTCTCCATCAATTTTTAGGATCAGCTTCTCGATTTCTGCAAAACAGTCCTCTGTTTTTGAATCCTGATATTTTTCGTTCAGGAGTCTTTGTGACTTCTCAGAGAGAAAGTGAAACTGACTCTGCTCTTTGATAGGTTATAATGAATGACTCCTGAGAGACGCTTGCTGTGCTGGCCTCTCTCCAGCTTAGGCGTACGGCAGGTTGAGCAGCTAATGAGAACACAAGCCAAGGCCAGCTCCAGAACAGTGATAGCTGGGGTGTTTCCCTTCACCTGGATGTCTCACCAGTAGCTGGCACTCCATAAATGCTTAATAGGGGTAAGAGAGCATCTGCAATAAAGGACAAGTTGAGGATAATGGCTTTATCTTCTCTGTTCTTTTTGAGCCTTCCTTATGTTAAAGCCACCCTGTGTAGCCATGAGTTGTGAAGAGGCCTGGCCAGTTCCGGTTCCCCCTTCATTGAGTAACCAGCAGCTCCATGGTTTTATCAGATTTTTTTTTTCCACCTGTTCTTGCCTAAGCCTGTAACACATTATCACTCAAAGCAGAGATGCTTTTATCTTTTCAGAAGCTTGCCAGAGGAAACTGGTATTTCCCTTCCTCAATTTAACTTAGAGGAACACTTTATCTGTGTCTTGCAGAGGAAGGCTGTTCATCTTTTAACGTTTTAAATGTGTAGTTCTTTTGAACAGGCTGCCTTCCAGACAGTAGTTTTTATCTTCCTTCCCTTTCATCAGGCCTCTTTGGGCCAGATTTGCTTAAACCCAGCTTATGTTTGTTTGAGCATTTGACTGTAGGCAGGGTATCCTTCTAGGCCCTAACAGATCTGCAAAAATGGATAAAACGTGGTTCTGTCCCTCATGGAGTTTATGCTCTACTCAGAGAGACAGTATAGAACGGAGCAGATAGGAGAGAGGAGGATCTCAAATGGAGTTCTGGTTTCCAAAGAATCTGCGTGAATCAGAAGGCACCGTTGCATGTTTTAAAACCCAGATCTTGACTTTCAGAATTTAATCCTTAGAAGTCTCTTGCATGGTTTAACCATCAGCCTTGCTGGGTAAAGAACAGGCCCCTTATCCTGGTGACTCAGTCTGCTGCCACTGATTTTGCAAGGATCAAATTGTTTGATGGACGTTCTGTTTTCCCTTGGAAAAAAGGGCTGTAAATGTAATGAATGTACCAAGAGTGACATATGCAGTAGCGATATTTTAAGGACGTTATCTGTTATTTCATATTTTATTCTTCAAGGGGAGCTTAACATGTTCTCTGTCACCCACCGGCCTGTTGATAGTGGGATTTTTTTTTTTCTCCAGCGTTGTGAGATGTTTTTTCTCCAACTTTGCTTAGTACTTCATCTGAAGGAGGCAGTGGCAGAGGATTTGAAGCAGTGGTTCTATGAGCTGCCTCCCTTGTCCCTCTCTGTACCATGGGAAACCCTCATCTTTCGCAGGGTCTCTGGCAGGTGCCCTGGCTGGCTCAGTGGGCAGTGCTTGTCTGGAGGCCTCAGGGACTCCATGAGGGGTGTGTAGTTTGAGCGCCTGTTGTGAGACGTTTGTTTCTTTGTTTTTAATCTAACCCGCACCCATGCAAAATAGGTTCCTCCATGCCAGTACCAGAATAACCCTGGCCAGAGCTCAAGAAAAACCTGGTAACTGACCTAAAATTAAACGCATGAACTCTCTCTGCCCTTCTCATTACAGTTTTTTATTAGGCATTCTTGATTTTTTTCCCCTCTTAGGAAAAGGCTGGGAGTAGGCACTGAAGTCATTGTCCTAGGCATAGAGAGAGGATGGATGAGTGGGGAATGGTGACTGCTAATAAGCATAGGAGGGGCCAGTGCAGGTTTTCCTGGATCCAAGATTTCTTTTTTAACCTAGCTGTAAAGATTCCTTGACATTATCAGTCCCTGGCTTCATCCAAGGTATCCCAGTTATGGTCCTGATTTGACATGAACCTGGTGCCTGTAATCCTTTGACTTGGCTGAAAATTCTCTTTAATGACCTCACTGAGCGCTCCCAAGTGGAGAATGTGGTGTATTTATATCCCTGGCACCTTTCAGATTATCGGCGATCACACTAGCCACAAGCAAGGGCACTGCCTAAAGTTGGTTTTTATTCTGACTTAAAAATTAGATGTCTTGAAACCTTAAATTGTTTTCTCTGCTGGTTTTATCTTCCTGCTGGGTAGGAACAGTATGGGAGTGAGCTTTAAGAGTCTCCTAAGAAAGCATATGTGTACGGATAGTAGAGAAGAGTACTGTGGGTCTTTTAAAATCATGAACTCCTTAGAAGTTTTTTAAGTTTGTATTCATCTGGACCTCAAAGAGTATTTCTATCCAAAAAATGAAGTCTTTCAAATATATAGAACAGTACAGAAAATGATATGGCAAACATCTGTGTGCCTGTCACCAAGATGAAATGTCTAACATAAACACCCTGCCTGTGGGTTTATCTGCACTTGTACTTACATGGGTCTCCATGATTTGTGGGTATTAAAAATGAATAGATAGAATATCTATTTCTTTGTAACTTGCCTTTTTTTTTTTTAAAATTCAGAGTTGTGTTTTTGAGATATATCTGTGCAAATCCAGCCTCTTTATTTTAGAGATAACTGTTTTGTAGTGTCCCCTTGATCTGTGGATAAGTATAGTTCAGTTTCTTTACCCATTTGCACAGTGAGGGACAGTTAATTATGGTAACTGTTTGTTCTCTAACTGTCGTTAGCGCTTTGGGAGGAGTGCTGTTGACTTTCTTGTGTGTAGATCTCACATCTGGCAGCTTTTCTTAGCATTTCTTAGTTCTCGCAGTTTTGTAGATTCGCCTGCTTTCCTCATGCAGATAATCATACTACAGTGGTGTCTCTTCCCTTCTTGTCCTTGTATCTTTTGTCTCTGTCACATTGTTAGGTTGCTAGGGCTGCCATAGCAAGGTCCCACCAACTGAGCGGCTTAGACAGCAGAAGTTTATTACAGTCCCAGAGGCTGGCGGTTTACGATCAGGATGTCCACGGGGTTGCTTTCTTCTGACCCTCGCCCCTTGGCTTATGGATGGTCTGTGTCTTTACATGGCCTTCCCTGTGTGTGTGTGCGCTGGTCCCACTTGGCATACGGACACGACTCATGTTGGACTAGGGCCATGCTAATGGCCTGATTTTACCTTAGTGACCTCCTTCACCGCCCCGTCTCCAAAGACAGTCATATTAAGGGTTACTGGGCATTCAGACTTCCACATGGGACTTAGGAGGGCCACGCTCCAGCCTTTAACACTGTGCTGTCTCAGCCGGCTCACACACCACCGAATGGAAGTAGTTACGGCGGATGCCCTTGATTTGTTCCTGACCGCAGAGGGATTTTAAGGGGAATGTTCGTAAACTTTCGCCTCTGAAAGTGCTCTGCTGTGACTTGTAGATGCTTTCCCTGGGCTCGAGAAGGTCCTCTCAGAGCCGTCTTTGCTCTCAGGAGTGGAGGCTGGAGACTTTCCAAACCAATGAGGGCCTGCTTTCATCAGTTAGAGCTCAGAAAACTTGAATACCTGGCTCTCCTCACAGCAGGGTCCAGAGAGATGACCTGGGCCCCGTCCAAGGGCTAATTTGGAAAGAGCAACTTGAGGCCGTGGAGGCGGTGTATGGACGGGTCAAATTCTAGCAAGTAAATGGCATCGGGGTAGGGTGTGGGCGGTGCGATGGTGGTGCTTTTCTCGAGTGTCCCGAGGCGGGAGGCTCCTTGTCGGTCCGCTTGCGCCGTGCTGTGTGTGGCCTTGTGCTCAGAAGCTCAGCTTCTCTCTAAGTTACCCTGCCACCACTGATCTTTTTTCTGCCTAAACACCATGGTGGTTTTCTGCCGAGTGCTTTTTTTTTTTTTTTTTTTGCAGTTTGTCCTCCCTTTCCTTCTGTTTGGGTTTACTCTATAGTTCTTTCCTCGGTTTTTGAGTTGGACACTCTCGCGAACGATTTTCCGTTATTTTTGTTTTCTAGTATATGCATTTTCACAACTTAATTGAGATACAATTTATATATAGTTCATCTATTTGAAGTATACAATTCTTTTAGTATTTTCAGAATTGTGCAGCCATCATCACCATCAGCTTAACCCCCAAAAGCAGCTCCATGCCTCCCGTCTTCTCTCCTACCCGCCGACCAAGTCTCCCAGCATTAAGCAGTCTACCTCCTGCATAGAGTTGCCTGTCCCAGGTTCTGCTTTGCTGTCCCACAAGTCTTTTAATCCGTAGAAGAAATTATTTTTTTTATCCTCTTATACTGTTTCTCTCTTAAAAAATCACTTCCACATTCACATAGGAAGCCTTTTGCTAATTTAGTATTCGGGATTCATGGCAGTAGAATATCTAGTGAAAACATTATTCTTAGATCTTTTGCTGAAGTTGGCAATTACATTTCCTTAGATGATCCGATACAAATGCATACTTTTATCAGCTCTGTCTTAAGTAGTATGGAAATGAGCTCTCCTGAAGTAAATGAACTAACTCTCCCTCAAATGATCTCCTGGGGACTTCTTTTTTTCTATAAGTTAGTTGGATTGAAACCACATTAAATCTTTCATTAATTGCTTCCAGTTCTTCCATTCTTTTCTAACCCCCACACTCATTACCATATTTACTTACCTTGATATATAAACATAAAAGTTTATAAATGTATAAGATAATGCTTTTCTTTTCCCCAACTTGTTATTTTGAAAAATTTCAGTCCCACAGAAGACTTAAAGAACAGGACTGCCAACACCTATATTCATTCCCCTCACCTAGATCCAGCCAATTAATGTTTTGTCATATTTGAACTCTCTTCGTTCTCACGCCCTTACCTCTCTCATGTATAATTTTTCCTGAGCAATTTAAAAGTTAAGGTGTACGTATCCACAGTATCTGTCAGATTGTACTGTTTTGGTACCCTGCTCTTGGTGGGTGGTTTTCCCGTGTGTTTTGTAATTTTTGACTGCGAGCTCATGGGCACCAGAGTAGGAGGTGCAAGCCTGCAGCTACAGAGCTCAGGAGAGGCCTTTTTTCTCTGTAGCATGAGGAGACCAGCCTCCTCCCCACCGTCACTTTCTCTTTTCAGTTCTCTTGGTTTCTGGTGCTTGGGGATTTCCAGTTCTTTCTTTTTGTTCTCCAGTAATATCAGGTATTTGCAGCAATAGGGTTTTCTGGTTTATCATATTACTGTAACTGGAAGTTCCCCTGGTTTTGATTTTCACAATTGAGAGACTCGGCACTTTAGATCATTTTTAAGGCTTAGGTTTATTCTGTGAACTTTTAGCAAGTGACTCAAGTTGTCACCTTTCTCACAGTTTAACAGATCCCAGAATCTTCGCTTCCAGCTTATTGTTAATCCCGATTACAAAAATCTTACGGGTTGTTTTTTCTTAACGGTTGGAGGTTGGAGAAGGGGTGGAGTGGTGGAAAGCGGCAGGAAGGACAGTGAGGCTGCTAAGCTGTAGAAGCTCCAAGTGTGTCCTGCTTTGCTTAATCTCCCTGTTCTTAGGGCATCAGCACATCAGCATTGAAATGTGTCAGAATGGTTGCCTTTTCAGTGTGCTCAAGCAGGAGCAAAGTTATCACGTTTTAAGAATCATGGTTCACTCCTCTGCTGAGGTTGTAGTTTGAAGGATTTATGACTTTTTTAACATTTTCTTTTTTTAGGCAGGATCTTATTTTCAACAACAGATGGAAACAGCTGTGTCTGGAGCATGTCCCCCTCTGCTTCTCATGAAATTTACTAGCAAATAATGGCTTGGGAACTCTGAAAGCTAAGAGAAACCCCTTTTGACAAACCTTGGCTTGGTTGTGAAACACTCAGTTTTCTTGAAACTTCCCTGTAAGTTTTAGTTTGCACATTTGCAGCTGCTCCTTTGTAACGTAGCATCTCTCTTTTTTTCCTCTTCTGTTGGTCCACTTGACCTACCTCTTTTCCCCCAGATTACCCATGTGGATGATCTCAATCCTGATATTACATGTAATGCCAAGAATGCCTGTCCGAGGGAAGGAAGGGGGTGTATTTAGACACTGTTGGTTTAGAAGTTTCGACAAACATTTCTGGTACCTGATTAAGTTTAGTTTTAGAATTAGAAGGTAAACTTTTTTGTGATTGAGAGAACTCTATAGAATTTTGATTTTTCTTCTCTATAGTCAGTGATTAGACTAAATGAGTCTAGGGAAATTTGGAATTGTCTGAGGAACTTTTGTTTAGATTCGCAGGAAGTTGTAAAAATAGTAGTGATCCCATACGCCTTCATACAGTTGCCCGCAGTGGTGTATGTCTTATGTAGCTGTGGCATTCTATCAAAATGAGGACATCGGCTTTGGTACCTTCGGGACGGCCCACAGGGCCCACAGACCTTATTCACATTTCACCGTTTGACGTGCGCCATGGGTGTGTGTGTGTGTGTGTGTGTGTGTGTGTGTGGTTATATCACATGTGTCAGCTGGAGTGCCCATCACCACAATCAAGCCATGGAATGTTCCATCACCACTGAGTTCTCTAATACTCCCCTTTATTGTCACACTCCACCACCACCCCGCCCCATTCCTTAGTGTCTGGCAACTGTGCGGATTTGTTCTCTGTCTCTGTAATTTGGTGATTTTGTTAATGCTGTATAAATGAATCACACAGGTACATAACTTTTAGGATTAACGCTTTACATTCAGCATAGTTCCCTTTCCAGGTTGTGTTTATCAGTAATCCATTCCTGTTTTGTTGTTATTGTTGTTACGTAGTATTCCACCGCAACTTGTTTAACCCGCTTGAGGAACTTCCAAAAAAATACTTGTTTTGCTGGTATAGTCATATCACTGCAACCACCACTACCTACCCGAAACACGTCTTTTTACTCTGCTTGTTATCGCCACATTTCTTTTCTTTTCATCTCGCCACGCAGTCTTATTTTTTGATGCATCTCAAAGTAAATGCAGTTATCTGCATGCTTCCCTCTGAATATTTCAACATGCATACCATTAACTGGTTTTTAGTGTTTGTTTATAGTTTCCCTTGGCGTGAAATTTTACACAGAGTGAGATGCATACATTTGAAGTATATATGTTCACTGAGTTTTGACAGTGTATACACAGGAACAATACAAACCTCCACCAAGATAAAAAAACTATACCACTCTGCCAGCCTCAGCTTGTGGGTCAGGACTTACAATGAGGCCCAAGCATTAGTCGTTTGCGAAGGTCCCCAACTTTGAGGAGGCTGGTTCTGACGTATGCCCTTGTAAAGAGTCCTTGGTGACTTGACAAGCCGCCTTCAGGCCAGCAAGCATGTTTAAGGTGAGGCCAGGCCTTCTGATCTCACATATGTGAGCAATTTCCTCATTCCTTCAAGGCCACCTCCATCCTCAAGCAGACGGACCCACCAGAGGCAGCACAGTTGAGAGAACTGTGCCGTGAAGATCCATATAACCACCAGCCAGACTCCACGACCAACATTTCCCTACCTTTGCTTTATCATGAACTCATCAGTGCAGTCCATTTTATTGTTCTGATGCATTTCACCAAATGCAGGTTTTTTGTTTTTATTTCTATTGGAGTATAGTTGATTTATAATGTGCTAGTTTTAAGTATACAGCAAAGTGAATCAGTTATACATATACCTATACATATACACTTTTCACTTTCATACATTGGAGAAGGAAATGGCAACCCACTCCAGTATTCTTGCCTAGAGAATCCCAGGGATGGGGGAGCCTGGTGGGCTGCCGTCTGTGGGGTCGCACAGAGTCAGACGCGACTGACAGCAGCAGCAGCAGCACACGTATATACACTGGTTTGTGTTTTTTTTTTTTAGATTTTTTTCCCCATACAGGCCATTACAGGGTATTGAGTGGAGTTCCCTCTGCTACAGAGCAGGTTCTTGCTAGTTATCTCTTTTGTGTATGGTAGTGTGTGTGTCAGCCCCCGTCTCCCAGTTTATCCCTCCCCTTCCCCTCCCGTGGTAACCACAAGTTCGTTTTCTACATCCGTGACTCTGCTGCTCTTTTGTAAATAAGGTCAAATGCAGTTTTAATCTCTCCATGATTCTGCTCCTTTGTGGCACCAGCTTTTAAAATTAAGGCAGAGTTGGTGACCCATGTGAAAATGAGGGGAATCTGAGCCTGCAGATGGGAAAAGCATTTTCATTTGCTGCCGTCAGGGCTAAGACACATGTGTTCCCAAGGCCAGACATCCCACCACTGCTCCACGAGGCATGTGTGCTGGGGATGAAGGAGGAACCTCCCTCCCGAGGAAACGCACCTCTCTTACAGCCCCACTCCAGGTCGGCCAGTGGTCTTCCTGAACCTATGTTCATAGATCCCGGAGGAAATCGCGAGGGCTTTCTCTCACTGCCCATCCCACCTTTTAAAATAAAATTAGTTCAGGTGGGTGGCTACAACCTTAACATTAAACACCGATTATCTAAATATCCATGTAAAATGGGAACCGAGGGTCAGAAAAGAATTATATTCTCCCAACTTGAGGACTCCAGCTGGAGAGAGGAAAACTGTAGCCGTCAAGGCAGCTACCTTTGGGCCTGGAGGTCTTCCCGTTCTTTGCATCTGTAATTCCCATCACAGGGATGCCTCATGCAAAACGCAAGGGACATATTGAATAAGCAGACTTGACTCACAGAAACAGAGATTTCCCTCATGCCCTCAGATGATACCTTTTCATTTCTTGCATTGAGATGACCCGTCACATTTTCAAGAAAATCTGGACTCCAGAGATATTTCTTCTGGGGTTTCCGGATCTGTCTGGGGCTCGTGGGCTCCTGTTCAGGCCGTAGCCTCTGCTGTAGCGTCGTCCACTGGCTTGTCTGGCTCGTCCTGGTAGCTCACATTCTTCTGTTATGTTCCTGTCAGTGGCCAGTGTCCTCCCAAGCCCGGGGCAAAACTTGGCTTTGCTTGGATTAAGTCTGTGTCTCCTCCTTCCTCTCTCAGGTTTGCTCCACCCTTCCCTCCTGGCTGACAGTCGCTTTGTGCTCCGTCTGCACTCCGCAGGACCACTTGGTTCCTTCTGGGCTTGGGGTCCCTGGTGGAGTTGGCAGTGCCCATGTGGAGAATAATCAGCCTGCTGTGTGTTTCAGAGGCACAGCATTTTCATGGGCACGTTTTTGCCTTCCCGAGTGTGAAGGGTCTTGTTAACCATATTGATCCAAAAATGTGGTTCCTGGTTTGAGGAAGGAAACGAAAACCCAGCAAGTATTGTGAGCGGCAGGGGACTTTCAGGGTCTGGTTCTGGACTTCCAGCCCCGGTCCTGCTGGGGGAACCTGATCCCCCATGGCCTTCTCATGGCCTGGCTGTTCTTCCACCTTGCTGGCCTCCGTGAGCCTGGGGACAAGCTGGGTGCTGGCTTGGGGCCCCTGGTCTCAGATCCTGGGCAGAGAGAAAGTGTGGGGAGAGCACAGTGGAGCCGGCACGGAGATCCCTGGGGGCTTCTTGGGTCTTATGCTGGGTTTTCAGCCCTGACTCTGAATCACGCATGTCTAATTAAAGGTCTAGAATCATTGCTTTCTTCTTTAAGAAGTAATTCGTATCTACCGGTCAGGTGTAGCAGCGTCCTGCGCGTCCCTGGCCGTCTCCTCCGTCCGCGTCCTATGATGGCACTACCACACCGCGCCGTGGTTCCTCGCCTGATAAACTCCCCTGGGGGCTGGCCTCACCTCTTCACGTGGACCGTCACGTCTCCTGGAGCGGGAGACCAGCTCTTGGCGACGGTCCTTGGCTTTCACTGCCCCATCTGCTGGACGGTCTCAGCCCTCCTGGTCTCTCATACGTGGCCTTTCGTAGTGGTCAAGTCCGAACAAGAGAGTCCGAGTCTCTTCCCGGTCTGATCTGTGTAGCTCTTGTTTTAGAAGCGTAGTAAAGGAGCAGGGCGTCCGGATGAGCCTGCTCCTCTCATCGTTCCGGCTTCCCAGAGCAAAGGCAGAGAGAAGGCTGAGGCGGCGGCAGGGCAGGGTCCTCGCGCATCTGCGTGGCTGGCGTCCCAGGAGGGGCCCTGGGCTGCGGTGGTGCGAGGAGAGGGTGGGCAAGTGTGGGAGCGTCGCTTGGGCTTTTCCCGCTGCTTCCACGTCGGTGTTTTCTACAGGAGCCGTTTCTCTGGCTTGAACGAACGGCAGCGCTGGCTAACAGGAGTGAAGGCCCTTGGTGTGTACTCCGTCAGCTTTCCCGGCCCCTCACCTGCGGTTGGAGAGTTTCGCCCTTTGTGTGCAGAACCAGGGCCCTGATTTCAGGCTCTTGGTGTCTCTTGGGGAGGAACTTGGTCCTCACACTTGCCATGCCCTGGGCCCGCTGCAGGCCCACTTTCCTCTTGGGAAGGCTGTGGGCTTCATGATGGCACGGCCGCTCCTCTCTGCGGGGAGAGCCTTTCCTCTGTGCACAGACTCAGCAGCTGCCACCTGGCGCCAGAAAGCCCTTGCTTCTGGTCTGTGGGGAGACACTTCTGCTGGAAAGGCGTGGAAATGACGCTCATGACCTCTTTAAGTGAGCTTGGAGACAAAGGACCTTGATTTTACAGAAGAAAAGCAGCATAAACACGTTGTCCGTAGGGGCGGTTACTGCCCTTCCTAGCGAACTGAGCTTGCCCTGGGAGAGTCAGCCTCGTCTCTTCACTTGCACGTGTCCTCGAAGGACCAGATGGGGTCTCTCGTATCACAAGCTTTGAAGAAATCAAGAAGAGTTTCTGCCCCAGTCTTTACTCTGTACAGACATTTTTCTTGCCATTGACCCCGAACCATTCCGGAGCGCTCGGAATCTAGATCCATCCTTGCTGAGCTGGCAGGTTATATTTATGTGTAATCAGGACTATTTGTTGCTTTAGAAAATTCTGAGGGCTGCAGCCATTTCAGCTACTAATAGCTGGTGGTTATTTTTATAGGTCCCCCTTAGCATTTCACTTCAAAAGCCTTTTTAAAAAAAATATCTGTTTGAAATAGAAGGATCCATAGGACTGTCCTGGCTGTCCAGTGATTACGACTTCGCACCATCAGTGCAGGGAGCGCGGGTTCAGCCCCTGGTCAGGGAACTGAGATCCCATGTGCCACGTGGCAGTAACAGAAAGAAAGAAAGAAGGATCCGTGAAGATGGGCCAGAATCTTCGTCCTCAGCGGTCGGCACAGTTGGAGGTTGACTGTGAAGGACGGTCTGCTTCCGTGGGTGACAGTGGCTGTAATGTGCGTTCGCGTGCTATTCGGCGGCTCTGGTCAGAGGCTTGGAAAGAGGCGCTGGGCTGAGCAGCCCTTCCTTTCTGCTGACGGGCTGCTCGTCAGTTCTAGCAATGGTTATGGCCAGGGCAGAGTTCAAAGCCAGGTAGACAGTTCTTTCCTATGTCGGCGTTAACCTTTCTGGGTTAAAGAATAAAGGCAGGGTGGGCACTCTAATGAGAACGGGGACTGTGTCTCTGTATAGACTTAAAGGGGCTGGAGTTCCCATGTAGCACATGGAAGGAGGAATCACCATGTTCTTATCTCATGGAAGAGACCTTTAATGCCAGTGAGTTCAGCCGTCCACTTTGGGGATTCCCTTGAGAAGCAGCTAGAAAACCCAGAGCTCTCTGGCTCTGGCCATCCTCTTGCCAGAAAAAGAGGGCCAGCTTTCCTTCCCCGGAGCATTTGTCCAGTCCCATGGCTTCTTCCGGTTCAGTTACTTGGCTTGTTGGAACTCAAGACGTGGGGTTCTTGTCATGATGCCGTTTCTCCTTAGAGTCAACGCCCTGTCTTTTCTTTCAGGTTCGTTCAGAGTCTCCTGGTGTTTTCTTTCATTCAGAATCCGATGGCTCCAGGGTCTCTGAAAAATTCCATTTTGCCAGCCTCCTCCTCCATCTCCCCACTCCTCTGACTCCTGTGTAACCCAAATGCTTATGTTTCTTTTCGGGGCAAGCAGATTTCTGATCTAAACAGATTCTGGTGGGTTATTCCAGTACAAATAGAGTTGGCGATAGAGTTCTGTTTGCTCAGCAAGAATCACCAGGTTTGATCAATACCTGGAGATTTTTTTAAAAGGATTTTCGTTGGGAAAGTGTCGATTTTATTTTTTAACTTTTTGACTCTGCCACACAGCTTGTGGGATCTTAGTTCCCCACCCAGGAATTGAACCTGGGCCTTCAGCAAGGAAAGCAGGGAGTCCTGACCACTGGACCAGCAGAGAAAACCCCCTTTTAAATGATTTAGTTTGGTCCTTGACGGAGAGGGCCCTGAGACTTGAAGCCTTCCCTTAGCCCAGAGGCTGGCTGATTCAGGGCATCGAGGTGGCTTCATTCCTTATCATTCCTCTGGGTCTCTGTCAGTTTTGAACCTTCTTGTTCAAGTTCCAGAGTCAGAAGTCTTAGGAAGTAGGATTGAAAATAAGTTTACAGGAGCAAATGAAAACTTCATAAACAAGGGATTCATCACCCCAGGCCTCAGGACGGTCATCCACAGCGGCTCTGCGAGGAAGGCGGTGCTGTCTGCTTGCCTTGGGAACTGAGGGTTAGCCTTGCTTTGCGTGTGGGGGTGGGGGCGGGCAGAGCCACTGTCCGCGCCTCAGCACGCGTGGGGCCCGAAGGGCAGAGCCTTTGTTCGTGTGTCTGGTTCTGTAAATCCTCTGAGACTTGACCTGCCTGCCCTCCTTTCCTTTCTCTGCAGGAGGGTATGGACCTGGTGGTAGCCGGGCCGTCCCCTTAGGTGGGCTGCTCTCCGCAGGGGTGGGCAGCTTCTTCCTGTTTGGCTTCTCAGTGGCCGTGTTGCAAGGGGCATTCTGAGAATAGGACCGCAGAAACAGTGAAGCCCAGGGATTATTTCTCCATACCTGCTGGCCCAGCAGCACCGCAAGCAGGAGAGGCTACGGGAAGGAAAGCAGCCAAGGCCTCACGCAAGAGTGAGAGGTGTGGCTGCAGTTAGGGGAGTCGGAGCCCTGTCGGACGATGGGGGTCCCAGCCCTTCGTGCTCTACTTCTCATCACGCTGCTTTGGACAGAAACGTTTAGACTGAGTTTGATAATGTCTAAGACGTTGAAAGTGAAGGTGACAGTACTCAGTGTCCAGCTCTTTGTGACCCCATGGGCTGTACTTTGCATGGGATTCTCCAGGCCAGGATGCTGGAGTGGGTAGCATTCCCTTCTCCATTGGATCTTTCCAGCCCAAGGGTCGAACCCAGGTCTCCCTCATTGCAGGCGGATCTTGACTAGCTGAGCCACGGGAGAAGCCCAAGAATGCTAAGATGTTAGATAGCAGTAACTCTCAGTACTTAGGCTTGCTTTGGGTACAGCTTTTGCTGGTTGGATCCAGAGTGTTTCCTTTCCCTTTCTCCTTGAAATAAACCAAGTCTCTACTTAGCGCTGCCTAGTTGGTTTTCCCCGTTTGAGTATAAATAACTGGATCCCGGCTTTGAACTCCAGCTGTGTAGTGTTTGGGATCTGTGATCTGTGAAGGGAGCCCTGGAAACGTCCCCAGCCTGGCCCTGCTGGAAGGTCCCACTCTTGGCTGTCTTGGGCTCGGACGCTGGACTCATTATAGACCCTTGGCGGTTACCTTCCCTTTTGCCGGCTTGGTGTCATATATCTGTGGGATTTGAGAAAGAACAGCATCATAAATCAAGATGGAGCACAATAAACCTCTGGTATCAGAGAAAACCAGTTTTTCTGCCATCAGAAGACTCTGGTTCTTGATGTTTGTCCTTAGGTCTTATTTGACCCTCCCAGTTGTGAGCAGAGAAGTGCTTGGAGCCCAGAGCTTGAGTCTTCACTCTGCCCGTGGTGACTAGAAGCTGCCTGAATCGGCTTTAAAATGGACTGAAGACCTTAGGCTGGTAGATCTGACAGCTCCCCCTTCTCCTTCAGGCTGGCTTTGTTTCATCTGACCCCTGACAGTCACCTTTATCTTCCTTCCTCTCCACCCTACCCCCGTACCCCCCACCGTTTCTCCCATCTCTCCTTGGTGCTTACAGAGTCCAACGATGCAGACAGTTGGGGAAGGTCTCTTTGACTAGACAGCTGGGTGAGTTAGGCTGATCCTACCTGGATCAAAACAAGAGGGATAAACTCTATTAATGTCTATTCATTTGAGCACCAGGGCCATGAAACCCTCCCTATCACACCAGCCTCAGGAGAGTTTAGGAGTCCAGACCCCTGGGTATTGGTCTTGGCTGCCCTCCTGATCTGGGGGAAGACTTCTGAACTTCTCCCTCCATTTCTCCTCTGTACTCTGAGGGTGCTGGAGCTTCTTAAAACTACATGAAGGAGGAGGCTGAGAAAGTGAGGCAAGATCTCAGGAAGACTGCCCAAGGGTGACGACCTGTCAGGGGGACACAGTGAATTCAGACCTGCAGTGATGGTTCTGGTGTTCACACTGAGGGCTTTGTGATGGATTTAGTCAGAAGTAATCGGGAAGGGAGGACATGGGGAATATCCCTGTACTGAGTATAACTTTCACTCCCCCAGCTTTCTTTCACAGAATTAATCACTTGTCACCAGCTCGGTTTAAAGTATTAATTCAAGGAATTCGTTTTGTCACAGCTTCTGACCTGGCTGAGGCCTTTTAATGAAAAATTGGCCTAAGTGCAGTATTACCATGAGAGACTGCCCTTCGGAAGAGCCTGGCTGCTGAGACACTGGAAGACACTGGTTTACATCGTGTTTCCTCTCAAGTTAATCTGTGAAACATAAAATTATACTTTTGACTTGACAGAGTGTCAGTGTTCTTGCTGCTGCCCTGCTCAGAAGGATCTAAGCAAATGTCTGTTCAGCAGCTTCAGAAGAATCGAGACAGTTTAAAGAAGCTGCTTTGACAGCCTCGTTACATCTCATTTATAATAACACGCTTGGAACCTTGTTTGTTTGAGAGCATCTCAGAAGAAGGTAGTGCCTTGTAGTTGTTCCTAAGCACTTGGGAGGTTAGGGTGACAGGCAGACACCCCATGCCTCTCCAGAAAAATGCATTTCTTAGTCATGTGGGAAATAACTGCTCTCAGAACCTCTCTAGGCCTCTCCGAAGGCAGCTGGAGAAGTTCCCTCCAACAGCGGCCCAAGGGTAATGCTTTGACCTTCTACTGAAGTTGACAGTTGCCAAGGTGAGGTGAATTATTTATCAGAAAGGGTCGATTAAAAGAGCTTAAGTAGAAGGGAGTGCTAACATGGAATAGTCTTTACCTTTTCCCAGCAGCTTTGGCCGCACGCACCTGAGTTCTTTGTGGTGTCTCTCCCCAGGCCACTGTAGGTGTTGGAGGTTTTGTAAGGGAGGGCTGGGGGAAGGATGCTGTGCAGGGGTCCGTGGAGGGTTCTCAGGGGACTCTTCTGAGGTTTAGCAGTCAGCAGGTGAAAAACAAATATGTCCTTGCCTTTTCTAATAGGGGCTCTCTCTTCTTTTAAACAGGAATATCAATTCTGAAAGTATTTTAGAATATTTACCATGTGTGAGGCCTGAGGCTTCCTAACTGTTTCAGCTCGCCTGAAAATAATACTGCTTTTCTTCAGGGGCAGTAGAAACCAAGGGTGTTGGGAAATCCCTGGCGGTCCAGCTGTTAGGACTCCGCGCCTTCACTGCCTGGTCGGGGACCTAAGATCTGATCCCACAAGAAAAAGAAAACTGAACTGAAGAGCACCCCCAGTCGTCTCTAATTTCAAATTCGTGAGCCTTAGAATTAAGAACGAATCTTAGAGGCATAAGCCCGTTACCTCACCTCACAGGTGAAAAAGTGGAGACTCAGGAACATCACGATTTATAGCCCTGATAAGAATGCACATATTTTAGCTTCCTGCTTAGTCCCTTTCCCCCGGCAGAGGCTGCAGGCTGGCCCTGGGAGCCAGGAGATACGCAGGCCTGCCTTGAGGGAGGGCGGAAGGAGCCTCCAGCCTGGGTGCTGAGGTGTGTTCATGCTCCTGGAGGCCCGGGGGGATCCCAGCCTGGCCTGGGATAGGGTCGACAGCCAGGCTCCCTTTATCTCCGGCTCTCCTCCCACCCCACCCCGCTGGCCTCACCGTTTGCCTTGGATACGTATGGGGGGATCGCGTATGTTTATTTTAAATCTCAGCCCAAAGATCTTGGTCAGCAACCCCTGAGTGGAGACCACGGGCCGGTGGTTTGAGAGGGGGTTCTGATGCCTGTGAGGCCCCTTTCTGAGCTCTGAAGCTGTGTGGCTGTCAGCAAGGCTGCCCTCCTGCCACCAGCTCCGCAGATGAGGGAGGGCCCCGTTCCTGAAGAATGAAGAGGGGAAACTCTGGGCCCAGAGTCACTGCTTTTGTCCTCAGTAGAAAGCTGGGGACAGGCGGGCTGTGACCTGCCTGTGTGTGTCTGCCTCCCTCCTGCCGGGGGGAGGGCTGGAGGAGAAATGGAGGTTGTCTTCCATCTCAGGATTCTGCTGAAACATGGGTCCTTTCCCCAATACCATTATAGTTCTGGAAACATCTGTATTTCCAGGTCATCCCAGGGAGTATAGGAGCGTTATTCCTGAAAACTTCTCCCCTACCTCGAGTCTCAACGTTGGGCAGTCTTGGACAGAAGGCCTGATTTTAATCCCAGAGTCAGTTGCTCTTCCTTGATTGACAAGGAGGAAACAGCCAGAGCCTTGGTGGGCCCCCCGTCCCACTTGTGCATCCGGTTCTCCGTGTGGCTCCGGGGTCAGTCTGCCTGGGCTGGGATTCGGCGCCGCCCCATCGTGTCTGGCTTCACGTCTCGGTGCCTCAGTTTCCTCCCCTGTAAATTAGAAATAATTGCAGTGCCCAGCACAGAGGCCCAAGGGCTTAAGTGTAGTCGTGCAAATAAAGCGCCCAGCGCCTGTGCCAGGCTCGGCTCCAGGAGCGCGTGCCTCTGTTCTTGCTTCCCTGCCCTCCTCTCCCCCTTACCCTCCTGCCCACCTCTTGGATGGATGGAGACCCCGTGAGCAGCCGGCGCAGAGCTGCTGCAGCAAGAGCATGGAGACCTTTCCAGGCTGCGCTTGGCACCCGCGTGTCTTGGTTGGTGAGAGCCAAAGAGGCTCTTTGGAAGGACTGAGTGCCCCACCCTGCCCTCAGCTCACTGTGCGTCCTCTGTCCACTCCCCAAAGAGGACCCCACATAAGGTGCTTGGAGCTCCCGCTGGTGCGCGGAGCTCAGAGCTGGTCGCCCAGGAGTGTGGTATTCGGTGAATTGAGGCGACGCAGCTGCTCTTCTTGGAGACATGGGGTGCTTCTCACCTTATCTCATGCGATGGCAGGGGGATTTGGCTCCTGTGGTCCTTGCTCAGTAGCTCTTGTGCCTTCAAATAGGGGAGAAAGGAGTGCGCTTTCATAGAGCGAGGAACTGTACCGGTCCCACTGTAGCCACGCGTTCCAGGAAACAAGCTCCCTCAGAAGGGTGATGCCGATAATGGCATGCAGGTTATTATGACAACGGCAGGCCCGAGGCAGAGTGGGCTGCCGTCTGTGGGGTCGCACAGAGTCGGACACGACTGAAGCGACTTAGCAGCAGTAGTAGTATATACACTAAGCACACATGCCCAAACCCCCCTCCCCAGATTCCCTGAGACTAGTCTGAACAAAGGAAAAGAAAGATACAGTCAGAGTTAACCTGTGATTCATATGCCTTCAGCCTAGGTGGACAGTTATCCATAGGCCTGTGGTCATACCCCAATAAGCATAATAGAATTTATGATTCTATTTGGTTACACAGATAATTAGGGTATTCTTTTAGGCAGTGGAGAGTCTAGCTATGAGCCGTGGGGTTCTTCCATCGGGGGCGGGGTCTGGTTTTCCAGTTGGTATGTTGTTTCCCAAGATACTGGGCTGCTGCTGCTGCTGCTGCTGCTAAGTCGCCTCAGTCGTGTCTGACTCCTAGCAACCCCATGGACTGCAGCCTACCAGGCTCCTCCGCCCATGGGATTTTCAAGGCAAGAGTACTGGAGTGGGGTGCCATTGCCTTCTCCGAGACACTGGGCATAGAGCTCAAAGTCCACAGTCCGGCCCAAGACGGAGCCTGTTCTGTTTGCTCCTTCACCGTTACAGTACTGCCGCGTGCTGCAGGCAGGCAGGCAGGCAGGGCTGAAAGCAGCGGCTGCCTGGCCTCGTTGCAGGCCCCTGGTGCTCCCTCGTACAGACTCAACCTGGGTTTTTCAGCGCGAGTCGTTGTCAGGCCTGGACCACTGGTTTTGCCCTCTTAATAAATAGCAATTTCAATCACTGTGATTTTCACCGAGTACCAGGGATAATTGGGGTGGGGGTTAGCGAGTGGGAGAACGTAACAAAAAAGTCTGCTTTGGTTCTTATAACTCTGAAAGTAACTTGAGTTCCTTATCACAGGGTCAAATACTGCAGAGGGTTGAAAGTAGAAGCTTGTGTCCCTTCTCCCGCGGCAGCCTCTGGTGTGCGGGTAAGCGGGTAGCCCCTGTCACACACGGCTGTGTCTGCAGACGTATGTCCAAGCTCGCGCTGCAGGCACGTGTGGGTGTCTTTGTTTTCTGAGGGTGTCACACTCTAGGTATCGTTCTGCAACTTTTTAAAATTTGTGTACAGATTTTAATATTTAGAACTTTTTAAAATTTTAATTGTCCACTAGCCCATCACATGGACGTTCCACAGATTATTCACCAGACTTCCATTAACCTTGAAAATAAAGAGAGAAAGTCTGAATAAGGGCCACTTGGCACCCCTTCTCCATCCGGTAGCCCTTCCAGCTCTGCCGCAGTTGGGAGGTATTATCCCTGGAGAAACTAAGCGGGAGTTTATGGGCTTGGGCAGACACCAAAGAAGGGAAGGTGGGAGTGAGGTACCAAGCCAGAGGTAGGAGGATCAGATGAGAATCCACACTGTACCCGGAGGCTCCAGACTTCCTTGCCTGTTTAGTTCCAGAACCCCTACAGTAGGGGTGCAAGTCTGAAGGCTCTGTACTTGAAGAAACTGACATTCCTATTACCAAAGTCCCCAAATAAGAGATAAGCAATCCAATTCAATAGTGTATTGAAAACGTGTACAAACAAGTACTGTTCCCTGCCCCCACCCCACCCCGCCATACAGGGATGGTTCAGCATCAAAAAATCTGTAATATCAGTAGACGAAAGGAAGGAAACTAGGATCTCAGCATTTTTTGTTTTAAATACTCAATAAAATAATGATTAAAAGAACTTAATTTGACAGACGTTATATAACAGAAATCTATAACAGACATTGTATTTAACTGAAGAAATGGTTTGATTTACTGGAGATCTTGATCAACAGATTAAGGAAAGAAGAAATTCAGTGTAAGAACTGGAAGGAAAAAACATTTTCACATGATGTAATCAGATACAAGATGAATCTATTAGTTTAAGTTTTATATCCCTGTGCTAGCAGGGATCAACTAGATATTTAAGAAATAGTAGCAGAAGAAACCATATAGTTTCTGGTATTTAACAAAAAACAAAAATATATAGAACCTCCATGGGAAGGCCAAATGGGAAGACAGTCTGCATTCTTGCATGAGGTCTGTTATTGTACAGATCATAACCTGCCTTTCACACTGATTTATAAACAGTGCTATTCCAGTAACTACGGAGTAGCAAATTACCCCAAAACTGAATAGCTTGAAACCCAGTCTCTCTCACAACTTTGATGAGCCAGTGATTGGGGAGCAGCTCTCGCAGGTACTTTTGTCTTTTGGGTTTGCATGAGTATGCAGTCAGGTGGTAGCTGTGGATGGGACCATCACAGAGGTGCTTCACTCATGTGCCAGGGCCTGGTCTGGAAAGACTCAAGCATTTGGGGCTTGAACAGCTGGGGATCCTCGGGCATCTCTGGGTGCAGGCTTCTCCTGTGATCTCACCAGCATGGTGCCTTCCAGGCAGCGGGGCTTCTTACTAGGTGGCTCAGGGCTTCCACATTCCCTTGTCCCAAGAGAGAACCAGGGGCCTTTTTTGACGCAGCCTTGGAAGTCACATGGCATCACCTCTGCACATTATTGATTCAGGCAGGTTGCAAAGGTCACTCTAGGTAGAAGAGAAGGGAATATAAAGCCCGTATATCAATAAGAGAATGTTAATATCGTTGGAGAAAGAGTGTGTGGGATAAAGCATGTGCTGGTGTAGCCGTCTTTGGAAAATAGAGGCTGCCAGAGCTGCAGTTCCATTAAACTGCCTTTTTAGGGGGACAGCTTTTATTCTTAAATGCATTTAAAATAGCAAAATCAGCTTTTACAAAGAAAAAGGGAACTTAAGCATCAGATACAAGCTAACAAGCCATAGTAATAAAAGAAGTATGGTATCTATGCCAGAATAGGTGATAGACAAAAATGAAATAGAGTAAAGGTCTCAGAAATAGACTCATGTATATGTGGGAACTTAATGTACTATAAAAAGGTACCCCAGGGGACTTGTCTGGTGGTCCAGCGGCTAAGACCCAGTGCAGGGGGCCCGGGTTTGCCCACTGGCCAGGGAACTAGCCCCCACATGTTGTAACTAAAAATCCTACATCTGGCAAGCTGCAAGGATGAAGAGGGGAGGTCCCACACACTGCAAGTAAGACCTGGCGCAGCCAAAAGAAGTAAGTGAATATTTTAAAGAACAATCAAAAGGCGCCACAGATCAATGAAGAAAGGATGAATTGCTTAGTAGACAGTGTTGGGAAAACTGACTCATCAGTTGGAAAAATATAAACCAGTTTACCACATAATATCACATACGATGGTGGATTCTGAGAGGATTAAAGGCCTAAATGAAAGTGGTAACACCACAGAATTAATAGAGGCCCACTCCCCTTTATCCACAAATGTGAAATCCAAGAAGCTCTGAAAACTAAAAGCTCTTTCATAACCCACAAGGCAGGAAAACTTGAGGTGAAATGTTTTGTACATTTCCTTGTCCTGCTGAATGTGAATATCACACATTTAACTGCAATGTTTCATCAAACTTACTGTGAAAACTTACAATAGTCAACATTTTAAAAAATTAACAATGATTCTGTAATATCATCTAGTACCCACATTCATACCTGTCCACTTATCCCCCACATGTTTTTCCCCACTCAGCATGTGTTTATTGAGTATTTGAGCATTATTTGTTTAATGTTTAGTGAACATTGTTGAACACCTGCTATTGAGGTCACTCCGTAAAATACAGAAATAAATTGAGACATGTTTGCTGTCCTTGGGAACAATCTAGTGTGGGAGAAACAAACGTATAACAACCATACATCCAAAAAAAAAAAAAATATGATGCAGGACAGGCTGCAGTAAACACCATAGTGCTGGCAGAAACAAAACTCTGGAAGGACTAAGCAAGGAATCATTGATTTCTCCTGGAGGGGCCTTCCTCCTGCTATAGCTTTGTTGGGAGAATAGCTGACTTCTTTTCCTGGTCCTAACTCATTCTCTCTCTGTTCACACCTTAATGTGATTCTAATTTGAGGGATATTTGGCCTGAAACCAAAAATTTACTTTTTTAGATGGGTTTATTGAACTAAGATCCAGCCAGGATTCCAGCCATTATGTTTGGTTAGTATATTTCATTCATTTCTCTTGATCCAGGAGAGAGAGAGAGAGTGAGTGTGAGTGTGAGTGTGTGTGTGTGTGTGTGTGTGTGTGTGTGTGTGAAAGAGAGAGACATTGACTTCCTGTAAAGACCAAAACCAACTGACGTATAGAATGGCCCTCATTCTGGATTTGGAGAAGGCGATGGCACCCACTCCAGTACTCTTGCCTGGAAAATCCATGGACGGAGGAGCCTGGTGGGCTGCAGTCCATGGGGTCGCGAAGAGTTGGACACGACTGAGCGACTTCACTTTCACTTTTCACTTTCATGCATTGGAGAAGGAAATGGCAACCCACTCCAGTGTTCTTGCCTGGAGAATCCCAGGGATGGGGGAGCCTGGTGGGCTGCGGTCTATGGGGTCGCACAGAATCAGACACGACAGAAGCGACTTAGCAGCAGCAGCATTCTGGATTTGTCTGATTTTCTCACGGTGTCGTTTAACCTGTTTCTCTAGATACTAACTATCCCTTGCATCTCTTTATAAGCTGAAAGTGAGGTCTGGAATAATTTCCATTTGAACATTTTTGGCAAGAACCCAGGTGTTGTTGCTGTGGACTTCATATATGTGATGTAAGGAAGCACACAATGAAATGTCAGGTTTTTCCACCCTAGCTCTGTTAAGTTTGATAATTTGGTTAACGTGGTGACTACCAGAAATTTCCCTTGTAAAACCACCCCCCCCCCTTTTTTTTTCTTCCCTCCTTGCAGTTAGCCAGTTACTTTCTGGGCAGTTCATTGGTGACTTGCAAATATCCTGTTCTCCAATGTCCAAATTATTTTAGTGTTCTGATGATAATACCTAATGGCTTTATTATCCATTGGTGACCCTTACCTTAATTATTTCCTTGGTGGGTCACTTCAGAACTATTAATGTGTGTAATGTGTGCTGTTCTAGACTTTAACTAGGAGTATCACATGATAACACCTTTCTTAAGTCTGGAACAGTCTGAATTCCAAAACTCCTTTGGCCCCAAGGTTTGCAGATAAGGGATTATAGAAAAGTAGGGAGGAGCATAGAGTATCTCTGTGTCACAGGAGCCAGGAGTATTGTAAAGCACAAATAAGGCAAAAAACACAGATGGTATTTAAAACCTGAGACTCAGAAGGGAGAGGATGTAGAAAGAGAATAATAGGGGAGTCGGGACTGAGCCTGGAAGCATAGACCATTATTATGTCTGTGCTTGTGGTTGGGAGCAAGAAGAGGAAATAGGATAGTAGACAGCGCAACCAGCGGAGTAAGAGGAAAACCGAGAGAGTCCAGGTTAGAAGCCAAGTGGAGAAGGTGAGTCACAGAGGTGGGCGCGCCGACCTCGCCCTGCTCCTGGGGGAGCTCAGGCAGACAGGACCGCAAGGTGACTGCTAGGTGTGGTGGCCTGCATGCCGTGGTGCCCTTGACAAAGCAGTTTCAGTGCAGCGCTGAAGGCAAGAATCTGGTTGGAGTGGGCTTGGGGTGAGAGGGAAGAAAGGCATTATCGAATATAGACAACCTTGCAGAAGAGTTTTTGATAGAAAATCATGAAAAGAAATGGAGAGATAGCTGTCAGTTGAAGCAGAATCAAGGCGTTTTTCCAAAATTGGAGAAATACTAGCCTGTTTGTTTGCTGAAGAGGATGATAAAGAGAAAAAAAAATAATATGCAAAATATCAGTCCACATTTTGCAAGAACACCTATAAACCAGAGGAGGCACGTGAAGTAGATTGAAATGGTTGCTCCCAGGGAAAAGGTCTGCAGAGCGGAGAGTGGAATGACCCTTGGGAACTGAAAGGACACAACAAAAAGGCCTTGCTGAGACCTGAGTGCCGGGAATCGTGGGGTGTGATCCAGTCAGTGGGTGCGCCGGAAGCTTGAAGCAGGTCAGGGAAGAGACCTGTGGCGTAACCAGTCAGCCAGCCCCTCCACTGACAGACGTGTGAGGGTGGAATAAAGCCATTCGCCAGGTCTTGAAATGTAATCGTCGATAATCACCTCCGCGGAGTTGAACCTGGGGACTTTCCCTTTTTCCCTTGTACTCTTTTGGAGCTATGGTTTTTGTGAAGTATCTGTGTCTTAACTGAGCAGTTTCACTCTGTGAAATTTACCCAAGGATGAAACCGGACAGGTGCTGCCAAGACACCCTAAATTTAGTCTGAACGTGAACATGAAGTCGCTCAGTCGTGTCCGACTCTTTGCGACCCCATGGACTGTGGCCTACCAGGCTCCTCTGTCCCTAGGATTTTCCAGGCCATAGTACTGGAGTGGATTGCCACTTCCTTCTCCAGGGGATCTTCCCAACCCAGGGGTCGAACCCGGGTCTCCTGCATCATAGACAGATGCTTTACCGTCTGAGCCACCAGGGAAAGTTATGTCCCCACTTGGTAGACTCTTGGGGTTCGCAGTTGGCTCTAGTGGTAAAGAACCCACCTGCCAGTGTGGGAGACGCAGGCTCAGTCCCTGGGTCAGGAAGACCCCCTGGAGGAGGAAATGGCAACACACTCCAGTGTTCCTGCCTGGGAGGCTGCATAGACAGAGGACCCTGGCTGGCAGGCTGTAGTCCATGGGGTCTCAAAAGAGTTGGATACGACTTAGCGACTGTGCACCCACGCACAGTAGGGTACTGCATAACCGTTTTTGAAAGAGATGAGGGAGATTATATCATTTCCATAGAAGAAAATGTATTGAAAAATGAAAAAAGTAGATTTCAGAATAGTGTAGGTACCAAAAAAAAAGGTCTCAACATATAATCCAGAAATATATTTTAAAAATAAAACCCTTTTCTGTCACATAAAATGGCCCCAAAGTTTAGAGTTGAGTCAGCTTTCTCCAAGAGTGCAGTACACTGGGGAAGCCTTGAGCAGCAGGAGGGTGGCAGTTAGGACTGGTGAACATTTTGTAACATGCTTAAGGGACTGGGAAGAAGAAAAAAATCCTCACACATGACACCATCCCCGGCAGTGGAACAGAAGGAAGTGGCTCGCCAGACCAGGGGGTCTCATTCTGTGCGGAGTGCAGGCAGTAGGGCAGCAGCCCCCAAGACGAATCCTTTCTCAGGAGGCCAAGCTGGGTTCTGATCCGTGCCTGCTGTTCCTTTTTTATGGATGATCTGGTTGATTGGTCTTGCCTATTAAAGCCAAACTCACACGCTTCTCTGTCCAAAAAGTTAAAGGCCCAGAGATCTCATTTTGAAGCGTGAGACCTTTGGAGGAAGGGTGCCCCAGGAGTGTGCGAGGGCCTCCAACACCAGTTTCGTGGATGAGTGATGCCAAGGGTGGTTCTAGGGTCTGGAGTCTGCACAGCAGGCTCTAGGTCTCCAGCCTCGAATCTTGCCTCCCTCTAGGGCACGAAATATAATCACCCTAATCTATGCTTAGGAGTTGTCCCTGGTGACCAGGGCTGTAAGAACACACTTGCCTTTTTACCGTGTGTTTATTTCCTTATTTGTCTGGACCTTTTTCCTCTTTGTGAAATGGACCTGAAGCTCCCTCACCAACACGGACGTCCACTCCCTCCTCCGTGGTTTCATTCAGCAAATGGATGGAATCAAGGTGATGCCCGAGGGGGACGATGGGGCTGGGAAAAGGGAGTGAAGAGGAGCAAGAAGGAGGAAGGCAGGAAGATTGCTCTGCGGATAGGCATCTGCTGTTTGGGAGCTTCATGTGCGACTTTGCTTTTTGTTCTGGATCCCAAGGATATAAACTAGGAATGTAGTGTTCTTAGCTGTCCCATTTTACTTCCAGTCTCCGCCACATGTTCCCGTGTATTTCAGTGTGGTCCCATCAGTGTTATTTTCCCTCAAGGCTCTGACTTGAATGTTCACAGTCTCCTAGATGGGGCGTATCTGTTCCGTGGGTTTTTTCTCTAACTGTGTCTGCCTTAATCCATATCTCCAGGGTAGGTCTTCTCTCAGACCCCAGTTCCTTACACCAGGCACACCATCGGCTCTACCTCCGTCTTGCTCACGTCACGTCCCAGCTGAGCTGTCATCTTTCCTGCCCGCTTTCTGTTGGCCAGTCTCCTTAGGATTTGTATATCTGTGAAAACCACGGTCGTCTTAGTTTCTGAAGCCAGAAACCTCAGCATCATTTTTTAACTATGAATGCTTGTGCATCCAGTCCTCTGACTTCTAAGATTAAAAAATAAAAATCCAGGAGAATGAACACGTTGGAGATCATTTTTAATCCATATGCTTTTACACCAGGATTGGGCACGAAGTGTGAGGAGACACCAAAAAACTCAGTAATCAAAGTAAATAATTGTTCAGAGTTGAGTCAACCAGATGTCCTTTTTGGATTCTAAATCCACCAGATGGCCCATTGGGCAGTGAGTCCAGAGGCACAGGGGACCCTAATAATGTTTCCCCAGGTCGGCCAGCAGCAACGCAGCCTGGCCCCCCACCCACAGCATCCTTGGCCTGAAAATCCACAGCAACCGCGTAACTGTTGAAAATGGATTCATCTTTCAGTGTCCCCCCCACTGGAGACTGTGTTTTATGCACAGAATTGAGCATTAACAGTGACACACAGGACCAGCAATGTTGTAACACACACACAGGCACCAAGAATTAGAGCAGGGAGCAGTTTTAGGTTTTGACTGTCCTGTCCGCCCCCTGCTTCTGCAGGTAAAGGTTGTAAGGCGAGCTGTGGCAGGAGTCGTCCAGCTGGAAGCTGGAGCCTCTGGGGGCTGCAGCCCCAGGCCTGCAGCAGCTGGGCCCCCTGCCCTTGCCTTTGAGCCGGGATCCTGTTGCCTCAGTGATGAGCTCGGGCACTGCCATCCGCACGCCCTCCCCAAGCGCCAGCGGTGAGCAGGGATGCGGTGCGCTTTCAGGCCCTCTCCTCTCTCCCTGCCCGGTCCTGGACCATGTCAGCCAGTTATCTAGGTAAAGAAGGCACTTGAGAAATGGAGACCAGGCTTCCCTTCTCAGGCTCATCGTTTGCCAGCTTTTGTTAACCATGAGCCTCCCCCCTTTCTCCTTAGACCTCCGTCTGGTGCAGAGGGTGCGTTGATGACGCTGCTCTTCAGTTTGCGGCATGTTGTCGCTGGTCTGCGTGAGGCTGTCCTCTTGGCTCCCGTTGACTGTGTGTCAGTTTCCTTGGTTCTGTTCCTGTTCTCCGTTCTCCTGCCTTGTAGCCAGCCACGCACATGTGCTTCGTATGTATTCTGTCACTATTGCATTAGGAATCGTTGCTTCGTGTGCTGTGTGTTTTTATTTTTGTTTCGGATTTCAGTGACCACATATGTTTCTACCTTAAATGGCTTGCTGCTCCAGATCCTTTTGTATCTTTTCTCCAGTTGGCGCTGTGTTCAGATTTCTGCTGTGTGTGCGTTCGGTCCATTGCTGATGCCTGCTGCACACAAACGCATAGAGCCCACACTGGCATGGCACTCACCTGTCCCGCTCTTCATCCGGGCTGCCTGCAGCTCCCTGCCGCCCTGCTGGGTGCAGTGGGGAACTTCCCGAGCCTTCTTCTAATGGGCCTGGAGGAGGGTTTCTCAGGGAAACCTACCAGAAATGGGCTCACTCGGTCCATAGAGCAGTGAACTTTCTACTGTCATTTCTTCTAAAGATTCAAAAGAAGTGATTGTATCCCACTTCTCTCCGTTTTCTTTCCTAAGTGTTAAGAAAGTATGTTGTGTAGACTGCCCCAGCTTTTAGCCTGCCTCAGAAACCTTGCAATGATACCATCCAGAAAACAGAGACAAAGGTTGGGGCTGTATTCTCTTGTGGGTCGGTTTGAAGTATGAATTCCTTTACTCTGAAAAGTTCAGACTCAATCTGCTCCTTCTGTGTCCACGTGGAAAACGATCCACGGTGCTGGGGTTGTCCCAGTGTCCCATTGTCCACGGCTTTCCCTGACCTCTGCCTGGAGGCAGTGGAAGGGGGCCACCCGGCAGAGTCGCCGGCCTGAGTCCGTGCACATTCGGCTGCCCCATGCGTGAGCTGGAGTCGTGTGGTCAGCCCGCAAAGTGGGTATGGAGGACCCAAGTGCACAGAACCTTTCAGGGTGGGCAGGTCGATACCTGGAGTGTTGAGCTGTATTAATTTTTGGAGTACATGTTGAAATATTCATGAACAGACTTATCTGAAATTGACTTTAAGATAATCCAGGTGGGCGGGGTAAAGATCAGGTGGCTGTATAATTTGCTGTCCAGTCCTCGGCATGTTTGAGACTGAACAAAGTGAAAGTAAGAGTCACTCAGTTGTGCCAGGCCAGAATCCTGGAGTGGGTGGCCATTCCCTCCTCCAGGGGATCTTCCCCACCCAGGGGTTGAACCCAAGTCTCCTGCACTGCAGACGGATACAGCGGGGCTAGTAGTTCCATTAGGACGCAAGGTTTAAACCGTGATTGTCTCCACACATCAAGACATGGCCACCCCAGGGGAGAAAGAGACTGACTGGGTCTGAGTTAATCACTGCTGAAGCTGGGTGATGAGTGCCTGGGAGCTCGTTATATCCTGTGTTTTTGTCTGAAATTCTCCATGATAAAAAGGCTTTGTAAAAGGAAATGTATCTAGCAGACTATCAAGCCTGTCTGGGAAATGGCCCCTGGGTTCCTGGCGGCCCTCACCCCGGGGTAGAAGACCCAGGTCACCAGCTGCTGCTCTTCTGCTGCCCCTGGGCACTGCCCCGAGGGGGCGGCAGCAGGTGGGGGGGCTCTGCCTGTCCTTGTTGCTCGAAGCAGTGGGAACTTGAGGGTGTTCTAGCTCAGCGAGGCTTGGTCTGGGGGCAGTGTGGGGGCAGGGCCGACCTTTTCCCTGCCCCCAGAGCTTTCAAGGCCTGCCCAGGTGGCAGCCAAAGCCCCACATCCGCTGCACACCGCAGTGCTGGGTGGCAGGCCACCTGCAGCCTGTGCACACACCCGTGTGATTACCTCGGGTGCCCTCACGGGGACCACAGGCGTGGGCAGGAAGCGGCGTGACCGCAGTGGGCTCCAACCGACGTTCCGTCTCACACACTGTGACCCCACGTGGCGCTCGCCGCGCTGTGGCAGCTGCTGGAGCCCCGGGTGGCAGCGGGTGAACCTCTGCTGGGAACCGGCTCACAGTCTGGTGTAGCCTCCCCTTGCTGTCTGCCCCCGGTCATACAGCTTGAGCCTTCTCACCCAGTTCCGCAAAGTGCGGTGTTTGTTCACCTGACGGATGTTTTCAGGAGCCCACCCTCTGGGGACGCAGCAGTAAAGGGGCCTCCAGGGAGCATGCGGCGGCCTGGGGGTGACGCAGGCGCGGCGGCCGGGAGCGCTGGCAGGGTGCTGCTGGAGAGGGCTGGGTGTTCAGGAGGGTCGTCTGAGATGGTTTGGGGAAACAGACATCATCAGGGAGAGGGTCCTTACGGGGACCGGAGCGCCAGTGCAGCCCCGTGGGGCAGGAGCAGGAGAGTCGCTTTCTCAGACACCGGTGATGGTTGGAGAAGCAGCTTGCAGATACCCCCGCCTGGGAGTCGCTGGTAACCTTGCTGAGGGCAGTTTGGGGGTTTAGAGTAGCGCAGGAGGGTATGCAAGCAGGGGAGTGAGGACCATTGCAGACGGCTTCTTTGCAGGTGCTTTCCATGGTGCGTGAGGCACTTGCTGCTTTGCAATGGTGGAAGTGGACCTGAGAGAGGCTTGTGTTGGGGGGGTGCCTGGCCCGCACGTGCAGACTGGTGGACAGGGAAAGTGCACTTAATGGGACGTGTTGTAAAGACCCTCATCGTAAGGAAGAGCCCTGGAGGGCCTGGTTCCATGTATTTGTAATCTCTCTGTTGCTATCCAAATGGTTCTGAACTTTGGGGTTTTAAACCCAAACCCTTCTGACAGTCTAAATCTACAGATTCATACCCAAGAAAAACACTCCTATGATGTTGTTTAGGGAGGTTGATGGATCCTCTGACGTCTGTTCCAGGAGCACCCAGGTCAAGAGGCTACACATCACATACGTTCCCAAGGCCGTCAGTCCCTGAAGGCTCTAGAACTGGCAGGGAAAACTTGCTTGTCTCTTCTTCCCGAGGAGATCGTCAATTCCTTGAGGGTAAAGGCAATGTAATGTTTTGCCTTGTTTGTTACGCTTAGTGACCGGAGTAAGAGCGAGGAGACAGACTGCCTGCCTCACTTGGCCGCTCCCCGCGTGAGTGTGGGCGCGGCTGGCCGTGCAGTCCTCACTGACGCCCGAGACAGGACACCACGCTTCAGCAACTTCCTGTCAAGCCGACAGCTCCCCTGTAGCAAGTTGTTCCTTTGGGGAAGTAACCAGGCCTCCTGTTATATTTTGTGTTGGTTTCCTGTTACGGGTGTAACAAATGATCACAACACAAATTTATTGTCTTACATTTTTGGAGGATAAAATTCCTGAAATGGCCAAGGCTTCGCCAGGATTGCATTTCTTGTGGCGGTTCCAGAGAAGCCATTTCCTTGCCTTTTGGAGCCTCTGGAGGCCACCCGCTCTCCTTGGCTCGTGGCGCATTCCTTTGTCTTCAGAGCCTGCAGCTAGCATTTTCAAACGCCTCTCTGACATCTGATTCCCTGGCCATCTCCTTTACCTTGTAAAGAATCTGTAACCACATTGAGCCCCCCCGAATGATCCAGGATAGTCTTCCATTTTAAAATCCTTAATTTATCCCATCTGTAATGCCCTTTTCTCCACACAAGATAATATTTACATAAAGTAATTGTACTACAATAAAAAGTATATTTTTATATAAAAAAGGTAACATTTGCAGCTTCCAGAGGTTAGGGTGTGGACACCTTTTAGGGACTGTTATTCTGCCAGCCAAACACTTCTATAGCTATTTACACATATGTTCTCATTCAGAGGCTCGGTTGGTAAAATTATTCCTGGTTTACAGGTGAGAAAATGGAAGCTCAGAATTTCCCCTGGGCTCCAAAATTCATGACTTGAGTGCTGGAATTCTGAGTCCTAACCACCTTGTTCAATTCTGCTTGGCTGCTCGTGTTTTAGTTCTCATATCTTCCATGGATTTCAGTTAGTGATATTTGTCAGTATTATGTTCCTGATACCAATATTTGGGGAAGTTGATGTGCTGACTCAGTGAAATAAGGAAATGTCAAAACCTATGTAATCGTGGTTATCATAGCAAAACACCAAAGTGAAGAAAGAATTTAATTCCAGTTTGCATGGCCTTCCCATTTCTCAAGCATTCATGTGTAAGGTCCAGTACAGAGACTGCTGAGTGGCTTAATAGTTTGTCCGCTGACATATACTTGATTTTCATGTTACAGCACGTTACTAATATTTCGCCTGCCAGCCAGCCAGATTATGTATCGTTAGGCGATCTCTGACTTTAACCTTGGAACTGTGATGAGGCAAGATGAGGCGGTTTTGCCGTGTTCCTGCTGCTACACTGGAGTCTCTTCCTTTGCCCTCTTCGCTGCCCCACACCGACCTCTCCCATTTTTGTCTCCTAGACTCCAAGCCATCAGTATAGTGGCACACTTAACACATCTTGATAGGGGTCATTCGCTGTTTCAGGGATCTTAGAATTGGTGGCCCTTCCTGCCCGCGCTTTGTGTCTGGAGGGTCCCTGGGAAATCCTTTCTAATTCATTGGTCGGTACCTCTAGCTCTCTACCGTCTCCTCACCTCTCCCTCTGTGGTCCTCAACGCTGTGGATGACAGGAGATCAAGGGCTGAAGCACGAAGGTCTTCTCGTGCCCTGGCAGTTCTCTCCCACAGGGTTGATCACGCCACTGCTCTTGAGCTCTCAAAACGACCTCCTTCTATTCTTCTGGCTTCTTCCTCTTTAGAAGCCATTTCAAAGCACAGTTGTGGCCGGCGGGATCGTGTCCGCCGAGTTCCTGCCTGCATCTCCTTCTGTGTCGGAGGTGCAGATGAGCAGCGGATGCCCTGCTGAGAAGGGGCCAGGTCTCTAGGCCCAGGTGAGACGCCAGCCAGCACTCATCCTTGCAGATAACCCAGCTCAGCCTGCCATGTGGGCGCGTGGCAGGGCCCGACCTGAGCGATTGGTTTCTGTGGAGCGTGTGCAGCAGTGTGAGATCCGCGTCCTGAGACGATACTGGGGCCTGTGGAGGGGTCTTCCGGCAGACCTCCAGTGACACGGAGGACAGGGCTGTCAGCGTGAGTAGACGCAGGTCCCCCAGTGCTAGGCAAGTGGCGTTTTTCATGAGCGGTCACTCAGATGAGAGTGTCATGTCCATTCGCCGGGTGAGTCAGATGCTGGCTGAACATGATCTCATGGTGTGTTCAAGCGTTTCCTTTCTTGTAAGTGAAAAATCTCTATCAGGCTTGTGTGCATTGGGATGGACAGTGCCTTCAGAAACCCAGGAATAAACTCTTTGTCCTGCATGGGTTTTGTGCAAAAATTTCCATCTTTGTCCTTTTCTCTTTGCTAACTCTCCTTCTCTCCTCCAACTCCACCTTCTCTCTCTCTCTCACAAACCATTTTTTAGAAGTTACTTAAAAGTTGGAAATTTTAAGTATATCAGTCAGGATCCCAGGACTTGGAAGAGTGTGGGCTGACAATAGGGTGATTCCAAGTATAGTCACGTTTCTCTGGGAAAGTCAACGGAGGGCACCTGTTAGGTGTGAGGGTAGGCCTGCATGGTGCGTGTCCTGCTCAGACAGCACCCCCTCAGAACCGGAAGAAGCGAGGCTCGCGTCTGCTGTCACTGTGGAGACAGTCCCCATATCTCTGGGGTTGGAAACTGCCCTTTCTGCCTAAAACCCGGATGTTACATTCCCTTTGTCTCTTCTGAGGGAGGGGGCTCCTTGGCCCTGCTTGATGCAATTGAGTGAATGAGGAGAAGCGTGAGCAGTCCTGCCTGTTCCACAGGTGCACTGCTGCATTGCCCAGACTCCAGAAAGCCCCCTCTAACCACGGCTGTGGTGCTGGCTCCTCCAGAGGATGTGGGCCTGTGCTATGCTGGGACTTGGAATGGAGGCAGGACCACCACTGAGAGGAGAGCATGGTACTCGGCTGAGTAAGTGGATATTTCCCGGCCAGCCTTGTCTGTCCTATTGCCTAGCTTATAGATAAGCCTAATATCCAAGAATCTGAAGGAATTCTGCCTTGATCCTTTGGGTCCTGGGCCATCTTCCTCTTTGAACACATGAGCTATCCTGTAATTAAGACATCTCCAAACTAAGAGCCAGATGCTCATCTGGAGACCACATCCACACTGAGTCATGATTGGCCGCCCCTGAGTTTGCCCGGAGCATGCTAGCCATGTGGTGAGGGGTTATCATTTGACAGTAGTGTTTCCTGGTCAGTGGCTGGTGACTGGAACACTCTCACACGGAGCCTTTCATCCTTTTTGTATTTGTCCTTGCTTAGGCCCAGGTCATCAGACTGTCCTGCCCCTTCTTGCTTCCCTCCACCCAGTAATCCTCCTAGATAGTCCTTCCAGGGCCTCTTTATGGAAGAAATGGGTTAGAGGGTCAAGGGGAACGGGACCAGTTACCAGCATAGCTCCTGCTCCTGGCAAATGCTTTTCCCGCTCTTCTCTTGGCTGGAGCGCTGGTGTCGGGCCCCACCTGGCAGGAGCGCAGCCAGGCCTTGCCGTGGCCGTGGGCGAGTTTGCAGTCACCGGGCTCACGCCCACTTGCACAGCCTGCAGCTCTTGCCTTTGTGCCCATGAGAGGCACTCCATTGAGCCTGTTGTCATTTTTAGCCAATGAACGGGATAGAGGTACTGATTGGGATTCAGCCTGTATATTTAAAAAACATTTACATATGTGTTTTCATGCATCCATTGATTCTAAGGCACGTGCACTTCACAATTTAACAACTGAACACAATCTAACTCTGAAATCGGGGTGTGTCATATCACTCAAATTATGACTGACAGCTTGTTTCTCTTTCTTGGAGGTTCATAATGGTGCCCCTTAAAAGGATGGCAGAGGGGGAGACAAGTCGAGAGAGTAGCATTGACTTGTATACACTGCTGCGTGTAGAACAGATAACGAGCAGAAGCCTGCTGTGCAGAACGGGGAACCCAGCTCTGTGCTCTGTGGCGCCCTGGAGAGGTGGGACCTTGGGGGACAGGAGGGAGGTTCCAGAGGGAGCGGATTTGTGTATACTTGTAGCTGATTCACACTGTTGTACAGTAGAAGCTGGAACAGCATTGTAAAGCAATTACACTCCAATTGAAAAAAAAAATTGATGGCATCTTAGAGCCCACAAAAATACATTACGTAGGATCAGCTCATTTTTCACTTCTTTGCCCAAAGAATTTGTATATTTCCCCAAATAGGCAGATTTACTAGCAAGGCTCTGTATATTCACGCTGCACTAGGTGCAGCCAAGTAAAATGGGCGCCTCATATGTCACATGACTTTGCTCTGCACAGAGCACTTGCGTATCCACTGTTGGTTGGATTTTAGAACTATATTGGAAAGAAGGCAGGGTGCTATCCTATGCATATATTGCTGAGGAGCTGGTACAAGGCCACCTGGCTAGTGATAAAGAGAGCCTATTTCTTCTGACTCCTTATTAGGAGTCAGCCTAGAATCCAGAAACAGCAAAAATACATTGGTTTGTTTTCCTTGCTTAGAGTAGAGAATGGAGATCAGTACCCTGAGAGAATCTTTATAGTAGGCAGCAATTGGGAATCTAAACACCCACAGAAGAAGATGGCTAAACACAATATATGATTACTGTAGAACGCAGAGGCATTGAAAATGACACGTATGTGGACTGTTACTGATACAAAGAGATTGTATATTTAAAAGAGGGAAATATGGATATCTGGGCAGAGAGGATTCTAATCAGAATGCATGTCTCATTGCTTTGATTCTGCTGCCAACCGTTGACCTCTTCCAGCAGGCAGGGACAGGCAGGGCCTGGAGGAGTCATGAAGGCTGAACCCCTGAGCAGATGCTAAGGTAGAGAAGTTACGGAAGAGGAGACGAGACCCAGCTGGAAGATGGACCCAAGACACTTGACATGCAAGTAGTAGGGGCCCTCAGAGGAGAACAAGGGAGAGGAAGGGGGTATCAGTGAGGACAGGTTAGAAGTAGGTTAAAGTGTCGTAGCAGACAGTCCATACGGTCAGTAGTTTAACTCAACAAGTTTATTTTCCCCGCATGATGCGGTAGCCGGTATAGGTACGGGAGGAGGGGGTTTTGCTGGTTGTTGTTATCCAGGAACAAAAGGTGACAGAGCCTTTGAATCATGAACTATTAATAGCACTTAAAGGTGGCTTGGAAGTGCCTATATCACTTCTCCTATTTTATTCACCAAAGCAAATCACAATCCCACTGTTAACTTCAGAGGGAGGCGCATATGTTCCTACCATACAGCCGGAAGGAGGAAAGCTGGAAATATTTGGTAAACGGCACTCCTGACCTGCCATGAAGGGAAAAAACTGAGATACATCTAAGAGTATCCTAGTAATATTGCCTAACTCTTAGGATGGAAAGAAAAATCTTTCAAGGTTTCAGGCCAAAGGAACATACCATTTACAAAGGAGAAAGAACCACACTGGCATCAGATTTTCTATTTGCAACTCCAGGAAGCTAAAAAATGATAGAAATTTATCTGCAGACCACTGAGGAAGAAAGGAGGGCAAGTCAAGAATCATATACCCAGGCAAACATTTATCTAACATGGTTTAGTTCAGTTCAATTGCTCAGTCATGTCTGACTCTTTGCAGCCCCATGGACTGCAGCACACCAGGCCTCCCTGTCCATCACCAACTCTCAGAGCTTGCTCAAACTCATGTCCATCAAGTCGGTGATGCCATCCAACCCTCTCATCCTTTGTCGTCCCCTTCTCCTGCCTTCAAGCTTTCCCAGCATCAGGGTCATTTCCAGTGAGTCAGTTCTTCACATCAGGTGGCCAAAGTATTGGAGTTTCAGCTTTAGCATCAGTCCATCCAATGAACATTCAGGACTGATCTCCTTTAGGATGGACTGGTTGGATCTCCTTGCAGTCCAAAGGGCTCTCAAGAGTCTTCTCCAACATCACAGTTCAAAAGCATCAATTCTTCGGTGCTCAGCTTTCTCTATAGTTCAACTCTCTGATCCATACGTGACTACTGGAAAAACCATAGTTTTGACTAGACAGACCTTTGTTGACAAAGTAATGTCTCTGCTTTTTAATATACTGTCTAGGTTGGTCATACCATTTCTTCCAAGGAGCAAGTGTCTTTTAATTTCATGGCTGCAATCACCATTTGCAGTGATTTTGGAGCCCCCCAAAATAAAGTCTGACACTGTTTCCATTGTTCCCCCATCTATTTGTCATAAAGTGATGAGACTGGATACCATGGTCTTAGTTTTCTGAATGTTAAATTTTAAGCCAGCTTTTTCACTCTCCACTTTCATCAAGAGGCTCTTTAGTTCTCTTTCTGCCATAAGGGTGATGTCATCTGCGTATCTGAGGTTATTGATCTTTCTCCCAGCAGTCCTGATGCCAGCTTGTCCTTCCTTCATCCAACCTGGCATTTCACATGATATACTCTGCATGTAAGTACACCAATGAAATCTCAAATCTTCAGCGTACATTCACAGAATTCTGACAGATACATGCATGTGTATGACCTAAGCCCCCCCGTGACACAGCATTTTCATCACCCCAAAAGCTTCTCTGAACCTTTTTCAATTAATCTCTGCCCCAACCGCTACCCCTAGAGACAGCCACTGTTCTGATTTTTTCCACCGTAGGTTAACTTTTCCTGTTGTAGAACTTTGTATAATTCCTGTTATAGGTGCTCTTTCGTGCACTTCACTCAGCATGTTTTTAATGACCATCTGTGTTCCAAGTGTCAGTAGTTTATGCTGCTTATTGCTGAGTAGGGTTCTAATTGCATTCCATGATTATATCACATTTATCCATGCTATTGACGATCAGTTGGGTTTTTTCAGAGATTTCTTACTAGAATAAAGCTGTGGTGAATATTCTGAGACATATTCATATAGACATATGTTTTTGTTTCTTTTGGATAAATATTTAGACACTAATTCTTGTGTTAGGAGGGCTTCCCAGGTGCTCCAGTGGTTAAGAACCCACCTGCCATTGCAGGCGATGCAAGAGACACGTGTTCGATCCCTGGTTCAGGAAGATCCCCTGGCGTAGGAAATGGCAACCCACTCCAGTATTCAGTTGAGTTCAGTTCAGTCGCTCAGTCATGTCCGACTCTTTGCGACCCCATGAATCGCAGCACGCCAGGCCTCCCTGTTCATCACCGTCTCCCGGAGTTCACCCAAACTCACGTCCGTCAAGTCTGTGATGCCATCCAGCCGTCTCATCCTGGGTTGTCCCCTTCTCCTCCTGCCCCCAATCCCTCCCAGCATCAGAGTCTTTTCCAATCAGTGAACTCTTTGCATGAGGTGGCCAAAGTACTGGAGTTTCAGCTTTAGCATCATTCCTTCCAAAGAAATCCCAGGGTTGATCTCCTTCAGAATGGACTAGTTGGATCTCCTTGCAGTCCAAGGGACTCTCAAGAGTCTTCTCCAACACCACAGTTCAAAAGCATCAATTCTTCGGCGCTCAGCCTTCTTCACAGTCCAACTCTCACATCCATACATGACCATAGGAAAAACCATAGCCTTGACTAGACGGACCTTAGTCGGCAAAGTAATGTCTCTGCTTTTGAATATACTATCTAGGTTGCTCGTAACTTGCCTTCCAAGGAGTAAGTGTCTTTTAATTTCATGGCTGCAGTCACCATCTGCAGTGATTTTGGAGCCCCCAAAAATAAAGTCTGACATTGTTTCCACTGTTTCCATCTATTTCCCATGAAGTGATGGGACCAGATGCCATCATCTTCGTTTTCTGAATGTTGAGCTTTAAGCCAACTTTTTTGCTCTTCTCTTTCACTTTCATCAAGAGGCTTTTTAGCTCCTCTTCACTTTCTGCCATAAGGGTGGTGTCATCTGCATATCTGAGGTTATTGATATTTCTCCTGGCAGTCTTGATTCCAGCTTGTGTTTCTTCCAGTCCAGCGTTTCTCATGATGTACTCTGCATAGAAGTTAAATAAGCAGGGTGACAATATACATCCTTGACGTACTCCTTTTCCTATTTGGAACCTGTCTGTTGCTCCATGTTCAGTTCTAACTGTTGCTTCCTGACCTGCGTACAGATTTTTCAAGAGGCAGGTGAGATGGTCTGGTATTCCCATCTCTTTCAGAATTTTCCACAGTTTATTGTGATCCACACAGTCAAAGGCTTTGGCATAGTCAATAAAGCAGAAATAGATGTTTTTCTGGAACTCTCTTGCTTTTTCCATGATCCAGCGGATGTTGGCCATTTGATCTCTGGTTCCTCTGCCTTTTCTAAATCCAGCTTGAACATCAGGGAGTTCACAGTTCACGTATTGCTGAAGCCTGGCTTGGAGAATTTTGAGCATTACTTTACTAGCATGTCAGATGAGTGCAATTGTGTGGTAGTTTGAGCATTCTTTGGCATTGCCTTTCTTAGGGATTGGAATGAAAACTGACCTTTTCCAGTCCTGTGGCCACTGCTGAGTTTTCCAAATTTGCTGACATATTGAGTGCAGCACTTTCACAGCATCATCTTTCAGGATTTGAAACAGCTCAACTGGAATTCCATCACCTCCACTAGCTTTGTTCATAGTGATGCTTTCTAAGGCCCACTTAACTTCACTTTCCAAGATGTCTGGCTCTAGATTAGTGATTACACCATCGTGATTATCTGGGTCATGAAGATCTTTTTGTACAGTCTTCTGTGTATTCTTGCCACCTCTTCTTAATATATCTTCTGCTTCTGTTAGGTCTAGACCATTTCTGTCCTTTATTGAGCCCATCTTTGCATGAAATGTTCCCTTGGTATCTCTAATTTTTTGAAGACATCTCTAGTCTTTCCCATTCTGTTGTTTTCCTCTATTTCTTTGTATTGATCACTGAAGAAGGCTTTCTTATCTCTCCTTGCCATTCTTTGGAACTCTGCATTCAGATGCTTATATCTTTCCCTTTCTCCTTGGCTTTTCGCTTCTCTTCTTTTCACAGTTATTTGTAAGGCCTCCCCAGACAGCCATTTTGCTTTTTTGCATTTCTTTTCCATGGGGATGGTCTTGATCCCTGTCTCCTGTACAGTGTCATGAACCTCATTCCATAGTTCATCAGGCACTCTCTCTATCAGATCCAGGTCCTTAAATCTATTTCCCACTTACACTGTATCATCATAAGGGATTTGATTTAGGTCATACCTGAATGGTCTAGCGGTTTTCCCTACTTTCTTCAATTTGGGTCTGAATTTGGTAATAAGGAGTTCATGATCTGAGCCACAGTCAGCTCCCGGTCTTGTTTTTGCTGACTGTATAGAGCTTCTCCATCTTTGGCTGCAAAGAATATAATCAATCTGATTTCAGTGTTGACCATCTGGTGATGTCCATGTGTAGAGTCTTCTCTTGTGTTGTTGGAAGAGGGTGTTTGCTCTGACCAGTGCATTTTCTTGGCAAAACTCTATTAGTCTTTGCCCTGCTTCATTCTGCATTCCAAGGCCAAATTTGCCTGTTACTCCAGGTGTTTCTTGACTTCCTACTTTTGCATTCCAGTCCCCTATAATGAAAAGGACATCTTTTTTGGGTGTTAGTTCTAAAAGGTCTTGTAGGTCTTCATAAAACTGTTCAACTTCAGCTTCTTCAGCGTTACTGATTGGGGCATAGACTTGGATAACTGTGATATTGAATGGTTTGCCTTGGAGACGAACAGAGATCATTCTTTTGTTTTTGAGATTGCATCCAAGTACTGCATTTCGGACTCTTTTGTTGACCATGAGGGCTACTCCATTTCTTCTGAGAGATTCCTGCCCGCAGTAGTAGATATAATGGTCATCTGAGTTAAATTCACCCATTCCAGTCCATTTTAGTTCGCTGATTCCTAGAATGTCGACGTTCACCCTTGCCATCTCCTGTTTGACCACTTCCAATTTGCCTTGATTCATGGACCTGACATTCCAGGTTCCTATGCAATATTGCTCTTACAGCATCGGATCTTGCTTCTATCACCAGTCACATCCACAACTGGGTATTGTTTTTGCTTTGGCTCCATCCCTTCATTCTTTCTGGAGTTATTTCTCCACTGATCTCCAGTAGCATATCGGGCACCTACTGACCTGGGGAGTTCCTCTTTGGTATCCTATCATTTTGCCTTTTCATACTGTTCATGGGGTTCTCAAGGGAAGAATACTGAAGTGGTTTGCCATTCCCTTCTCCAGTGGACCACGTTCTGTCAGGCCTCTCCACCATGACCCGCCCTTCTTGGGTTGCCCCACGGGCATGGCTTAATTTCATTGAGTTCGACAAGGCTGTGGTCCTAGTGTGATTAGATTGACTCATTTTCTGTGAGTAAGGTTTCAGTGTGTCTGCCCTCTGGTGCCCTCTTGCAACACCTACCATCTTACTTGGGTTTCTCTTACCTTGGACGTGGGGGTATCTCTTCACGGCTGCTCCAGCAAAGCACAGCCACTGCTCCTTCCCTTGGACGAGGGGTATCTCCTTACCACCGCTGTTCCTGACCTTCAATGTGGGATGGCTCCTCTAGGCCCTCCTGCGCCCACATAGCCACCACTCCTCGGATGCTCCTCCCGGCCGCTAGCTCCTCTCGGCTTCCGTCCCTGACCTCGGACGCAGGGTAGCTCCTCCCAGCCGCCCCCGCTGACCTCGGATGCAGGGTAGCTCCTCTCGGCCGTTCCTGCGCCGTTGCAGCCTGGCACTCTAGGCCGCTGCCCCTGACATCTGACGTGGGGTAGCTCCTCTCTGCACTTAGTGTTCATGCCAGGAAAATTCCATGAACAGATGAGCATGGTGGGCTACAGTCTGGGGCCACAATGAGTAGGACGTGATTGAGCAACTGCGCACAACAACCTCTTGGGTTAGGCTAAGTGTGTGTTTTGTCTTACAAAGAACTACCAGACCTTTTCCCACAATGACTGTGTCTTATACTCCCTCCAGGAATATGAGCGTTCCAGTTGCCCCATATCCTCAGCAACGTTTGTTGCTGTCAGTCTTGAACATTTGACATGCTAATAAAGAAACGTATTTGAGTTCTCCAGAGAAACCAAACCACTGGGATATGTTATATATATGTATTTCCATTGCTATGCCGTTGTATTCTCTGCAGGGCTTCCACAAATTGGATGATGCCAACCCATACTGGGGAGGTCAATCTGCTTTACTCACTCTTTGAACTCAAATGTTAATCTCATTCAGAAACTCCCAGATATAATGTGTAACCAAATATCTGTGTACCCCATGACCCAGTAAACACAAAATTAACCAACATAACAGATACATTAAGTACATACACAGAGACGCACTTGGTATTAAATTGATTTCAAGTATCTATCCTTAGGCTGTCTCCTGATACTTGCTATGAGAATTCTGTTGGCTCCTGGGACAGTAGGTGAGCCCCAGACTCTGGAACGGAGTCTAGAGGATGAGTCCAGAAGAGGTGTGTCGAAAGAGGCAACAGTCAGAACTGGTGGCCTTTCCCTAGTCCAGGATTCTCTGCAGGAGAGAATGGCCCAGACATCAACCACTGATAAACTGTATTGGTTTCCAGTTGTTTCTCTGGTGGAGGGAGGGAGAGAGAGGCAGTCGGTGTGTGTTAAAAATGTGATACTTACTCATGTGCTCTCGGGGACACGTTTCTTCGGTATAGAAAAATAAGTCATCCAGCGTTACCCCTTGGCCTTTCATTGTAATAAATCCCATTTAATAGAATTCATGCGGTCAAGTCTCATTTAACAGACATTAGGCACCACAGGAATATAAGAGGGAGGAATCTGGCAGGACACCGGGCCCTGGCTGGTAGGGACAGAGTGGGGGGTGCTTCCTGCGCCCCTCGGTGGGAGGAATTCCTTCAGCCCCCCACCAGGATGGAGGGCCTGCCTGGCTTTCTTTTCCCTAGCTGCTGCTTTTGCGTCTTCTCCCTTTAGGTGATCCCAGAGACAGGCAGAACTGGGGCAGGGCTAAAATAGCGCATCAGCTTAGAGGGTGGGTCCGGAAGGGAACTGGGGCAACGTGAGAGCACGCGTTCTGCCTGCCCAAGAAATCAGGTCTTAAAGGAGAAGGTTGCAGTTTTGGAAAATGAGAAAAGCTTTCCTTTGTATTGCAAGATAAATGCTGTAGAGGCACGAGGGAGTTGTAACTTGAGCTGGTTTCCCCAGTCTTTCCTCAGTTGCTCTGACGGTCAGATGGAAGCAACTGGGTCAAGTCCAAGGGGCCCAGTTAACCCTGTCCAGGAAGATGTTGGACGTGCATGACCACGTGTGTGTTCCTGGCTCCCTCTTGGTTCTCTGCAGGGGGGCTCACTGACACCACCTCCCTTTAACCCAGGATAGCAGGGGGACAGCCCCTTACCAGGTGGAGGCTTGTCCTGTCCCAAGAGCTCCGATCTTCGGTCCAGCGAGGATTCCTCCCACTCAGGCCACACGGTTGTCGAACGACAGGAAGCAACTGGGCTCTGGCCTTCACCTCTACATAACCCTGGGCTGATCTGATGCCAAGAGGAAGAAGGAAGACGGGGTCTCCGTAAGGATCTCCCTCTTGACTGGGGGGGTGGAAGAGTCTTCGGTGGAGCCCCCCAGCACAGTCCTGGGGCGGAGACGAGTCCCCCTCTGTGCTCTGTCCTGGCCCCTGCCTCTGCCACAGCCTTGGAGGGGCAGACAGGCTTGGGAGCTGCTGGCAGACATGGCTGGCCAGCCCAAGCTAGCAGTGCCTCCTCCCTCTGGCAGACGAAGACACAACGCGGGCAGGGCCCTCCGAAGAGAGATTAGACCGAGGGGGCGGCAGTGGGCGCATGCTGTCTGCTCACCCCGCTTCCAGGGCTCGCTGGGCAGAGTCCTCAAGAGTCCCACCTGGAGCTTGCTTCCCCGTGAAGGACAAGAGAGCATCTCTTTCTCGAATTTCCTGAGTGCTGATGAGGTCGCATGAAGCTGACGGAAATCATGTCAGTTGGATGACTGCAGGGACCACTGTTTGATCTTTGTTTGCTGGGCTGATTTTAGTTCACTTGGGACTTCTTTTTCAAAGTGGTATCAAAATTTCCTAGAATGTTTTTTAACTGTCAGATGGCTCATAGAGATCATAGTGCCAGGGACTGGAGTTCAGTCCCTGGTCAGGGAACTAAGACCCCCGCGTGCTGCAGCGGATCTAAGCCCTTTAGGATCTAAGCGACTTTAGGGCAACTAGAGAGGCCCTTGCAGCAACGGAGACCCAGGGCAGTCCATAAAAATAAAAGAGGTGTTTAAAAATCAGCCATTTCACGTGAAAAAGATCACAGTACTTGTCATCCGCAGGGCTGTTGGTGCTGAGCTGTGACTGCACAGTTCCACGCAGTGCCTGGGGCAGCAAGCAGCAGTGTCCATCCTGATCATCTGGACCTTTCAGGAAGGGAGCGGGGGTCACTAGTCCCCCCAGCCCCCAGGCTCTCCATATTTCACCTTTTGCCCTTCACGTTCCATTTAAAAGGTAGTTTGCAAACTCAGCATCTTACAGCCAATGCTACAGGCTCAGTGCCAGGAGGAAAGCAGAACTCGGTCCTTCCGTATTAATAGAACTCCCAGGGGAAAATAAACTTATCACTTGGTACAGTGTGTGGGGTTATCCAGGACCGCGGTTGCTTCAGAGGGCATTGCTGGGACGATGTGGGAGCCTTGAGGCAAATGCTTGAGGATGCCTTGTGTGTGTGTGTGTGTGTGTGTGTGTAGCATTTCACGTCCCTTTTGCTGTGTGACCCTCCTGTACTGGTCGGCCTGTCCCACGGTCCCGGGAACACAGTGCTTGCTGGGAGGCGAGACTCCCTGGCTGTTGGGTGCCAGCCCTGGCCCTCTGGCTGCGTTACCTGGGCAGGTGACCTACCCTGGTGTCCTCTTCTGCAAAACAGAGTTAACGCTAATGCTGACCCGCCTCATATTCCCAGCAAATGAGAAGACCTGCAAAGCTGCCCAGATCAGCGAAAGTGGGGTTGATGATCACCTGCATGAGTCGGTGCCTTAGAGGCTAGGGCCTGGTGTGTAGTTCCCTGTCGGCTGTACAGGACGCGCCGTTCACAGTGCTCCAGAGTCCTGTGCTCTGAAGAGACGGGCCCAGCTCACTTCTGCATGACCTGTGGCCAGGGTGCCCTGCTGGTCCGTCTCCCCCGTCCCTCACCGTCCCCCGCGTTCTTCCTCGTTACTCACTGCCTGGCTTGCTGATGGTGTGCCTTTGTTCAGCGCCATTTTAGCCCGCTTTCAGATTTCTTATTTGATCCTCCAAAGGGAAGTAGATGTGTCTCTTTTTCAGATGAGGAACTGAGGTCCAGGGAGAGTAGATAACTTGCCAAGGTCTTGAGGCTGGAAAACCCAGGTCATCTTGGCCTTCCCCGTTCACATGACAACAGACCCTGAGGTTTTTGTTTTTTTGGCCTTACACACACACACACAAATGCAGAGGTGGGTGACGGAAGTGGTACTGACCCTGCTTTCATTAGAATGTAGGTCTCTCCTACCATAGTGGCGCTTCCTCCAAGACCTAGTATTTCCCAGCCCGCCTCTTTTTGAAAACTCTGTTCTGAGGTGTGTTTCCCAACACCACCGAGCAATTAACTTAATTCTGAGGGTATCTACCTGGAGATGGCATCACATCCCACAGGCTCAGCCCCCCAGGACAGCCCCCACTTCCAAGGCCAGTCACAAGCCCAGGTTGTCACCTCCGCTTCTGTCCAGCTGCCTGTTAATTGGAGGTTCCCATGCCCCCTTCCTCTCCCAGACCGCAGAAACATTTCACTCACTATTATGTAAAGATGTAACTCAGGAACAGCCCAGCGACAGAGGTGCACAGTGTCAGGTTGGGAGGGTGAGGGGGCTGGGGGCAGTGGGCGGGGTGGGGGGGTGGCGGATGGGGGCGGTGGGGTCCCGGTGGGTGGGAACAGCAGAGCCACACTGGCTCCAGGCACACCGCTCTCCCCAGACCTCCAGCCAGAGAGCTCCAGACCCTCTCCTTCGAGGTTTGATGGGGACTTCGTCACATAGGCATGGTCGATTAAATCCCTGGCCGCTGGTGACTGGTCGAGCCTCTAGGTCAGGGGTGTGGCTGGAAGTTCCAGTCTTCTAATCACGTGGTTGGTTCTCTTGGCAACCAGACCCCATCCTTAGGTTATCATCTAGGGACTTTCCAAAAGTCACCTCAAAGGGGATGGTTACGAATAAACACTCCTTTAACTCTTTCACCTTTGGTTCTGGAGCTGTTTCAGGAAGTGACGACAGAAGCCCAAATGCTACTGGCCTTACGTTAATGGATTCCAAGGGTTTTAGTTTAGCTCTGGGCCAGAAACAGGACGAAGGCCACATATATGCTTCTGATTAGAAATCACAATATCACGCCTGCAGTCAGCTCTTTCTTCTCCAACGGCGAGGACTTTAGGTTGGGAGCTAAGAAATCTGATTCTGGTCTCAGCTCAGCCCCTCAGTTGTTTGACTGTTGGCCTCCCAGGGTCTCTTTCTTTATCTGTACGATGAGAGGATCTGCCTAAACCTGTGAATCTCAGCTTGTTTTTTCCTAGGACATAAATGTCCAGTGACGTTTCCTCCTAGACCTTTCTTGCGGGGCGTCCCTTTTTCCCAGCATCGTGGCTGTAACTTGACCCTTCTCCGATACTCGGGGAATCACGGTGGGGTGCAAAGGTTCGAATGATGCCATTGTAACAACCATGACTGCTAAGTAATCAGAGATGTGAGTAACCTACAAGGCGAAGGGCTTTTCTTTAGTGAGCAGTCCCTGTACCACCTCCCAGTGGCCGCATCAGGACGTGGTATCTGAGGGCCTGTCAAGCCCATCCTGGCCTCCCCTCAGCCCTGCGCCCTCAGCCTGCAGGCAGGGTCCTGACTTGGCAAGTTTAAAGTGAAAGCATCTTGTAGTCACTTAAAGCGTCGCAAAACCTTGGTCTTTTGAGTGAGAAAGAAGGGTGAACGACTAGTCTCCCAGTGGCTGGTCATTCTGTGAAATGTTACTGAGTACAAGTATTGGTGTATTTGCAGGGCACAGGCCTGAGGGCAGACTCAGGGAGACAGAAGGACGAGGTTAGAAGAGCACTCTCACCACACCAGACTCGAGTTCATGACTCACCTGTGCTAGGACGCGGGATGGACCCTCCCCTCTCAAGTTTCCTTTCTTTGTTCTGGTGTTGTCTTTAATGAATGCATAACCACCCAGAGATCAGAAAATACAGCCCTTTCTCAAAGCTCAGCCAGAGTCCTTGAGATGACAGCACTTCCAGGACTTTGTAGCCAATGCACGTAGACGCTGAGTATCTCTGAGGAAAAGGGTTGGGGGAATGGGGTCGGTGCCGCAGAGTCTGAGGTCCGCTTTGCCCGGAGTGGGCTGGACTGTGGGTGTTCTGTCTGGTTCTGGAGCTCAGAGCCCTGTCCCTGAAGAGAGGAGGGTTCAGAGAAGACCTCATGCCAAGGGTCTGTGCCCTGCCCGGGAGCCGACCCGCTTCCTGTCTCAGCACCGCCAGCTATCCAGGTCAGGGGCTGCCCTGCAGAGTGAGCGTGCCCCCTCGGGAAGGACACTGGGGAAGCTGTGAGCTCCTCTTTGCCTTGAACCCTCTCCTCATGGTAGATACTGCTCCCGCGTCCAGTGAAACTGTGTGGACACTCAGGCTGAAAATTAACAGAAGGGTCAAATCTTCACCACAGTATTTAGACGTCCTGTATTTGACCTGGAAACTCCAGACTGGGAAAGTAGGGGTTATGGTCGCAATAAGGGAGACTTAAAATTTGATGTGGACAAATAAATAGATGACTTTTCAGTCTTTTCAGTAGAATGGAAGTGAAGTATTCTATTTGAAACCAGTAGGTTGTTTTTTTTTTTTTCCCTCCACTGTGCAGCCTGTGGAGCTTAGGGTATAGTTCCCTGTCCAGTGATCACCTGGGAAAGCAGAATCCTAACCACTGGACCACCAGGGAATTTCCCATTTGTTTTGTTTTACAATATTTACTTATTTGGCTGCACCACGTCTTCACTGAGGCGTGTGGGATCTTTACTTTCAGCATGCAAGATCTCGTTCCCTGGCCCAGAGACGGAATCCAGTCCCCCTGCGCTGGAAGCACAAGCGTCTCAGCCACTGGCGCGCCGGGGAGGGAGTTCCCCCTTTGAAAAGTAATTTTAATAAAAGTAAAATGGGGAAAATTGGAAAGATTTGTATTTAGCTGTAAAAATCTGTATTTATCTGTAAAAATCAGTCAAAAGATAATTTATAAAAAAGCGATCAATGCATAATGGAGTTCAGCTCAAAAGGTTCTCCACCAAAATATCCAGTGCTGATACACTTTGATGAAATTCCCCAGGTGTGTAATGAATAAACTTCCTGGAGAATAAAACGGCAGGGTCAGTCGCCTGTGGTTGTGAAACAGCTGTCACTCTTGGAGGCATATGGCCAAGGCATGTGTGGCATTCGGGAGTGCTCTGCAGGGCCACCCCACTGCGAGCTCACTCTCCAAGGACAGCTGCGGGGGCTGTGGGAGGGAAGGTGCTCAGGCTGAGGGGTGGAGGTGCCCACACCTGTAGGGGTTCCTTCCCCAGGAAGGATGTTAACTCTTTGATATTTAAAGACAGACTGTTCAGTCACCTTGATTCGCTCAATGACTCCCTGTCCCCACTGCCCACTAGACCCCCTTGGGAAAGGATCTGAATGCAAAGAAAACTCAAGTCTGATGCCAGAGATGGCTGGTAGGCTTCGGCAAGGGGCATGACAAGGGTGTGCAGTTCAGTTCAGTCGCTCAGTTGTGTCCCACTCTTTGCGACCTCATGAGCCGCAGCACGCCAGGCCTCCCTGTCCATCACCAACTCCCGGAGCTCACCCAAACCCATGTCCATTGAGTCGGTGATGCCATCCAACCATCTCATCCCCTTCTCCTTCCGCCTTCAATCTTTCCCAGCATCGGGGTCTTTTCAAATGAGTCGGCTCTTCGCATGAGGTGGCCAAAGTATTGGAGTTGCAGCTTCACATCAGTTCTTCCAACGAACACCCAAGACTGATTTCCTTTAGAAGACTGGTTGGATCTCCTTGCAGTCCAAGGGACTCTCAAGAGTCTTCTCCAACACCACAGTTCAAAAGCATCAGTTCTCCGGCACTCAGCTTTCTTTATAGTCCAACTCTCACATCCATACATGACCACTGGAAAAACCATAGCCTTGACTAGATGGACCTTTGTTGGCAAAGTAGTGTCTCTGCTAAGGGTGAGCCTCCATGAAAAAAATGGGAAGTGGCGGCTATAACAAAAAAATGAAATGTTGGTTGCCTTAATGCAGAAGTCAGTTGTGGGCTGTATCTAGACCATCATTCTCTGTGTTGATTCTGAGCCCACACGGCCAGAGTCACACAAGAGTTTCCACCTTTATTATGGATATGCTTGGTTTGGGGAAACAAAACAAAACATTTCCTTCTGTTCTCTCTTTCAGGTTTCAAGTGCCCCATTTGCTCCAAGTCCGTGGCTTCTGATGAGATGGAAATGCACTTTATAATGTGTCTGAGCAAACCTCGTCTCTCCTACAACGGTGAGGTTTTGGTTGGGGCAGGAGGCAGGGGGGTGGCCTCTGGGCAGCTTCTGCACCCTGCCTTCCAAGCGGGAAGGGCAAGGGGAGTGGGCCAGGGAGGGAGTCCCTCAGGAGGCTAGTGTGCCCCGTCCTTTCTGCCACCTGCTTAGCTCCTCTTGCGTCTGGTCGGGAGACAGGCCTTGGTCTCACACAGCTGACAGCAGAAAGTCTGCGGGAGCACCAGCTCTCTGTGGGGAAGGGGAGTCCTGGCCGAGCTTTGCACGACCTGCTTAAGCCTGACTATCCAGGGCAGAATAGATGTGATGTGTGGACACCTTTGGGGACTAGGAACTGACCTGCCACCTTGGGACTAAGAACTGACCTGCCACCTTGGGGCTGAGCATGAGTACATCGAGGCACTCCATGAAACCCCAGTCCCCCGCCACGACACCCCGTGGACGGAGTGAAAGTGAACACCTGCCTAGTGTGCCGTGCACAGACTTGGGTGCGTTCTCGGCCGCCTCAGTCATGGCCCGCTCTCTGGGGCCCCGTGGACTCTAGCCCACCAGGCTCCTCTGTCCAGGGAACTCTCCGGGCCAGCACACTGGGGTGTTCTGCCGTTTCCTAGGGATCAAACCCAAGTGTCTTGCCCTGGCATGGGTGTGCCCGTGTTGCCCTGCGTGGCCTCCTGGCCTCACTCAGCCACACTCACACTGAGCGTCCCCTCAGAGGGAGCAGAGGTTAGCCAGCCAGCCGGAGGCCTGCCGTGATTATTCTTGGTCTGTTCCCATTTTCTCCCTCCTCTAGTTGAAAAGCCTTCCCTGGTGGCTCAGACAGACGGTAAAATAGCCACCTGCGATGTGGCAGACATGGGTTCAATCCCTGGGTTGGGAACATCCCCTGGAGAAGGGAGAACAGTATTCTTGTCTGGAAAATTCTATGGACAGAGGAATCTGGTGGGCTACCGCCCATGGGGTTGCAAAGAGTGGGACGCGATGGAGCGACTTTCACTTGGGAGCTTCCCTGGTGGCTTAGATGGTAAAGAATCTGACTGCAGTGTGGGAGACCCAGGTTCGATCCATTTGGAAGAGGAGGAGGAAATGGCAACTCACTCCAGGATTCTTGCCTGGAGAATCCCATGGACAGCGGAGCCTGGCGGGTTACAGTCTATGGGGTTGCAAAGAGTCAGACACGGTTGAGCAGCTGACATACAGACAGTTGAAAAGCCATCTCTTTGGGGCCATGGGAGGGGAGGGGGTGCATGAGAGAATGTGTATGTGAGTGTAAATGGGAGGACCTCTTTTGTAAAAGCCAGTCCTTAATCACCCAAGGCAAAGAGCAGCATGTTGCTTCTGGTCCCATCAGTGGAATTTGTCTTAAGGCAAAGAAGGTGCCTCGCCCCTCTGCACGCACTGTTAACACAGGCAGTCTTTGTCTAAGGATACCTAAACCTTCCAGGTATGAAGAAGGCATTTGCCACCTGGGGTCTGTATATGGAGTGAGAGTCTCCAGGGCTGGTCTGGGGCCTGTTCTGAGATATGGCACAGGCCTTTTGGGGCCTTAAGCCAAAATCCCAGTTCAGACCTCTAGGTCATATTTTACCAATGGCTTCTTATCATCCTACTTTGTCTTTTCTACCAAAAAGGGAAAAAAGAAGAGATTTACGGCATTTGTGAGGTGTAAAACTCTCAATCTTTCTGGGAAGGGGATGATCTGAGACTTTCTTAGTGGGTATGTGCTGTTTTCTTATGAAGATTCACTGAAATTCCTGGTCACTCCCGGGAGATTCCCCATCTACACACGCACACCCTTTCTGTAGATGCTAGCACCAATTGGGGAAATTTTAAGGAAATTGATAGCAGTTATATAAGGTGAAATTAACCGCCAAAGAGGCGGGGTGGGGGGAAGAAACCTCCTAAATGAGACTGATAGAAAGTAGTATTTTTCTTATTATGAGGGTTGGCCTGAGCCATGGGTTGGAAGCCCTCCAGTAGCCGCCTGCCAGACTTTTTTTAAAAAGGCCAGTTTAGGAAGGGCAAGACTAGTTTAACTGGTTCACCCAGTGCTCAGGAGAACCTTAAAGACCAGGAGCTGGTGCTCCCGCACGGGCACCTGGCCCGTGAGTCGGGATGACACAGGGATGCGGTGGGCATGCACCCCAGAGCACAGACCCTCCTGTCCTCTCTTCTCCTCTAAGGGCAGCTCTGAACCCGGAATGGACGCCTCAAGGGTGAGAATGGAGTCGGGGGACCCATTTGCTTGGATACATGTGGCCAGCTTGACG